>NW_020954751.1:13567261-13584932 GCF_900497805.2 Vombatus ursinus | reverse complement strand
TTTCTTTCTTTCTTTCTTTCTTTCTTTCTTTCTTTCTTTCTTTCTTTTTAAGTGAGGCAATTGGGGTTAAGTGACTTGCCCAGGGTCACATAGCTAGTGTCAAGTGTCTGGTCTGAGACTGGATTTACATTCAGGTCCTCCTGACTCCAGGGCCAGTGCTCTATCCATTGCGCCACCTCGCTGCCCCAGCATACTTCCTCTTTGTTCTTTTGAGATCTTGGTAGTCTAAGCTTCCGGCCACATTGCATAATAGTTGGCTAGAATTTTAGAGCTACAAATGACCTTAAAGATTATCTAGTCCAACTTCTCTCTGAACAGATAAGGAAACTAAGACTTATAGAGGTGAAGAGGCATGTGTATGTGGTAGAACCAAGATTTGAACCCAGGTTCTATCACTCCAAATCTGATGCTATTTCCACTATACCATATTGCCTTATAAAGGATTGGTAGGAAGGGAAAAGGACCTATATGTAGAAAAATATTTATAGAAATTGAAGGAATGCCCATCAATTGGGGAATGGCTGAACAAGTTGTGGTATGTGAATGTAATGGAAAACTACTGTGCTATAAGAAATGACAAGCAGGTCATTTCAGAAAAACCTGGAAAGACATATATGAACTCGTGCAAAGTGAAGTGAACAGAACCAAGAGAACACTGTATACAGTAGCAGCAATATTGTAATGATGATTGGTGAAAGACTTAGCTCCTCTGATCAAGGCAATGATGCAAGACAATTCCAAAGGACTCATGATGAAAATTGTTATCCACCTCAGAGAGAGAACTGATGAATCCTGAGTACAGATTAAAACATCCTTTTTTTCACTTCCTTTATTTTTCTTTCTTTCTTTTTTGTTTTGCAACATGGCTAATATGGAAACATGTTTTGATGTCACATGAATAACTGATATCATATTGCTTGCCTTTTCAAGGGGTTGAGGATAGGCAGGAGAGAGGGAGAGAATTTGGGACTTAAAATTTTAAAAAATGAATGTTAAAAAACAGAGGAAAAGGACTGGTGGCTCAGACAGGACTTTTATTTGATAGGCTAAGACTAAGAAATACCATTAGCTTGTTGACAAAGCACTAAACACCACTTCTTCCTTCTTCCCCCTTCTTCAAATGCAGTTAGTAAAATAAATTATTTGGAATAATAGGCAAAGAAGGGATCCTACCAAACTCTTTTTATGAAACAAATATGATACTGATACCTAAACCAGGAAGAGTAAAAATGGAGAAGGAAAATTATAGACCAATTTCATTAATGAATATGGATGCAAAAATCCTAAATAAAGTATTAGCTAAAAGATTATAATAATGTATTACAAAGATTATACATTATGATCAAGTGGAATTTATACCAGGAATGCAGGGATGGTTTAGTGAAGGAATATTTTCACATTTTAAAATATCTTTAGTTAGCCTGCTAAAATCTTTGTATGTACTATTTTTTATTTCTGTGGCTCAGTAGAAATAGTGGATTTTGGGTCAGAAGAACCAGGTTTGAATGTTGGCCTGTGATACTTAACCTCTATGAGATTGAGTTTTCTCCATTTGTCAAATCTGATATCCTAAGGACAAAACAGCACTGTTCAGATCCTGGAATTAGACAGAACAAGGAAAAGGGGTGGGGAGGGTGAGGAGACCTAGGCTAAGGTCAGAGCTGTGGCTTCTTTTTTCCATTCACTCAGTTCCTTCTCAGGGTTTTAGCTGGAGTACCACATTTGTGTCAATCTCTGGACCACCCTTGGTTCTCGACTCACTTAATAAGTCTTATAGTCTACTCCTTGAACAAACAATTTGACTAAGTTTCTTTGATCTATTTGAACACTCTTCTTATGCAAGAGACTTAAGATCCAAGCACTTTTTGTCCTTAGTCTAAAGCCTATGATTGAGTGATTGAGATTTGTTCCTACTTCTTACCATTTACTTTAAGAGAGTTGGGATGACTTGATTGAGTAAATCATTCAGTCCTTAGAGATATTTATTATAGTTCACTCTCATGCTCTGGAAAGCAAAGAAAGTCCATCCAGGAGTGGGACAAGATGAAAAGTATGCAATGGAAATAGACTGTGAGCTCAAGTATTCCTAGGAGGTAGGAAGACACCAAAATAAAGATTTCCAGAATCTGAGAGTTGAAAGAAACATCAGAGGTCATCTAATTCATCAGAGACTATACCAGGCATTCCCTCTACGATACTGTGGGATATTTATTGACCTGCTGCTTGAAAATTTCTGATGATGGGGGAATCACTACCTACCAAAGCAGTCCACTTTTGAACATCTCAAATTATCAAGATTTTTTTTTCTTTCTTTAGAGCTTGGATCTGTCTCTCTGTAATTTCTACTCATCTGTCCAGTTTCTGTCCTCTAAGGCAAAGCTGAATAAGTCTGATCCCTCTTGAATACCCCTTCAAATACTTGAAGACAACAATTATGCCAGGTCATGTCATGTCATAGCATTCATTCAACAAATATGTGTTTTATCTGTAAGATCTTCTGAGAACTGGAGGGAACCTGGATGAATCAGGCAAATGCTTCATGAAGCAAACCATAATGAGAAATGATAATTATTTGACATTTATTAAATGCCAGAAGTATTTACTATACAGACCATGGGAAAGACAGAGACATAATTTCAAGAGTGCAAGTTAATAATTATTTACTTTTATAAAGTACTGAGTTGTTTTTTTTTTAAATCTTTATTAGACTTGTGATTTCATTGGCATAGGGAATTCTCAATGAGGAAACTCTCTTTATCAGTGCAGATCAGCCCTTTAACTCTGTAATTTAAAATATTGAAGATTTGTTTAGGGTTTTCTGAGGTTTGTGTAATTATTCCCATTTTATAGATAAGAAAGTTGTGGCTCTGAGAAGTCAAATAACTTCATGTGTTTCCATAGTCATATAGCTAGTAAATATCTAAGAAAGAATTTGAACCCAGGCCTCTTGACTCCAGGTCCAGCACTCTTTCCATATTGCCACATTGTCTCTTTAAGGAAAAACAAACTAGTAAATACATCTTAGACACTAAAAATATCCTGTTTTGGTAACTGTACTGGGATCTGCTACATATTAGCCAACCTGCTCCTCTTCTCTTCCACCCCTCCCAAATCTAATTTAGCCTTAAAAATTTCTGCAGTCATTACCTGGATTTTTTTCCCCTAACACAGGAAATCCAGGATGGTGACCACATAGTGTGGAGATAAAGACCTCATAAAATGGCATCCAGAAAGATCTGAGAGACAGACTCATCAGCGAGCCTCTTTGTTCTTTTCCTTCTGTTTGCATTTTGTGGAAGTGCTTTATATAGTTTTCTTCTATAAAAAATGCTTGATATAATCTCTTGAAAGATAAGCTAACTTCCTTAATGGCACAAGGCCAGCCATTGTACAAAAAAAACACCCATAGAGAAGATGGAGACAGTGTCCCAGGTGTTCTTCTGTCTCCTCTTAGACCCAAGGATGATTTATGATAGTAGCAACCATTTTTTCCTATTAAAGGGACCTTCAGGACCTGGGCCTCAGTGAAATGATTATGGGAAGTCCCTGAGGGAAGCGATATTTCCCTCTTGTCATTTATCTCTGCAGGAAGCACATTAGGGTGAAAAGGCAGAGACAAAATTTTGAACCGGAAACAGCAGGGGCAGGAAATCCTGAGGACTCAGATGCCCGAGTTCTGGCAAACGACACTGTGGCTTGACTCTGCCTCAGAAGGAGGCAGAAGACGCTCGGAAGGCCTTGGGAGAAACCCTAGGACCAGGTGATTAAGAACATGCGTCTTCACAGAGGACATGAAGTGTAGGACTTTGCTATTTATCAAGCCTCCAATAAACATCAGTGGCAGCCTCCTGTAGGCTCGATGACAATACAGGGCCAAAGGAAGGGCATGTGTACATAACTGAAGGGTGTTGGCGTTTACAACGTGCACCATGATAAGTTGGAACTAGGATCGTTTGTTAAACATGACAGTCTTCACTTTGGAATGGATTTTTAAAAAATCTTTGTAAAAAGAATTTGCATAAAAACTGTCACATTTCAAAGATCCATTATTTCAACCATGGGGTACATCCGTCCCCACCCATCCTCTACTGTCCTTCATAGACAGTTTTCATGAATGGATGTGACAAAAAAAAGTAAAAGCCTCAAACCATATCTGCTAGAGAATAAATAAGATGGTGATGAGCCCCTCCACCCTCAGGCAGTCTGATCCTTGTTCAGGAGACATAAATATATAGATTTAGAGCTGGGAGAGACCCTAGAAGTTGTTTAGTTCAACTCCCTGGCCAAGGTCTAGCTCCTGTTAGAGTTTATGCTCAGTTCACAGCTGATCCTGGTCTGTGAAAACCTTGAAGTCCCTATATGAATGTTAGCTATTTTTAATTTTTTTCTTAATGAAAGTTCTCATCTTTTTTGATAGAGTTCAGATAGAAAGAGTCCAGGGAAAAGGACAAATCACTATCCTACTATTACTACTTTATATTTAATATTCTACAGATGATCTCAGATGGATGAAATAAGCATTTTTTATAGTTTAAAAACATTATTAGGATGTAAGCTGTAGTGTGTAGGTTCAGTGAAATCATCTTGGATACAACTCCAGTAGCAGACAGGATGATGGGGATGATACATACCTCATTTTATTCCTACATGATTCTGATTTCCTCTACTGGGTTTCTATATTTTGAAAGATTATTATGATTATGTAGACTCCCTGAAAGCATCCTTGGTACAACTAGTAATAGACAGGATGAAGGGATGATATGCCCTTTTTCCTGTTCCCACATGTTCTTGATTTCGACATCTAGATAAAAGCTTTTTGTTCCATGGGGCTTGAAGATTATGAGCATTAGGTAGGGCAATACTTATTAAAATGTTCTTAAGTGTTTTTTTAATGGATCAACTTAATGTTGGGGAAATTGTAGGCCAGTCTATGGTAGTGGCCTGGTTCTAATATAGTTTATTAGTTGAGTTCTCTAGGATATTTTGAGGTCTATAATTGTGACGAGGGGATTTGCTGTCTTTGGTTCATGAAAGATATCAGCTTCTAATGTATAATTTTAACCACTAGGTCATGTCTTGATAAGTATTTGGTAGGTGCTTCCTGAAGTCAGGAAGTAAGTATTTTACAACTCGCAGAGACCATCCAAGATGGTGAAGTAGAAAGAAGAAATACAATTAAGCTGTCCCCCACAACTAGTCCACAAGGATCTAGAAATTTCACTAATTCTGAGTCTTGATGGGGAAATCCAAGGAAAAATCACAGTGAGTCATTTTATGATATTTTATAATAAAATATATGCCTAGGTCAGCATACAGACACAGAGAGGTATGTGGGTACTGGGAACAGGGTCTAGTGAAAAGCAGCTTCGGGGATGAATTAGGACCTGCCCGTGGCTGTTCACCAAGAAGACATCCTAGATCCAACACAGAGGGGCCTGACCTTGGGAGTAGCAGCTGTCTGGTTCTGACCCTGGGAGCAGAGCAGGGTCTCAGCTCCAGCTCCAAGCCCAGTCTGAAGCCAGCAGTGGAATATGAAGGTGGGATGCCTATACTAAAGGGGAGCCTATAGTTCTGTCACTCAGAACCTGTGGAGTTTTCCAGCTGGCTGGCAGTTGCTGAGTTCAACAATGGTCTAGACCTCTAGACTTGGGCAAGCCCACATTTGAATTGCTCAGATCTGAACTCATCTCAGAAACTTGCAGGGTTCAGACAAGAGAGGCAGTGCTTAGACTTCTTCTTGGACCATATTGATTTGGATACCCTGAAATCTTGCAGGTCCTCAGCCTGAGTGGTTCTTGACTTCCTGGAATAAAATAATGCAGTAGCTAAACCCAAGAGGACACAAAATAGGACCAAGCATGACCCAGCCCTTCCCTCCAGATGTGTGCAGAACCTGGCTTTAACACAAATTCTGAAGTCAGAAAGTAAGACTGGAAGAATAAACAAACAACAAAAAAAGGATCTTACCATAAAGAACTGTTATGGAAGGGGGATACTCAAGCTCAAAGTCAGAAGATATCTTTAAAAAGATATCTTTTTAAAAAGACTCCAAAAAAGCTTTAAGCAAAGCCCCAAATAAATCACAACTTAGGTACAAATTCAATTAGAATTCCTGGGATATATGAAACAAGAGGGTTTTTTTTGTTGTTGTTTTTTAAAGCTAAAATGATTTATAAATAAGAGTGCTAGAGGAAATATTTGGGAAAAAATGAGAGCACTAGAGGGAAAAGTGAAAAAGAAGTGAAAGCTATAACAGAAAGACTTATAAAGAGAATTAATTACTTATATCAAGAGATATAAAACCTTACCCAAGTCACAGATTCCTTGAAAATGAGAATGAATCAAACAGAAATTAAAAATTCTATGAGACAATAAAAATATTATAGTGAAAGAATGAAAAATAAAAGAATGTGCAGAGACTCATATAAAAAACAGCTGTTCTAGAAAACAGATCAAAGAGAGGTGGTTTAAGAATCACTGAACTACCTGAAAACTGTGACACCCCGCCCCCCATAAAAAAAGCCTGGCTGTAATATTTCAAGAAGTCATAAAAGAAAACTTCCCAGATCTCTTAGAACCAGAGGGCAAAATGAAAATACAAAGAAAATACTGATCACCTCTTGAAAGAAATCCCCAAATAAAAAATCTCAGAAACATTACAGCCAAAATCCATAGCTTCCAGGTCAAAGAAAAGAATACTGAAAGCAGTCAGAAAGAAAGGATTCAAATACGGGGGAGCCAATCAGAATGACTCGATTTAGCAGCCATTACCGTAAAGGAGGGGAGAGCTTAGAATATGGTATTTTAGAAGACAAAAAATATAGGTTTATAGACAATTATAACTTACCTAGAAAAACTAACAGAGCTGTTACTAGAACCCAGGTCTTATGATTTCAAGTCCAGTGCTCTTTCTTCTATACCACCCTGTTCAAAGTACCATGATAAGTTCTAAAAGGAAATTATTTTGGAGGTTTTTTCAGAAGGGTTGTAGATGCCACTCAATTTTGCTGTAGGTCAAATGAGATACCTTGTATATGATTATTTTCTTCATGGGAGATGTAAGAAAGATGTCAGTTACAGCATCAATATCCCTATTCTGCCTTTATTGGCCTCACCAAAGTGACTAATATCATTAGCAAACTTGGGTTGGGAGAGCGACCTCATGAACATCATGAACATTCCATTAGGGATTGCTTGACAGAGTAAATGGTGTTCTGTCTGGCTCATTCTAGACACCAATTAACTGGCCCAGAATATTGGAACAAGTCTAGTCTTTTTGAATTTATTCTAAATGGCCAAGCTTGAAGGGGAAACAAGGGTCAAAGAAACTGGGGGTCAGGAACATTTTTGGCTGCTTTAAATGCTAGTTATCTTTTTTTTTTAGCATCAACCAATCAAATAGATATTAAGTACTTACTATGTGCCAAGCACTGTATTAGGTGTTAGGGATACAAATATAAGGAATGAAAAAATCCTGCTCATAAGCTTACTTCTAATGCAGGAGACAACAAGCATATATAAATATGTATTATGTTATATAATATTACATATAAATATGCATTAAAATTAATAAATACAATTATACAAATATATACAAAATAGTTCAATGTAAGGTAGTTTGGGAGGGAGGGCACTACTAATTGGGGGAATAGGAAAGGCCTCATGAAGAAGATAGTGCCTCAATTATATCCTTTTTAAAAAATTATTTTCAGTTCTGAATTCTCTCCCTTCCTTCAGGTCCCCTCCACCACTCATTGAGAAGGCAAGAAATATGATGCCCATTATACATATAAAGTCACGCAAAACTATTTCCACAATAGCCATTTTGTAAAAAAAAAAAAAAAAGCAAGCAAAATGAAGAAAGTAAAGGAAAATATGCTTCAATCTGCACTCAGAGTTCATTAGTTCTCTCTCTGGAGGGGGATAGCATTTTTCATCATGAGTCCTTTGGAGTTGGTCTTGGATCATTGAATTGATCAGAGTAGCTAAGTCTTTCATAGTTGATCATCATTACAATATTGCTGTTACTGTGTACAATGTTCTCTTGGTTCTGCTCACTTTACTTTGCATGAGTTCATATAACTTCCCAAGTGTTTTTTGGAAACCATACCCTTCATTATTACTTATAGAATAGTAGCATTCCCATCACAATCACATATCACAACTTATTTAACCATTCCTCAGTTGATGGGAATTCACTTAGCTTCCAATTCTTTGCCACCACAAAAGAGCTACTATACATATTTTTTTTGTACAATTAGGTCCTTTTTCTTTTTTTTTTTCCATCTCTGCAGGGTATAGACCTAGTAGTGGTATTGATGGGTCAAAGGGTATGCAAAGTTTTATAGCCCTTTAGGCATAGTTCCAAATTGTTTTCTAGAATGGTTGGACCAATATACAGTTCTTCTAACAGTACATTAAGGTACCTATTTTTCCACATCCCCACCAGCTTTCATCATTTTCCTTTTCTATCATGTTAGCCAATCTGATGGGTGTAGGAGGGTACCTCAGAAGTGTTTTAATATGCATTTCTCCAATTATTGGTGACTTAGGGCATTTTTATATTACTATTGATAGTTTTGATTTCTTCTTCTGAAAACTGTCTATTTGTGTGCTTTGACCTTTTATAAGTTGGAAGCCTTAGCTTAAAAAAGCCGAGTTCTTCCATTGCATATGAGGTCATCTCCAGTAGTCCTGATCTATATCTTGCCACTAGACCCAGATAGCCCTGGAGGAGAAAGTGAGCCTGGTGACCTTGCACGTCCCTCCCTCACTTAAGTATAATTCACCTGCAAGTCATGGCATCATCTTCCTAATGTCATGGTCCTCTTCAAGAATGAAAGACGAACAACAACAATTGGAGAATGCTCTATTTTTATAAATTTGGCTCAGTTCCCTATATATTTGAGAAATGAAGCCCTTATTGGAGAAAATTGCTATAAAACTTACTCCCAGTTTCCTACTTTCTTTTTAATTTTATCTGCATTAGTTTTGTTTGTGCAAAAACTTTCTAATTTAGTGTGATCAAAATTATCTATGACCTCTTGTGATCCTCTCTATCTCTTGTTTTGTCACGAACTCTTCCCTTATCTACAGATCTGACAGGAAATTTTTTTCATGCTCCCCTAATTTGCTTCTGATTTCACCCTTTATGTTTAAATCATGTACCCATTTTGAGTTTATCTTGTTATATTGTTTGAGATGTTGGTCGATGCCTAGTTTCTGTCAAACTGGTTTCCAGTTTTCCTAGCAGTTTCTGTCAAGCAAGTTAACTGTTGGAACTTAACAAGTTAAGAACATCATTAAAAATATGGGTCCTTCACATAGTAGGTACTTAATATATGCATATTAAATTATAGTTAATTATAATAATTAACATTTATATATATAAGGTTTGCAAAGTGTTCTACAAATATTATCTCATTTGATCTTCACAACAACCCTGGGAGATAGGTGCTATTTATTATTTCATTTTGCAGGTAAGGAAACTAAGGAAGGTAGAGATTAAGTGACTTGCCCAGGGTCACACATCTAGTAAGTGACTGTGACTAGAATTGAACTCATGTCTTTCAGACTCCAGGCCCAGCCCAGAGCCATCTAGCTGCTAATATGACTGATATGTTTGTTCACTTGTACCTCTTTGTGATAAGGGAGAGTTCTTTTGGAGAGGAGGTCTCTGGCAGTAATATAAAGGTGGCAGTAATATAAAAAAGGTCATCAATAAAGCTTTTTTAAAAGAAAGAATAGTAAGAAATGTTTTATATGAAAAATTCATGGGGACATAGAAAGACTTTTGGGAACTGATGCAAGGAGAATTGAGTGTTGTTGTGGGAACTGGCTTTTGGAAACTTATATACTTATAAAAGGCAACTGGCCAATAAGTTCAGTCCTTAGACGTGTATGCAGAGTGGTCAGCTGGTGCAAACTTCACTTTGGAGCAGGCACAGGTATTCTGTAACTGATCCTGGTCTGCTAACCCTGTGATGAAGAGACGGACTATTGATTGGCACTGGGGCAGACCTGGGGGGGTGGCATCCAAAAGTCACTATTCAACCAAAGGGTATTCCCTTTTGGTCGGACTCCTTCCTGCTTGGTAGAGAGAAAAGAGAGTCAATGCTGTCAAGGGAATCGAAATGTGGCCTTGGTCTCAGTCAGTTCTCTGCCTCATTGTTCTAAGAGAAGGAGATTGGAGACTGACTGCAACCTTGTGAGTTTCGAATGGTAAAAGAGAGTAAGCCACCCAAAGTTCAGGAAATGGAGTCCATGACAGGATTTTCTGCCAGCCAGTCCAGCTGTGAAGCCCCTGGAACAGTCCAGCTTTGAAGCCCCTGAAGACCAGTTGGGAGTGGGGTAGCTGAGATGAGGACTTGTCCTGGGGTGATGCCATATTGGGATGTAAAGTTGGTAGGACTAATGCTTTATAGGAACTGCATTAAGTCTGAGCCTTCTCTCTAGAGATTTAAGAGAGAGCATGCCCCTGAGAAATTGGGGGAAGGTAGCTGTGGTTCTGCTTCTGTTGTACTTTCAAAGTAAATATCCCTTTGTAAAAGTTCAGGTTAATTGGTCAGGAGGAATTGGGGTGGTAATAACTGGGCCCTAACAGAGAGGGTGGGGAATAGAGAAAAAAATCCTGGCCTCCTCAGGGGTACCCCTAGAACTTTGAAGGCTATTTATTAGAAGCTGAGTTGCTACATGCCAATTACCATTCCTTTGACGTACTTGTGGATTAAGAGCTGAAATGTTTACTGCACTTTAGGCTTATAAAGTGCATTACATACATTTCATTTGATCCTTGCACAAATGCATTTTATCTGCAAGGAAACTGAGTGTCAGAGAAATTAGGTGACTTGCCCCAAGGCATACAGCTAATAAGTGAGGGAAGTACTTGAATCCCGCTATTCTGAATAGCATCCCACATAGTCTCTTTATGTGGTTTTAAAAAAATGACAAAATTAGATTTATTCTGACCCACTGCAAGTTAATTGTACCCATACCTCACCAACTCAATGTGGAGATGGAGGAAATAGCTTTTAAAGAAAGTCTCATCTTGTTCTTATGTGTTTTACTTCATGACCAAAGCCTGTTTTGATGGAACCAGTGAGTAAGAGCTGAGCCAACCACAGCATCTGCAAAGCCAGAGGCAGTGAACAGAGTGACAGTGGGTTTCAAAGCAGGCTGGAGTAAGTGGGAATCCTCCTTGAGGCTGAGCCACACGACAGAAGGGTGGATAGAGCTGGAAAGCACCAGATACAGCTTTAAAGCTGTCTCTTTTCCTGGTTGGCTTGCTCTTGGTTTTTCTGTTGGAAGAATAATAACACATGATGAGATTGAGTCTGTGGTGGGACAGTCATCCTGTTAAAGAAACATAAGCATGACCCAGACTGGCCTTTCCCACCTGAAATTCTTGTCTCTATGAAACAGGCACTCCTGGAATATCTATATCCTTCAAGGGCTACTGTTGAATTCTTCATTAACAACAATAACAACAATAGATTAGGTGCTTGGTGTGGTGCTCTGTGAGACACTCTGTAAAGTGACTGTATTTGTGACATAGTGGCTACAGAACTGACCTGAAGTCAGGAAGACCCAGATTCAAGTCCTACCTTAAAATCATACTGACTGGGTGACCCTGCGCAGATCACTTAACCTCTTAGTGTGCTAGGCAACCTTGTGAGAATATAAATTGTAGAGAACGTACCATCCTGCATTGATACAGGAAGTTTCTGCATCGAATTCCTCGTACCAATGAAATCACAGTTTCAATCCCTGCTCCTATCTATGTCCTTGTCTTTCTCTCTGTCCTTGTTTCTATCCCCATCCCAGTCCCTGTGCTTCTCTCCCTTTCCCTGCCCCTATCCTTGTTTACATCCCTGTTCCTGTCCCTGGCCCTAACCTTATCTCTGTCCCTGTCCCTATCTCGGTCCCAGTCCTTATTCCTAGAGGTTTCCACCTCACAATAGATAAGACCAATTCAAAAGATAGCTGAACAGATCTTAAACAAGCATATCAAACAAGAAACATCGACAAATTGAGTAAGCAGGGGTTATAGGTGTGTTTTAATTTTTGTTGTTGTTGTTTTAAGATAGTATGAGTCTTGCTTCTTCCTCTCTCGTTAGTCAAAGAAAGTTTTCTGATGGAGGTGGGCTTTCAGAAGCTGCTTAAATAGAAAGGGCTTGTGGATCCTTTCTGATTGCTCTTCTCAAGGCATTTTGTCTGTATGCCTTGTGTCCCCCGGCTTGATTATGAGAGGGCACTGTCTTCTAACTGCTTTATCTAACACTCTCTCCCCATCTTTCATGAATGAGTGAATGGAAAAGATATTTATTTATTAAGCATTTACCATATGCCAGGCACTGTGTGAAATGACAATTCCTGCCCTCAAGGGGTTTTCATTCTACTGAAGTGGGAGGGGGGCAGACAGCCCATACAAGGGGGCTGCAAGGGGAAGGGATAGATATACTTGCTTGTGGCACTGTGTTTGGCTATGTGTGAGAAGTGATGTGGAGGATTGGTTTCCAACAAGGTAAGACCAAAGCTGACCTTTTTGAATCCAGGGTCACAGGATCATTCCTCCCTATCTCCCCCCAGCCCATACTTTGAAATGCAAAAAATATAGCAGGTAAAGTGTGGGATTTGGAACCTTCGACTGCAGAAGACTGATGGTGAGTCATGCTTCCCTCCACTTGACAGGCAGGAGGGACTGGAGGTACAGAATGAGACAGACGTTTTCAGACATGGATAGGGTAAGGATTTTTTTTTTCATGAATATACTTATTTGTTATAAGAGAGCTTTTGGGGGAGAGCAAGGTGGAGAGAAGAACTGGCAGGGAGTGAAGGGGAGTAATATTGATGCGGAAAAAAAGGAATAAAAGTATCGATGAAACATTTTTAAAAATTTGCAGAAGACAGTTTAAGAAAGTTCAGAAAGAGGCACAGAGAAGCGGGACAGTTTTAGAATTATTGTATGAAATTGACTAGATGCTTACAAAACACCAACACCAAGCTGGGTATAATAGGGATTTGCAGATTCACTTACAAGTCTCTTTTTCTGTTCTCTTTGTATATGGAAATGATCATGTGCGTTGGTGTTTATCAAGTACATAGCAATAAAAAAAGAAAATTTTAAAAAGAAGAGGCAGCTTAAATCGTTGGAGAAAAACTTGCTTAAATTTTTATTTCAAATATACTGCATTGGGACTCTTGGATTTAGGAGTAATAAGAACAGCCTTTGTTTCTATAGTGCTCTCCACTTTACAAAGTGCTTTACAAACATTATCAAGCAAGTTAACATAAGGTCAAGCTTTTTGCAAACCTTTAAAGGGTCATATAAACGCTATTCTTCTTCTTCTTATTTATTAATGTCTGGGACACGGAACCAGAGGCCCTCAGTTTAAATCCTCAGGCAATTAATCAATCAACTTTTATTAAACAACTGCTATGTGCCAGGCATTGTGTTAAGCCCTGAAGATACAAAAGAAAGCAAATGACAGTCCCTGTCCTCAAGGAGCTTACAAAGCACTTCTTATCTCTGGGCCTCAATTTGCTCATCTTTAAAATGGGCTGATAGAACTATATATTTTTTCCTAAGGCCCCTTCCAGCTATAAAGTTATGATTCTCAAGGCAGCCCTTCAAAGTAGGCCAGGAATTTTTGGATGGGAAACATGATTTTGATCACTGTATTTCAGTGTAATTGGTTTCCTTTGTAATTCTATGTAATTTTATTTGATGCATTTAAAACCATTATTCTGAGATGGGTCCTAGGCTTCACCCAGCCAGCCAAAGGGGTCTTCTACACCAAAAAAAAGGTTTTGTTCCCTCCCTATTCCTTTCTCCCTCTGGGAGGCAATAGAAGGGTCAGCTGATGGAGCAGAAACCGGTTTCCAAGGTGGTTGGACTTGCCCATGAGTACATAATAACAATAGCTAACACTTATATAGTGCTTTTGAGTTTGCAAAGTGCTTTGCGTCTATTCCTTCATTTGAAATAATAGGTGACATGACAGGTAAGTGGGAGCCAGACCTTCTGATGCTAAGTCCATTGCACCACACTACCTCCCAGCATCCATCATTCCAACCACACAGAGACGTCGGTGCCTCAGCATGCTAACGCTTGTCATGTAGTATAGCCTCAGTGATGCTTGTTAGTTCTTTTTCGAGTAGCATCTTGTTTGTTTGTTTGTTTGTTTCCCCAGCTTCTCTTCAGTGGGCATTCTCTATCTATGCTATAGTCCAAACCCTTTTTATTCAAAGAAAGAAGAGATTTATAGCTAAGCCCTGTCATCTGTAGAACAGTCTGCCTTCCTGTGATATCCTGCAATCCTTCAAAGCAGACATTTGCCATATTTAGGAAAACAATAGGAGGAATCAATTTTTTTTTCCTGGAGACTATTCCAGAAAGCGGAACAACTGTTTTAATCCTCCCCTCATATTGCTCAGTTCCAGAGAAGTGCTGCTTGCTCACCGGGAGGCACTTGAGTCAGAAGCTCTGCTAGCCAGTGCACTCGTTCTCACATCACATCCTATCGTGCTTCCTTATAAGAGTCTTCATTCCACACAGGTCTTCACAGTGCATTCTCCTGTTGAGAAAGGAAGAACTGGAAAAGACAACTGCAGAAATGCAACGTACGAGAAACAGTGGACTGATCTTGGGATGCTTTGGTCCAAGTCCTGGTTTTGTTACTTAGAGAAAATTTATAGGACTTAGAGCTAGAAAGGACCTTCCAGGATAACATGTATGTAGATAGATGAATAAACTTTAAGCAAGAGCACCAAACAAGTAATAGTCACAGGTTGAGTAAATGGGCCTTATAGGACCTTCCTTCCTTCCCTCCTTCCTTCCTTCCTTCCTTCTGTCCTTCCTTCCTTCCTTTCCTTCTTTCCTTCCTTCCCTCCTTCCTTCCTTCCTTTCTTCCTTCCCTCCCTCCCTCCCTCTTTCCTTCCCTCCTTCCTTCCTTCCTCCTGCTCCTCCCTCCTTCCTTCCTTCCTTCCTTCCTTCCTTCCTTCCTTCCTTCCTTCCTTCCTCCTCCTCCCTCCCTCCCTCTCTCACTCCTTTCTTTCATTCTCCCTCTCTCTCTCTCTCTCCCCCCTCCCCCTCCCTCCCTCTCTCCCTCCTTTCTTCCTAAGTATTTCAAGCATCTAGGCATCTAGGTAGCACAATGGATAGGAAGACTTGTCTTCATGAGTTCAAATCTGGCCTCTGACACTTACGAGCTGTGTGACCCTGGGCAAGTTACCTAACACTGTTTGCATTAGTTTCCTCATCTGTCAAATGAGCTGGAAAAGGACATGGCAAACCACTCTAGTATTTCTAGTCAAATGAGCTGGAGAAGGAAATGGCAGACCACTCTAGTATTTTTGCCAAGAAAACCCCAAATGGGATGATGAAGAGTTGGACACAGCTGAAACGACTCAACAGCAATAAAAGGGGGATCTTACAGGTCACTCATTTAAGCTCCCTCGTTTGACAGATCTGTAGATCGTAGTACCTATAACTGAAAGGAACCATGCAAGCCATCTGGTCCAATCCCTTCATTTTACCGATGAGGAAACTGAGGCCCAGAGATGTTAAGTGATTTTCCTGAGGCCAAACAGGGAATAAATGGTGGAGTTGGGGTTCCAACCCAGGTCTAAAGATCTCAAGTCCAGTGTTCTTCCTCGGTTGCATGATGTTGGGAAAGTAATAACCTATTTGAGCTTCGTTATTCTCATTGGCATAATAGGAATAACCACACTTAACCTATATCAAAAGAATGTTTGGAGTGAAGTGATTTATATACTATAAATGTGGGGTGCCATTATTATTATTACTCTTATATACCATATCATATAATAATATAGGAGAATATTATTAGTTATAATAATAATTTCGAGCAGTTCTGGGAAATCAGAGAATATGAGGGTTGGAAGAGACCTCACAGGATATCTAGTACAATCCATATGTGAACAAGTATCCCTCCTATACCACTGCTGGTAAGTGACCATCTAGCATTTCCTTCACTACCTCCAATGAGGTAGAGACCATCACTCTCTCTTTTTGGGTAACTCCAACTTCAGGACGTTTCCTATCTAAACCCAGAGTCACTTGCTTGAAACTTCCATCCATTGCTTTTAGTTCTCCCCTCTGGGGCCCAGAGAAATGAATTTCATCCTTCCCCATGACAGCCTTTCAGTCCTCAAAGATGGTCATCATGTCTTTCCTAAGTCTTCTTGTCTCCAGTTAAATACTGCCAGGTCCTACACTGGATCCTTTCATGCCGCAGTTTCGTGTTCATTCACTAGGCTTGTTGCCTTTCTCCGGTCACTCTCCAGGGTCTCAAAATCCTTCCTAAAACATGGTTCCCAGAACCACGTGGTCTAACTAGGGCAGTGGAGAGTGGAGAGTTATTATCCATTTCATTCTTAACCCTTTGCCTTTCTTAATGCAACTTTAGGCTGACAACTTTGTGCAACTCTGCCTCATTTAAACCTAGTTCACTTGCAAGTCAAGACATCATGGGGTAATGTCATTGGTCCCCTTAAGAAGAACAGTTTGCTTCCTATGAGCCTTCCTGCCTTCCAGGTCACGTTATTAGCACATGCTGATTCTGCAGTCCCCAGAACCTTACCATATTTTTTTTTTTTTAGGCAGTTGGGGTTAAGTGACTTGCCCAGGGTCACACAGCTAGTAAGTGTCAAGTGTTCAGTCTGAGACCGGATTTGAACTCAGGTCCTTCTGACTCCAGGGCCGGTGCTCTATCCACTGCTCCACCTAGCTGCCCCTATCTTACCATATCTTGAGGTGTCCCAGCCATGCTGCTCATTCTCTTACAGCTCATTTGTCTGTTCTTCCTCCATACTTTGCTCCCCAACAGCTATCTTCCCTCATTCTTTCCAACTCTCCGTTATATTTTGTCTTCCCCTACTAGAAAGTAACCACCTTGAGAGAAAAAACTGTCTTATTTTTAAATCGCCCATGCTTAACAGTATCTGGCACATAGTAAATGTCTAATAATTGCTCTGCCTGTCTATCTTTCTCTGTTTTTCTCCTCTTGCTGTGGTTCTGACTTTCTGGACTTCCGTATCATGCCTCAGTTGCCATTTCACCATGGAACATGCATCAATGCCTGGACCATTCTCACCTTGGAACATCCCTCTGACATCCCAGTTCCCTTCTTCTATTTGTGAGTTCCACTGGTGGCCTCTGTCTTGGGGAGGACTCAGGTTGAACAAGCTTCATTCCCCTGCTGGTGGTGCCTCTGATTTTTGTGACTTCAACACCAATCTCCCCCTGGAAGCTCCCTCAGAACCTGAGGCCTCCTTACCCTAGAATATCCATCATCCCCTGTGGCCTTTGACAGTGGAATATCCCTCAGTCATGATGGGCCTTTTTTCTAATTGGTGAGTTCCTCCTGGAGCCTCCATTTTGGGAAGAAAAGGTCTACCAACCTTCATTTACTCACTAGGTACCTCTCACACTCCCCTCCCCCCTTGATTTCCAGCTTTATTTTGTGTTGTTTTCCCCCATTAGAGTACATATAAGTTCCTTGAGGTCAGAGACTGTCTTTTTTATTTGTATGCTTAGCACAGTGCCTGGCATATAATAAGTGCTTAATACAGGTATCCTTGTTGCCTCTACCTACCTACCTACCTATCTATCTATCTATCTATCTATCTATCTATCTATCTATCTATC
>NW_020954751.1:13564624-13567251 GCF_900497805.2 Vombatus ursinus | reverse complement strand
TCTATCTATCTATCTATCTATCTATCTATCTATCTATCTATCTATCTTCCCATCCATCTATGTCTTCCCCATCCTCTACTTGGGTGGTATAGGAAACAGGAATTTTGTCGAAATATTTATATGGAAACACTAGGTGAGCAAAGGACCTCTGGTGGAACCAAAGACATTTTTCAGTTTCCCTAGTTACTGCTATAGCAGTAAGCACTCTCTGACTCAGGGCAATGGAATTATATGTAACACCTGCTCGGCCAGGTAATGCACAACTAGAGTCATGCGAGACTATCTTTCCGTACAGGAGTTCACTGAAACCAGCTTGAACCAGCTCAGGCCAGCCATTTGTTACATTTTCAGTGAGCATTTACATCTCAGAAATTGGCAAACACTTGGATTCAGGAGGACCTGAGTTCAAATCCAGTCTCAGACACATAACATTTACTAGCTGTGTGACCCTGGGCACGTCACTTAACCCATTGCCTAACCAAAAAAAAAAAAAAAAAAAAAAAGAAAAGAAAAGAAAAAGAAATCAGCAAACACCACAAACCAGGGCTTAATTTACTGTTTTGTTGTTTGTCTAGACTTAAGGTTAGGGAGAAAATGTTAATAATGCCAGTTAAACTTAAGTGTGTCATGAATAAATTTCCCCTGAAGAAATGATTGTAAACCACTGCTTGTCCCCTGGAGTGCTCTGTATAAAGCAATGCACCCTTATTAAGTCAGTTGAAACCCTACTCAAATTAGCCAGTGATGCTGGAAGATTTCCCCAACTGCCAACTCACAGGGTCTCAATGGGGTTTCCACCTGCTGCTGCATATAGGGTATTATCCCCATTCAATTAAAGGTCCTTTGCTACAACACTGTGGTTCTTACCGTAGTAGGGCTCCCTCGATCGCAATCCAGGCCCTTTATTTCACCAACAGTCACTTATTTTAACCCAAGTGTAGCACTTTATAGCGATATCTATTAGGTTCCTAATAGATTCTGCACATTATTTGAGATCTTTTTCAATCATGAATCTCTCATCCAGTATATTAGCTGTCCACTAGCTTTGTGTCATCTGCAAACTTGCTGAGCAGGCCTTTCTCATAGTCACTGATAATCACAAACAGCTAACGTGTTTGATATATGCACACACACACACACACACACACACACCCATACACAAAAATATTTCCAAATGGTTCATGGCAGACTATGGGAGCTTCTTACTCTTCTCCTATTCCTGTGCTTTGGGTAGAAAGGTATTTTTTGTTTAAGAGTTGTACCCTCATGTAAACCGTCAATGTCAGAGAATGAATCCAAAAAAACCCTGAAGAGATTGTTTCTCAGATGGAAGGGGCCATGAATCTCGGTCATCATCATTGAGTTTGCTGGGCATTACCTTGCTGCCTGAGCTCCAGGTTAGTGTTTGTAGGAATCCAGGCTGCGGTGTGGTTTGTGATTTGTGATATCCTGGTTGATGGTTCATGTGACCAGAGGACAGAACAAGCCTAAGGAATGGATGAATCCTAGAACTTTAGCAACCTTTGAGGTCACCTGATCCAGCTCTTCCCTCTCTAAAAATCCCCAAGTGCTCCCACTATCCCTGCTTAATCTCCAGTGACAAGGAACTCACTACCTCCTGAGACAGGAGATTCTGCAGGAGGGGGTAGGATGTGGTGGGTGGTATAGGACATGAAGCCAGAGGACCTGGGCTTGAGGCCCAGCTGTTACAGGCTGTCTGTATGACTCTGGACAAGACTTTTAACCTCTCAGTACCTGATTTCTCATCTGTAAAATGAGGGGGTCAGAACAGCAGATCTCTAAGGTCCCTTCTGCCTCTATGATCCTAGGAGAGGAAGATACATGAATATCCCCATCACCACAAATGGGTCCTTTTATCTTTCTGTCTCCTAGGATTAAATTCTTGCTAGTTCTGTCTTTATTCTTCGCCCACACATCACAACCATCCTTTGTACTCAAACATCACAAATAACAGATCAGTCCTGCTGAATACTTTTCCATGATGTCTCTCAGATCCACCCTTTCCTATCTTTTCTGCACATTCACCGCCCCAACCCAGACCTCTGTGAACTTAATGAAGTTTGCTGCAATAGCAACAGTCTCCCACTTCTGCTCCTGCACTTCTTACCACCCAATTCCCTCCTGACTCCTGTTCGCCACCCAGCTCTATCACTGTGGCAATCACTTGTGTCTTGCTAAGCCCTAACCCTAGACCCTCCCACCATCTGCCTCCTTCACTTCTGCTGCTGAACAGAGCTGGTGGAAGTCAGACAATCATATTGACTGGGTCTACCATAAAGTTGTTACCTCATTTCTATTGGGTCCTCACTACAGTCCTTTTATTCCTCCTTAAGTGGTTTTCCACACCTCTCCCCACTTTTCTTTCTTCGAGACTCACACAACATTCCCTTTGTCCATCCTCTGAGCAGAGGACTTTACCTCAAACTTAACTGAGAAAATAGAGACTGGTCAGTGTAAGCTCCCTCTTTACATCTCCAGTGCCTTGGACATCATCATTTGTCCTCTCCTCCTTTCCTATGGTGTCCTCACCAAGGTCAGCCCCTTTCCATGTACCCTTGACAATAATAATAATGATGATAATAGCTAACATTTACATAGCACCTACT
>NW_020954751.1:13537477-13564614 GCF_900497805.2 Vombatus ursinus | reverse complement strand
AAGTCTCAGATAAAAATCCCACATTCTTCAAGAGGCCTTTCTGGATGTCCCTCTGGCTGCTAGTGCTTTCCCTCTGCGATGACCTCCCACTTCCACTGTCTGTGTCCTGTGTTATCTCCGCCATTAGAATGGCAGGTCCTTGAGGGGCTCCTCTAGACCATGTTTTGGCCTTTTTTTGTATCTGTGGCATTGACCATGGTGCCTGGTACATAAATGCTTGTTGATTGCTTGATTTATCTGTTAAAAAGGTATAACAATACCTATGTTTTGAGGCTTAAATGAAATATCCTATGGAAAGTGCTTGGTAATAATAATAGCATTTATATAGGGCTTTAAGGTTTGTGTGGGCAGCTAGGTGGTTCAGCAGATAGAGTGCTGGGCCTGGAGTTAGGAAGACTCAGCTTCCTGAGTTCAAATATGGCTTCAGACACTTACTAGCTTAACCCTGTTTGCCTCAGTTTCCTCATCTGTAAAATGAGCTGGATAAGGAAACAGCAAAGCACTGTAGTATCTCTGCCAAGAAAACTCCAAAGGGAGTCACAAAAAATCAGACACAACTGAAAATGACTGAACAACAACTTAAGGTTTTTAATAACAACCTGGGAGGAAGGTACTATTATTATTCTCATTTTACAGTTGAGGAGACTGAGGCAGACAGAGGTTAAGTGACTTGCCCAGGATCACACAGCTAGTAAGTGGCTGATTCCAGTTTCAGTGTTTTCTCTATTATGCTACTTTACAGCCAAATGAAATGTCAACTTCTGTTATATGAAAGAGGCAGAGTCTGAGGGACAGAATCCAAACCTTTATTTCAAGCCTTCCAAACAGGGGGAACAGGTGAAATTTACCTAGCTAGAATGCATTCCAAGAAACCAAGGTAATGTGAGCTGCATTTCAGGGGAGAACTGAAGCCTACTTGGGGTGGGGACCACCAGGAAGCTCAAAGGTTGAGGAATAAGGCTGTGGAACTGAAGATCCAGAGAAGACAACGCTGGGATTGATCATCTCAGGGAGAAAGCGCCCAGGGTGGAGAGAGGCCTCTGTCTGGTTGGCCAGTAGCAGGCAGAGCTGGTACATGTTGTGATTTAGGAGATGGATGCCCGGGATCAGCTGCTCTTGCTGGTACTGGAGGGCTCTGGAAATGCACATGTTGACCACAGACATCTCCTGCTGGGTTCGGGACAGGTTTCTCACTGCAGGAGGAGAAAGAATACATCTGTCATCAGTGATCTAGACAGGGGGAGTCTCAAAAAAAGAAAGAAAGAAAGAAAGAAAGAAAGAAAGAAATAAAAGAAAACCAGCACTGCCATTGCTTACTTACATTCCTCCAGCATGGTCTCCCCAATCTGCTGGTATCTAGGGTCACAGGGGACCTCAGGCTTCTCTTGCTGAAGGGCTAAGAGAAAACACAGACTCTGGGATAATAGGCATGAATTAAGAGAAGAGTTCCTGCTGCACCAGCCAACCACCCCTCTCCCCACCCAACCCTGACCAAAGACCTAGTCCTCCCATCTCTGACCTTGACCACCTGTGGCCAGGGTAAAGGAAAGGGACAAAAAGGAAGAGCAAGATCATCTTGGACCTCCTGGACACAGAGGATAAAAAGAAACAAACCAGAGCATCCTTCTTTACAGATTTCTCTTCCATCCCATGGACTGGGGTGCTATCTTTTTATCTGAAGTGGGCATGAACTCAACTGAACCCGTTATCTCATCAATTTGTAAGTACCCTCCAAGGTGACAGCAATCACAACTAGGCATGCCTACTTCTTCCTGGGTGATTTTTATTCAGGTCCTCTTATGAGTTAGCCACAACATACTGGAGGCCTCCCTTGCCTTCTCCTGACTTTGAGGATTCCATTGGAGCACTCAGACTATCCCCATCATCCTTGCATCTCAACCCATGACCAGCCCACCTTCTTTTTTCCATCATCTATTTCCCTGATGGCATCCTTAACTCCTGTTCTTCATTGAAGTTCCTCATTTATTAGATGTGGAAACCTACTCACTCACACCCACCATGAAACAAAGTGTGTATGTGTGTGTGTGTGTGAGAGACAGAGAGAGAGAGAGAGAGAGAGAGAGAGAGAGAGAGAGAGTGTGAGAGAGAGAGAGAGAGAGCAGCGGGATTAGAGAATGAATCTTTTCTTTTTGCCAGAACACTGCATATGTCCTTGGACAATTAAGTCACTTCTCTCTGAGTCTAATTTCTATCAGCTAAATGGAGATAATCCCTCATCTCTACTTATTTAAAAGGGATGAGATAAAGGTAATGTGCATGGAAAAACCAATGAGTGTTTAATAGGAAAGGTACTATATTCATCTAAGGATTAGGATAACAATTTAAACATAGATCATAGGATTTGGGGCATCTGGGTAGAAAGCATTGAACTCTTGAGTGAGAAAGACCTCAGTTCAAATCCTGACTCAGACAGTCAGGATCTGCTGAGTGGCCCTGGGCAAAAGCATTTAACCTCTCTCAGTCTCAGTTTCCTATTTGTAAACTAGAGATAATAATGTCACCTACCTGACAGAACTGCTGTGAGATCAAATTAGATTATAAATCACTTTGCAAACCTTACAGAGATATATGTCTTAGCTATGGAGACTAGGAGGTGTAGTAGACAGAATGATAGAAAGGCCCCTAGGCAAGGTGCCTAACCTCTCTACAAACTCGGTATACACTTCCATAAAATGGGGATAACAGCACACCTTAGGGTTGTGAGAAATGAATGAGATTATCTATGTAAAGTATTCTGCACACTTTAAAGTGCTACATAGATGCTAGCTGTTTATAATTGGAGCTGGAGGGGACCTGGGAGTATATTTAGTGTAACCCTCTCATTCCACAAATGAAGACACTGTGACCCACAGAGGGGACGTGACTTTGCCAAGGTTACTCAGATTCTGAGTAGTGGAGCCAAGCTCAAGTGGATGGAGGAAAAGATCATAGAATCCTATCATTTCCCATAAATGTCAGACCTGCATTGGGTCCCATACAGGCTCTGGTGAGGTCAAGTGATCTCAATGGTGGTGCATTCCCTGTAGGAGTGATTAAATCCAATAACCACAAAGTTCCTCAGGGATGCTACCCAGTGGGTGTGGATTTAACCAGGCAATCAGTTGGGCAACTGCTATGGCATATAGGGGAAAAGGCACATGAGTAGGACTCAGAACACCTGGGCTCCAGTTCCAGTTCTTGTCATTCTGCCCTACTTCTGGGGCAAGTCATTCTCTGAGCCTCAGTTTCCTTTGCTGTCAAAGTGGGATAATAATCCCACCCAGAATGACCTCCCTCAAAGGATGGCTAAGAGGAAAGCATTTTGTTAACCTTAAAGTGTAAATCAATGTGAATTACTGTGAAGGGGTGTGCTGGTAAATGTTTAACAACCAGCTGTGTGTGGGGGGAAGCTTAAGTTTAATCTGCATTATTAACATTTTGCATATTAATTTCTTGTCTAGATAATCAACTAAACAATAAATAAAACTCTGACTTGTAGCATTTGCTGATTCTGGAGTGTAAATACGCACACACTGAAAATTTAACAAGTAGCTCTCACAGAGTTGGTGCCAGCATATCCCTTTTCTGTCCCATATTATTATAAATAATTTCTGTCCCATATTATTATAAATAATTTACCCATTTGGCAAGTGGAAAACCATGTCAAAGACTGGTTCTCTAGAGAAGTTTAGCAGCAGCTAGATGGTACAGCAGTTAGCCACAGAGACCTGAGATCCTTCCTCAGACACTTACTAGTTGTGTGACTCTGGGCAAGTCATTTAATGTCTTTGTCTCAATTTTCTCATCTTTAAATGGTAATAACAACAACAACAACAACAACAATAATAATAATAGCATCGACCTCAGAAGGTTGTTTTGAGGACCAAATGAGAAAAGATATGTAAAGTGCTTTGCAAGTCTTAAAGTGCTATAAAAATGTTAGCTAGTATTATTACTTATAATCATTAGACTAGGAGCTCTTTGAAAGCAGGGACTGATTTTGCCTTTTCTTTTTATCTTCAGCATGTAGTAGGGGTTCAATAAATGCTAATTGGGTAATCAAAACCTATGGAATCTCCATGACTGGATACCTCTTAGGAAAAAAGAAATCAGTTGTGGACCAAAGGATGGAGACATTCATCTGCCCAAAGGCAGAGGGCTGGATCACGTTATTTCTTAACAGTCCCTTCCTACCCTTCTACTTTAGAATTGGTCCTTTCTGGCTTTTGGACCCTGTAGAGGGCTCTTGCAAATATAAAACATTTTTCTTTGAAAGCCTTTTACCCATATTATGCAGGGAGCCAGGGAACAACACCATTTCCCAATTATTTCCTGATGAGGAAATAAGACACAGCCAAGGCCACAGTGTGAGCTGATCTAGGCCTTCAGATCAGAGATTGAGAGCTGGCAGAGATTAAAAAAAAAAACAAAACCCAATAATTTCCTGTTACTTTAATCCACAGAACTCACATGAATGATATTGGACGTTTCCAATAGATACTAAGAACCATCACACAGTTTTATATGTCATATGGTTTCTTAGTAGAGAAGGTAGTTTGCTTTCTTAGTACTATGGTTTCTTAGTACGGGAGATGCTATGCTTTTATATAAAACAGAATTCTTTAAAGCATAAAGAATGGTTGATTGTTAACAGCTATAATTATTTTTCAATGGTTTGATTCTTTTTTTTTTTGAAACATTTCAAACAGTTGAATTTTGCCCATCTCCTTCCAAAGTATCAAATGAAGAAGAGCGCAAAAATGACCTGTGAATGAGTACTTATCAACTGGCAACAAGCCAGATCCCATTCATTTTACAGATAAGAGAGGTTAACATGCCTTCACACAGGTAGTAAATAATAGAGCTCAGACTTGAACCTGGGTCCTTTGGACTCCATTCAAGTCTTGCTGCCTCCTAAGCACATCAACCAGGCCAGTATAAAGTCTTCCTCAGATGCCTTGTCAGGCTATGGTGGTGTGATCCTGGGTTCTCAAATGCTGCACCAGTAGAATTTAAGCCCTGAGGGGTCTCACTAGGCTAGAACAGCTTAGAATGTGGTCAAAGTTACAAATTTTTGTATCCCCAGCACTTAGCACAGTGCTAGGTGCACAGCAGGCGCTTAATAAATGTTTATTGACTGAATGACTGACTGTTGTCTGAAAACTAGCCTAGCTAAGTGTTAGGTAGCTCATCCCCAAAAGGTTGGCCATCCAGTGGTGACTTTTTCTGTCCATTTCCTACCAGTATGAACACAGGTAGGCATATGCTTAGGTGAGGGAGATACTCTCATTGATAACTATTAGTTCTTTCAAAGGCTGAAGAATACAGTTGAGCAGCCCCATATTGCCTTTCAATGGAACAAACCCAAATTGCGGTCAGATAATTCAGACCTCAGCAAACAAGAACTAAAAGAGGGCCTTAAAAATGCTGTAGCAGTAATACCCCTTCCCACCCAAGGACTCTGCATTGACCAAGAAAGCCATGTGAGGGTCCGATGAAGCAACTAGGATGTTTAGCCTGGAGAAGGGAAGACTTGGGTGGTGAAGGGAGGAGCATGAGAGCTGTCTTAAGGTATCAGAAAAGCTGTCTTATGGAAAGAGGATTAAATCTGTTCTGCTTGGCCCCAGAGGGCAGAACTAAAAAGAGGCAGATTCAGGCTCGAAGGAAGGAAGAACTAACATTCAGAGCTGTCCCAAAGTGGAATGGGCTACCTCTAGGGGCAAGCCAATCCCACAAACATTTATTTTTGTGCTAAGCACCAGTGATTCAAAGAATGGTCCCTGCCCTCAGAGAGTTCCCAATCTAATTAAGGTGACAACAGGCAAGCAACTATGTACACATAAGCTATATACAGGATATATTGGGGATAATCAACAGAGGGAAGGCACTAGCAGCAAGGGGGACCGGGAAAGGCTTCCCACCAAAGATGGGATTTCAGCTGGGACTTGAATACGGTCAGGACACAGAGGCAAAGGAGAGCCTTCCAGGAATGGGGGACAGCCAGGGCAGATGCTCAGAATTGGGAGATGAAGGGTGCTGTGTTCAAGAACCAGCCAGGAGAAGAGTATCACGAACCCCAGAGTGTATAGGGGAAGAGTAGGGTGTGAGAAGACTGGAAGGGAGGTAGTGGGAGTAATGGGATCATCCACACTGGAAGTCTTTAAAGAGAGGCTAGATGACCACTTGGGCATGTCACAGCGGGTGGGGCTACTTCTCCAGAAGGTCAGACGTTGTTGTCGTTCAGTCGTGTCAGTCTTGCCTGACTCTTCATGACCCCGTTTTGGGTTTTTCTTGGCAAAGACACTGGAGCACAGTTTGCCATTTCCTTCTCCAGCTCCTTTCACAGATGAGGAGGTGACTTGCCCAGAGTCACACAGCTGGTAGAAGTCTGAGGCCACATTTGAGGAGTCTTCCTGATTCTAGGCCTGGTGTTCTATGGCGCCACCTAGCCGCTCTCAGGGCAGACTAGACAGCTCTATAGTAGTCTCCTAGCACTGAGATGAAGCGATTCCTGTGAGAATCAAAACTACCAAGCCAGTTGCTGATCTGAACTCTCTGGCTTCTTAGCTGCGCTCTGCTAGGGAGGGCATGGATGAGGTTTGGCGGTTATCAAGGACATGGATGGACTTGTACCCTTCAGCTGTCTCCCTGATAGCTATTTCCTGCTGAGTTTTACACATTTTTCTTCCCTGTTTGGACATACGCCTTTGTGGCAGGCTCTGGTTACGAGGAATATCAAACGAGAATTTTGCTAGCAACCCAGACGTGTGACTCACAAGGCCACGGTACAGACAAGATGTTTTGTTGGTGTTCAGGTGTGTGTGACGTGGGAGCCAGGGAACAGATGGCAAGAAGGAGGCTGCTAAGATGTGCGGGAATCAGAGGTGTCAGATGTAATTAGGGGAGCAAGCAGTTGCACCAAGAGGAAAACAGGAGTTCAGAGTGAGCATGGGTGAGGCAGATGAGGAGTCACATCTGCTGCAGCCTGGAGGTTTGGACCTCCACCTCCAACCTACGCTATCTCTTGTCCTGGTGGTCTGCCGGCCTGGGGCAAAGGAGGACCACCAATTAATTACGCACCCTCCCCTCCAATCTTATCACTCCCAGCTGTTCTTCCACCATCAGACTAGACACTGCCAGGCCCTGCTCTGATGACTGATGACTTCTGGGATGACCCCAAATGGGGAGGGAGAGCCGGAAGGGGCCTTGGAGAATTCCATTCTCTAAATGTGTTTCCCCTCCTAGCTTCCTGTGAATTCAATCCACACTACTCTCTGCTTCACCCTTAGAGGAGGTGGACCCTTGTGCCACTGAAGCACTGGGGAGGGTGGAAGGAGGGAGGTAGTGGGATTATTCCCACTTAGTATTTCAGTAGTTGCAGGAAGAATTCAGTAATCACAGGCATATAGGATTCATAGCTTGAAGGGACTGGCTTCTAGTCCAACCCCTTCATTTCACAGAAAAGGAATCTGTAGGCAGGAAGTGACACAGCTGAGGCCCTTTGGGGTCACTATTCTCCACCACCACCAAGAAAATGCAGCAAGTTGGTGTTGTTTTTCCAGTTGTACAGCTGAGGCCCAGGGAGGTTAAGTAATTGCATCCACCTTGCACAGCCACGAAAAGAATGGAAAACACAACATAGGCAGATAGCAACAGGCCAACAGCCTCTTAGGAACATAAGGAAGTAAGGGGTCACTGAGTGGAATCTGCTCATTGTGCAGATGAATAAACTGAGGCCCAGGAGGGTGAAATAACTTGCCCAAAGTCACACAGGGAGCCAGTACGACATGTCGATAAGTAGATCAGCTGCCTTGACTCAGGGCCACATTCTGATCAAAGAGTCCAACATTTTTCATCACAAAATGTCACAAGGCTGGGTTTTGTTTCCCATTACTTTGCAAGATTGGTGCACACAGAATGAAATCTGTTGACAGCAGCTGCTTGTGAATGCTCAGAAACTGGTAATTATCTGTGCAGTAGAGGCTATGTTCACTCTCTCTGTGCCTAAGTGCGACTGGCAGCCACGTCAATCAAACCACGTGAGGTGCTGACAGTCAGTGTTTACCCAGGAGCAGATGTGCTGTGACAAAAGAATGAGAGGAGGGCTGGGGAGGGAGGGCGCTGAGTGTTTGTTTGTGAGGGAGGAGACAATATTTCTTCATCTGGTAAGTGGGATTTGGTCAGAAGGGCACAGATATGATCAGAATGATCCTTGGATTAAAAAAAAAAAGAAATTTATATTGCAGGAGCTTGAATTGATTTTGGATTGATGGCATCACAGTCCAAAGAAGAGTAACTAATAATTAAAGGGATGGAAAATAGTTTTCTAAGAGGGAGGAAAAGTTCAGGGACAAGGGCTAATCTGAAAAAGAAAAATGCTCATAGGAAGTTCAGCTTGGAAGGAGTTTTGGAATCACACCTACAGACCCACTGACTTCTTCAACCCTCTCCCGTATTTCCAACTTTTCTTTTTTACCACACCCAAGTTAATCAGCTCTTCAAAGGGCACATCATAGTCACTGATTTTTTAAAAATCCCACGTTTCAATACGCTTAAGAACTTGACATAACACATTGGCTCCATGGAAACACATGGCCATTAATTACAAAATTCATCCATCCCATTATTTTCCCATCCTTCTGCCTACCTGTTTCCTCCAGTGTCTGTCTTTCTAAAGCTGCTTGATTCACTGCACATCCATCCACTCCTTTGGGCACTTATTTTGAAAAATATTGTACTCATGAGTTAGACAGCAGAAAATAACACAGTATGTTCTTAAATGAGACTTTCAACTACCCCCTTGACAAGTCAACACTCATCCTCAGTGTAGGTGTGGTCACAAAGTTCTTTTATGTCTACTCTCAGATGCCTACCATGGTCCACTTGGTTAGCTGACTCCTGGGAGAGAAAAATAGTCATTCCTGATAGGTAGAATCTCCTCTAGGATTCTGGGACATGGGGTCGTTAGCAAGCTTGTAGCATTGTGTAGTGAGAATGCCATGGGTTCTGGGCCTGGCTCTGACATTAACTGATTGTGTGACCTAAGAAGATGTTGGGTGCCTTGGGGAAGGAAATAAATCAACTTCAGGCACGAGCCAAAAAGTAGGTGGGAAATTCAGAAACAGTTATAGAATTTCAGAGTTGGAAGAGACTTCAGAAGTTTCCTACATCCAACTTAAACATAAGCAGGGACCCCTTCTTGACAAGTGGTCTTCCAGCCTCCCCTTGAATGCCTCCAACAAGGGCAAAACCATACTCCTTCCTGAGGGAACCCACTGCCCTTTCTGTCAGGTCTGTTCAAAAGGTTAATCCATCGTTTGGAAACCTCCACCATTTGCTTCTGGTTCTGGCCTATGGGGACAAGTGGAACTCTTGACACTTGTGTTTTCTGAGATAATAAGCCTTTGGAAAATCACCAATTCCCCTTAACTAGAGGTCTTCAAGCAAAGGCTGGGTGACCACTGCTAAGGTCCCTTCCAGCTCTGAGATTCTGCCTTGGTCTCTGCTATGATGCTCACAAAGCCCATTACAGAGATAACTAATGCTGTGTTTGGGGTAAGGGTTGGGGAAACATTATTTTCCAACGCAGGCCCTTTCCTCAAGTTGCTGATGGAGAAGGTGAAGCCCAGAGAAGTCTAGAATACTCTGGGTCAGGTCACATGGGGCCTACAACACTCTCAAGTGCAATGCTAACCAGATGTAGTTCCTATCTGGTTTTAATGTGTTGCCATACTAATAAAAAAAGGAAATATATAAACGTGTGGTTTTCTAAGTTAATATGCAACCCCTAGGGATCCTTATGTATAGTTGAATTACCTCCATTTCTATTTGAGTTCGACACCACTGTTCTAAAGCACCCCCCACCCCCATCATCCAAGAGAACCCAGAATTGGCAGGCTAGGTGGCACTGTTGGACCTGATGTCAGGAAGACCTGAGTTCAAATCCTGTCTCAGACCTTATTAGCTGTGTGACTCTGGGTAAGTCAACTTAACCTCTGTTTGCCTCAATTTCCTCAACTATGAAATGGGGATAATAATAGCACTTACCTCCCAGGGTTACTGTGAGGATCAAATGAAAATATACATGTATGTATATGTATATATGCACATATATAGATTATATATTTGCAAAATCACATATATGTATATATACATACATATATGACTTCGCAAATCTTAAAGTGCTATATAAACGCTATTATTATTATTAATTATTGATTGGGGTATGGCCCTTGGCTATCTACCAAACCCTAGAAAGTAAGAGAAACTCACTCACAAGTGAGAACACCCAGCATGCCATGGGCTGTGCTGGAACACTGATCTTAGATGGTCATGCTGCCATGCCTCAGTTCAACTCCCTCTTGGATTCTGGACTTACCATTATTGGTTTCACTGTCTTTGGACTGATGCTCTGCGATGGAAGTCACTGCCTGTGGAGGCTGCGACCATGTTCCAGGTAACACTTCTTGGGTTTGGAGGAAAGAATGGATTATTTCAATCATCTATCACCAATTATCTCTGGTGAGTAAAAGGCAACAAGAAACCTCTATGTGCCAAACAAAAAAAAAAAAAAAAAAGAGCCTACTTTATTTATAAAAAGAAAGTGAGGAAGGCAGTTTTCCCACCTGGACTCAAAGTCTCTCTCTCCAATTTCTTTCAGGGAGTAAGGAATGAGGCTTTTTTTTGTGAAAAAACTCTAGCCATATGTACACAGGCAAGTTGATGTGGTCAATTAAGGTAATTAACTGAATTACTCAGGCCGAAAAAAAAACCTACTAAAGAGAATTTTTGTCTCGATTCCTTTTCTGAATCAATTCAACAAATATGTTAAATGATTACTCTGTGCCAGGCACTGTGTCAGGCACTAGGAATACAATGACAAAAATGAACAATCACAGCCCTCCTGGAATTTACGTTCTATTGGACGGGGGAGGAGGAGAAGTGAGTGGATAAACACACAAGAAAGACAGAGTACCGTCTGGACAGTTAATGACTCAACTTTCCATTTTACCTCTGTAGATACTGCTCTAGTCAGAAAAATTCTCAGCCACCAAAGTCCACCAAATAACTTTCCCTTGGGGCTGTGATGCACCCTTCCCCTTATCACAGCCTCCAACCCCCAAGTATAAGTTTACTGGTCAGACCTCCCTGAGTTTCTGTGTCCTGGGAGAGAGAGTGGGTGGCTAAGAGGGTTGACTCAGTTCAAACAGAGATTCCTGTTGAGAATGTTACCTGGCTTGTCTGGGCCAGAATCGTAAGGTTGCTTCACAGGGAGTGGAGCAGGCATTTCTGAAAGTTAGAAAGGGAGGTAAGAGCATCATTTAGGCAGTGCCCACAGGTGCTGAGCCACTAGAACCTGTGCAAATAGGACTTGGACAAACCTTGCAGGCAGCATATTATGCAGAGGTCATTGCTAAGATTTGTCTGTTGGCTAACCACATACAGATGGAGACACTGGGATTGTAAATGAGTATAAGATGAAAGGGCTTCTTATTCCTCTAGAGTAAAACATATACTCCTTTGTTTAGCTTTTAAAGTCCTACGCAACCTGGCCCCAGCCTATCTTTCAGATTCACTGGACATTATCTTCATCTCCATACTATGATGCAACTGAACTGGTCTTCTCTAAGTTCCTCACTCAAGACATTTCATTTCCCATCTCTGAACCTTTGTAATGGCTTTCTCCCATGCCCGGAATGCCCTTCTACCTTGTATCTACCACAGAGAGCCCCTAGGCAGCGCAGGCAACACCCACTTTTTACATGCAGCCTTTACTAAAGGCCCCCTAACTGCTAGTGTCTTCCCTTCCAAACTACTTTATATCTAATTACTTTGTGTATATTTGTATTAACTATATTTATGCTTCATAGAATTATATTTACTATATTTATATTAACTTTATAATATTTATATTTACATGTCTCCCTTATTAGCCAGTGAGCTTATGTATAGTGTCTCCTATTAGACTGTGGGCTCCCTAACCGCAAGGACTGTTTTTTTTGTATCCCTAGTTCCTTCTATGGTGCTTGGCACATAGTAGGTGCTTATTAAATACTTGTTTATTGAATTCTGGTACTTCTCATGCCCTCAATCCAATCCTCCTAAAATTAATGATAAACTTGAAATAAAGATGTGTTTTTTCCAAAGCCTAGTTCAATTAAATTAAATGAGCAGTCATTAAGCACCTACTATGTGCCGGGCCCTGGGGGCACAAAGACAAAGAAGTAATATTCCCTGTCCTTAAGGAGCTTCCTACCCCCCTGTTTCTTACCCTCTTTCTTGTTCTGCTTCTGGAGTTGCAGGGCTGTCTTTGCTTTGGTAAGTCGTTTTGGCCCTGTCGGGAAACAGAGAGAAATAGTCCATTTCATCCAGAACAACTAATGGAACAACAGATGAGAAGAGAAAATAAATGGTATCTGTTTTGCACAGAGTAGGTGCTTCCCCAGTGCTTGTTAAATTGTTAGAGAGAGTCCTGAAAAAGGACCAGGGCCTTCTATACAGTTTCTACCATAAGGGATTCAACTCTATGGGTACAAATTGATCCCTAAACTAGGGATGATAGCCCTTCTCCTACTTTATGGGGGGGGGTCTACTGTGAGACAGTAAATGGGAAAACTGATGCAAGCTCCTTGACAGCTGGGATTGAATTTGCATCCCTAGCACCTAGCACAGTGCCTGACACATAGTCGGCACTTAATGAATACTGTCTGATTGATTGAACAAGCACTTATTAAGTGCCTGCTGTGTGCCGGACCATGCGCATGGAACTGGCAATCCAGATAATGAAATATAATCTCTACTATCAATGTAAAATGGGGATAATAATGGCACCCACAACACAGGGTTGCTGTAAGGATCAAATGAGATAGTAAAGAACTTAGTGCAATGTCTGGCACATAGTAAGTGCTTAATAAACACTTCTTTCTTCTTTCCTTTCTTTTTTCCTATTTTCTTAGAGGCAGCTAGATGGCACAGTGGATGGAGCACCAGGCCTTGAGTCAGGAATACTTGAGTTCAAATCCAGTCTCAGATACTTACTAGCTATGTGACCCTGGGCAAATCAGTTAACCTCTGTTTGCATCAATTTCCTCATCTATAAGATGAGTGGATAATAATAGCACTTAACTCCTTTGGTTATCAGGATCAAATAATCATAAAGCACGTAGCACAGTGCCTGGCACACAGTAAGTGCTATGTGAATGTTGTTGTTCAGTTGTTCATGTCCAACTAACTCTTGGAGACCCCATTTGAGGTTTTCTTGGTAAAGATTCTGGAGTGGTATGCTATTTCCTTTTCTAGTTCATTTTACAGATAAGGGAACTGAGACAAACTGAGTTAAGTGACTTGCCCAGGGTCACCCAGCTAGTAAGTGTCTGAGGCCAGATTTGAACTCAGGAAGATGAGTCTTCCTAACTCCAGGCCCAGCAGTCTTTCAGCTGTGTATGTTAGCTATCATTAGTATTACTACTATTTTTTTTAGCAGTAGCAGTAGATAGAGTGCTGGGCCGGGCATCAAGAAGACCCGGGTTCAAATCTGGCCTCAGACAGTTCCTAGCTATGACCAGGGCAAGTCACTTTAAAAAAAAAAAAACTTTGCCTCAGTTTGTTCATCTGTAAAATGGGAATAATAACAGCACCTCCCTCCTAGGGTTGTGGTGAGTATCAAATGAGATAATGGTTGCAAAGTACTTAGCACAGTGCCTGGCACACAGTAAGCACTATATATATCAAGAAACTTACATTATATCAATGATCCTAAAGCTCTCTGAAAAGTATGAGGGGGCCACCCCTAAAAAAGATGGCAAAGAGGCTGTACAGAATCAAGTGCAGATGAATTCACCATCATGGCAAGCTTTCTGACTTACGTTTTGGGGGCCCCGCCTTTGGTGAGCACCTGGCTGCCATCTTCCAGAGGGTGCTCATTTCCTCATAGAAGTGCGGCAGAGGGTCTGAGTGGGCTCCTGTGGTCAGGTAACGAGCCTGTTCAAAGCGGAACTGGGTCTTGAGATGCTTCCACTTGGTGCGGCACTGCTCGGCCGTGTAGCTCACATGGCACTCGGCCAGAGTCTGGGTGACCTCTCTCCAGAGCTTGCTCTTTCTCTGACCGGTTCCCGAAATGATCTGGTGGACTTTGTCCGTCTTGAAGATGGCCTCTAGCAGCAGTTTGATCTCATGCTGGCCCCAGTTCGCTCTCCAAGAGCCTTTGTGGGGTTTCTTTAAAACATTTTGGGTCTTTCTGAGGAAACACAATGGAAGCTTTACAACAGGGGTTCCCCCACCTGGGATAGGTGCAGCCCCAGGAGGTACAAGAAGCTTGTCAAGAAGATACAGAGAATATGCCAATCTTTCTTTCTTTTTCTCTTTTTTAACATTCATTTCCAAAAATTTTGAGTTCCAAATTTTTCCCCCCTCCAGACCTTACCCTACCCATTGAGAAGACAAGCAATATGACATCAATTATACAGGTGAAGTCATCAAAACATAAACAGGGAATATTTGAAAAATAACTATATTATCCTATCACAGTTAATGAAATGATTTTGTTTCTTATGGACATGTTCAGGTAAGCTCTAGAATTTATTTCATTATTTCCTGACAGTGCTTTGGCACACATTCAGTGCTTAATAAATGCTTAGGGAAGTAAAAAGTGCACAGCACAAAAGAAAACTCACAAGGAAGCAAAGCAAAGATGGACAGCTCTCAATACAACGCAGTCTTTATTATATAGGCTTTTTTTGAAATGGAAATTTATTGCTGTATATTTTGAATCCTCTTTTATGTTCTGCTGTGCAGATGGAATGCTTTTTTTTTCTTATTTTGTATTTACGTTTATAACATGTTTCTTTTTCTTTTTTATTGTGTATTTAAGTTTAAAATTAATAAAAAAAATTTTTTAAATGCTTGGGGACTTGGCTTGTTCAAAGAAAAGAGTACAGGAAAATTTAGAGATTTAAAAAATTGGGAACCCTCGCTTTACAAGGTTTAAGGTCCTTTGAGCATATCTGTCGTACAAACAGCTTTGCAAATGGGGAGAGAGGATGTCAACATACCTAGATTTAGAGCTGAAAGGGACCTTAGAGTCTATCCACCTCATTTTACAGATAAGGACACTGAGACCCTGAGGTCTCAATTTTACACTAAGTGACCTGCCCAACTTCAAACAAGTAGTTAAGTGGTGGAACTCCTATTTGAACCCTGGTCCTGACTCCCAATCGAAACAATTGACTTTTGCCTTCAAAGCTCCCCACCTATTCAACAGGTCAGTACAGAGACAGAGAGAGAGAGAGAGAGAGAGAGGGAGAATGGAAGTCACTCTAAGAGGAAAAAAGCCCAGCATGGGGGTAAGGAGAGACATTATCCCAGACATTAGGGACAGCCAATGAGAATGAGAGGAGTCAGAAGATGGAATTTGCTTTCCCAGAACAGCAAGACCAATGTCACAGGCCAGGTTCAGCCCTACCTGTTGGAAAGGCAGGAATGTGGGCCAGATTGTGGACGAGACTTTAACACCCAAACTGAGGCCTTTATATTTCATCCTGGAGGCAAGAGGGAGCCATTCGAGTTTACTGAGTTTTCATCACTCACTACACCCCAACTCGTAAAGTAGATAGGCCACTGCCAGGCATTGGAACAGTGCCAGGTAGAAGAAGGCAGATGGACCCTCTGCACTTCCCAAATCACTGGGTCCCTAGGCAATCATGCCACCAGGTGGCTCAGCATACAGAGTGCTAGTCTTGGCTTCAGGGAGACCTGAGTTCAAATATGACCTGAGAAACTTACTAACTGTGTGACCCTGGGCCTGTCTTAGTTTCCTCATCGTAAAATGGGCGTGATAATAACAGCACCTACTTCCCAGGGTTGTGGTGAGGGTCAAATGAGATATTTATAATGTGCTTTGCAAACCTTAAAGTGCTATATAAATGCTAGCTTTAGCTATTTTTAAAGCAATTTTATGACTTATTAGCATTTTCATCCAGAGGGTGAGCCAAGGAAGACAAATATTAGATGGAAATATACCCTTAGAAAGTTGCCAGGGACACTGAGAGATTAAATGACTTACATAGGGTTATACGGACAGTATGTATCAGAAATCTTGGGGCACTGAGAGGTTAAGTAACTTATCCAGGGTCACTTGGCTAGTAAGTGTCAAGAGGTAGAGTGAGAGGAGGGGAACAAGCATTTATTAATCACCTACTGTGTGCCAGGCGCTGTGCTGAGCCCTTTAGAGTTATCTCATTTGATCCTCACAATAACCCTGGGAGGGAGGCACTATCATTATCCTCAATTTACAGTTGAGGAAACTGAGGCAGACAGAGGTTAAGTGGCTCTGTTTGAGCACAGGGACGGTCTTTTGCCTCTTTTTATATCCCCAGTGCTTAGCCTGGAACATAGTAGGCCCTGAGTACATATTTATTGGTTGACCTGCCCAGGGTCACACAGCTAGGAAGTATCTGAGGCTGAATCTGAACTTGGGTCTTCCTGACTCCTGGCCCAGTGCTTTGTGTACTATGGCACCACCTAGCTTTGAGAGAGTGAACAGTGGTGGAGGACACAGGTTATGAGCTTGGATGGCAGGGACAATGGTACTGCCAATGACAAGTAATAGGGAAATTCAGAAGAGGAGAGAGTTTGGGGTGAGAGGGAGAAGAGAAAAGTAATTTAATAACTGCTGAGTTGAAATTAAATCAAATTGAATTGAATGAGGGTTACTATTATTGGCAACCATTGAAGAAATATTTGACTGGAACAGAGAATGGTATTATTAGTAAAAATAAGGTTTGGGGATTTTCTTAGGATTTCACTAAAAATACCTATTACCAGAGAAAATTCAAGAGTTGAGTGTCCCTTCCTATTTGTATTGATCAGAACACTCTCCACTGAACCAAACTATTTGGGGAGGGGAGGGTAAAGAGAAGTAGAAGCTTCTTTTGCCAAATAAATAAATAAATAAAAGTTTTCATATTATTAGTACAAACTGGTGGAACCTATAGAAAAAGTAGTCTACACGTACTTGGCAATGTTGGGCTAATACATCCATCTGAGGGAAGGAGGAAATTGGAGTCTGCATTTACTGATGCCACAGAGCCAATTTGTGTATATAAAGCAACCAGAAAGAAATGCAAAGGTCAAGTTGTTTTCTGCTTGTAACACCCAATATTTATTTCAAGACACGTGAAAAGGATTCAGAAAACAGATTAAATTAAGTGGGAATGATACTGAGTTAGGATGTGAGCTTCACAGAATAGCAGCTTAAGAAATTACAGAGAACCTGATCCAGTCCCCCACCCCAAATGCCAGATCAGGAAACTCAGGTTGGTGAACTAAGGTGGAGTCCAAGGTCCTGGGTTCAAGGGTTGGCTCTGACACTTACTAGGTGGTGCAGTGTTCAGAGGGCCTGGCCTGGAGTCAGGAGGACCTAAGTTCAAATTCAGTCTCTGACACTTACTGTGTGATGCCATTTAGGGTTTTCTTGACAAAGATACTGGAATGCTTTTCCATTTCCTTCTCCAGCTCATCTGACAGATGAGGAAATTAAGGCAAACAGAGCTAAGTGATTTGTCCAGGATCACAGGACTAGGAAGTGTCTGAGGCAGATTTGAACTCAGTAATTTGAGTCTTCCTGACTCCAGGCCTACCACTCTATCCACTGTAAAATAAGGGAGTTGGCTAAATGACTGTAAGGTCTTCCAGTTTTAAATTCACAACCTTAAGACAAAAGAACTCTGGAGTCAAAGATTCTGGTTCAAATAGAGTAAATATGAGTATTTACTATTTCTCTGACTTTACAAATCATGTCACCTCTTTCCATCTTTCTCATCTGGGAGGGAGATGGCCTAGATCGCTAACCTTGTTAGTGTCTCCAAGCATTTTGGCAATCTATGCAACCCTTCTCAGAATATTTGTTGCCTCTGCTGATAATGGAAGGAAATGCTAAACTTCAGTTAGAAGTTAATCAAAGTAAAGATGTAATTTTTTTTTCCATCCAAGTTCACAGACTGCCTGAAATTTATCCATAGGACCCGAGTTTAAGAACTCCAATCCTATATAATCTCTAAGGTTTCTTCTGTGATTTTTCTGTTTTTCCTAAGGTCACATGGCTAATTAGTGTCATATATTGGACCAGAACCCTGACCCCTAAACTGAATGTACTATTATTAGAGTCGCTTATGAATCCTTTCAGCGGCAAGCTCCCCAAGTCTATTTTGAATATAATTTGATTTGCAAAAATCTATTTTAGATCAGTTTTTTGGGATAAAACCCATTGATTACAGACTTCTTTTTTCTTTTTTTAAAGGCTGAAGTTGTAAGGCCTTCTAATTAGGCGATGGATTGTATGGGAGTAACTCCCGCTAAGAGAATTGCAGTTTCTTGCTGTCTAAAGGAGTGTTGATGATAATGATTGGGTGGGAAATTAATGGTGTGTGTGTAAAGGCAACATGCAAGTGTTAGGCTCCATAGGGATGGAATTAGAGGGAAATGTGCCTGGGAAGCTATGTGGGGCTGGCTGAGTTTTTGAGTCAGAAGGGAAGAGAGGTTATGTACTGAGGAGGAAGGAATGTTGTGGAGGTCAACCACAAAGAACTCACAGGGAAATTGCAGGGAATCCAGCGAAGGGGTCTGACTCCAAATTCCCAAATAAAAGAAGGACCTCTCAGGGGCTGAGGAAAGGGCAGTGGGGTTCACTAGAAAATGCTGGATGTAGACTCAAGGCCTGGATATGAAACCCAGCCCTGTCTAGCCTCTCTCGATAATCTACGATCCAATTCGTTCATTCGTTCATTCACTGTGCTAGGTTCTTAGGGATACAAATACGAGAAACTGTCCCTACCTTCAAGGAACTTATATCCTCTTACATGCAAGCAAAAGCTAATATAAAATACAGTCAATCCTCAACTTTCATGGGAGCAGTGTTCTTAGGAAGTGGAGCAAAAGTCATGTGAATGTTGATATATCGAACCTACAGCAAATAGGGAGTTAGGTTCCCTTGACCACTGAAAACTGTAATCTTTTGCTAGAGATTGCTGAAAAATACACTTTTTTTGCATACAATTCTTTCTAACAAAATATTAATTCTGATGATATTCACTTTTCCTAACACAGTAACCACCAAATAAACCGATAAAATACAGCACACAAAATAAAACTGGTAGCATGCAAAACATTTTTTCTTGCTAGTAATTCCTTAGAATTCTGTGACCTTTTGTGCTAATATCTCACAATATTCACTTTTTAAAAATTTTTTTAAATTTTAATTTTTTTATTTTCAGGCAATTGGGGTTAAGTGACTTGCCCAGGGTCACATAGCTAGTAAGTGTCAAGTGTTTGGTCTGAGGTCGGATTTGAACTCAGGTCCTCCTGACTTCAGGGCCAGTGCTCTATCCACTGCGCCACCTAGCTGCCCCCACAATATTCACTTTTCATAACACATGAATCTACAATACCATCAATGGTTTCCTCCTTTTTTTTCGGATATAATGAATCATTGATTCATTAACAATGGCTGCACACCCGTTCCAGCATGAAGCTTCTCCAATACCTTTATTTTCTCACTAAATCACAACACAGACTTTGCAAGCCCCTGGGCATACAGGACTTGCCCCACCCTTTGGGGGCATAATTGTAGCACAAAACTTGACTTTTAAAGGCAAGCAATGAAAATATGCCATGAATGCACAGAGAGCTCTTTATATTGGTAGGGTGAACAAGACCAGGGAAATGCCTAGTAGGATACCAGCCACTCCACAAATTTGTGCACATATCACCTCTCATTTTTTTCAACGTGAAAGTGAAAATGAGATTACTAATAAAATCACCCAAATGTCTGCAGTTCCAAAGTTAAAATCGCAAATTACTAATAAAATCACCCAAATGTCTGCAGTCCCAAAGTTAAAATCGCAAATGTTGAGGATTGACTGCATACCCAAAATACATACTATGGTGATTTATAAAAATACTGAATAAAAGGCACTCAGGTGTGGCATTTATTAAGTGCCTATAAAGACTATATATAAAAAAAATAAAACAGGCAGCTAGGTGGCATAATAAATAGAGTGCTGAGCCTAGAGTCAGGAAGACCAGAGTTCAAATCCAGACACTTACTAGCTATGTGACCCTGGGCAAGCCACTTAACCCTGTTTGCCTCAGTTTCCTCATCTGTAAAATGAGGAAGTTAGATGAAGGAGGGTCTTCTGAGGTCCCTCCCAGCTCTATAATCTATGACTTTATGTACACTTTTCTAGGCTTGGTATGGATGGGCTGCATTCTATTTCACTGGAAGGAATTCTGGAATAAATGATCTCGGATCTATTTAAGCATGTGATAGTCTTTGAGTGATGGGGAGCCCCATGCTGGTTTCAGATTAGTGGGAATGGGAAAAGACAGCAGAAAGGCAGGGGCAAGCCTTGTGACTCTTCACCTAAAGGTTGGGTGAGGAAAGCCCTTCCAGCCAATGAAATTCGACCCCCTTCCCCATCCTTCTGGCTGGGAAATGCCCCTCACTTGTGGTTGGGTAACTTGGCCTCAGACCTTGAATAAAGCACTGGCTAAACCTGCTGCTTTTGAAATTCAGGAAGCATCTATGATTACTGATAAAAATAATCAGGCTTCGGGTGGGAGGAAGGGAGTGGAAAGAGGGCTATTCAATGGGTGTGAGTGGGTGGTTGTGATAACTAGGAGCTACATGACCTGAAGCCCCATCCTTACCCAACCACACCCAGTCTAGTAAGGAACTGAGGTATAAGCTGAGACAAAAAGGTCCCCATCACTGAACCTGATTTCTAAGGATCAAGACTCCAGGCCCTGCTCCGCCACTTACTTAGCTGGATGACCGTGGTTAAATTACTTAACCTTTATTTCCACATCTGTGAAATGGGGATGGCAATCCTTACACCATCTGCCTTACAGAGCTGACATGAGCTATGTTGGCTATTGTGATTACTGAGCATAGGAGAAATGAACCTTTTTGGGGGTGGGGGTGGGGCAATTGATAAAATCCAGGGAAGCTGTAAGCAAATTAAAAGTTGGAGAATCTGTTTTTAAATGGAATCATGAGGGTTGACCATTTAAGAGAACAGGTGGGTCAGTCAACATGTAATTGAAATAGCCATGCCTTATATTATCCCCATCATAAGTGTAGATTCTTGTTAATCAGATTTGCTTGGTATGGAATTGGGCAGCCTTGCAAAGTACATTAGACTCAGTTATTTACAATCACAAAGGGGAAAAATCTGTAGATAATAATAAAAACTCACATCTTTATGGTGCTTTAAGGTCAGCAAAGATGCTTTTCAAGCACTATCTCACTTGAGTCTCACAACCACCCTCTGGGGTAGGTGCTATTATTATTCCCATTTTATATCAGAGGAAACTGAGGCTCAGAGGCATGAAGTGACTGGCCCAGGGTCACACAGCTTGCTTGAGGTGGAATTAAAACCCAGGTCATTCTGACTTTTCCTGTTAATTCATGGAGTTCATCTGGGGCCTGTAGTTTCCAGAGAATCAAAAACATTCCTAGAGATGAAAGAGACCTTGAGATCATTCCAAGGTCAAATTACTTGCTACATCATCTCTCTCTCTCCCTTGCTTTTGCAGAGGTTCCCAAAGTGTGCAATACTGCCCCTGGCTGAGTGGCTGGAACAATCCAGGGTGGAACAGTAGTAGCCTCTGGTGCAATGGAGGGAGGGGTGTGTGAATAAAAATGAGGGGGCCTTCGAAGCTTAAGGAAAGAAGAGAAGAAAATTCTGAAAAACCAACTGTACATGTTTTATCTGTTCTGTAACAGGGTTAAAGTCATAGTGAGTATATTACTTTCCACATAAACACACAAAATGCAAGTCATAATCAATCAGTGGTCAAGTCCACCAACAGGTCTTAACAAGCAAGTGTTGGCAGGCCAGGGTGGAGCCCATTGTGAGGAAGTCCAGCATGCATGGGCAGGAACAGGAGTATGTGTGTGTAATGACTTGTTTATAATACGATACTATACAGTTACATGACCCAACATTGCATCAACAAAATCTCAATACAGGAAAAAACTCACAAATTTACAATAAATTATTAAATTTAAGATGCCTCATTAAAAAAATTCTCTTTTTTTTGAAATGACACATAGTTCAAAAAATGTTAAGAAGTTAAAGAAAGTAGATTTCCAAGGAGGATGCTGAGCAATTTTTTTTAAAAGGGGGCTATAGGCCAAATAAGTTCGGGAACCTTTGCCTTAAAGGAACAGAGAACTAAAGAGTGGAAAGAACCCTAGCCTCGGGATTTGGAGGCTCTGGGTTTGAATCCTGACCTTGCTACTTACTATACGTGTGCCCTTGTGCAAGGCCTTCGACCTCTCTGGGCCTCAGCTTCCTCATCTAGCCCAGTTAAGTTGGAGATATCCCCCAAGGTCCTTTCTAGTGGGTACCCGAGGCCCATTCGGCTGGCTGATACCCACTCGCTGTGTGACCTCAGTAAATCATGCACCTTCTCTGGGCTCCTTTGCATCTGAAGTGCAAAAGTTCTCACACGGACTCTCAGCTCTCCTTTTCCCATGCTAAATCCTGGGACCTTACATGGACCTAGGTGTGCCATGGCAAACAGGCTGGAAGGGGGCTGCAGAGTCACCGGGCTGGTCGGAGGGAGCTGACCACACCTCTCACCCCCCGCGGGGAGCCTCCCGGAGAGAGCCAGAGCCCCGAGGCTGCAGGGCTGAGACACCCCCCCCCCCCCCCCCCCCCCCCGCTGTGCCCTCATCCTGGGGGCTGGAGGCCCCCTCCCAGCCACGGCCCCCACCCCCACCCCACCTGGGGGACGCGGGACTCACGGGTCTTCCTCAGAGCTGCTCCCCTCCATGCCTCCCCTCCCGGGGTCTTCCTGAGAATGAGCAGCCCGCTCCAAGGTCAGGCCTCCCGAGCCTCGTGCCTAGCGCATCTGCTCCGTCCTTGACCCCAGGGGGAGGCAGCGCGGCTCACAGGACGCCCCTGATTGGCTGCTTGGCAGCAGTCCCGCCCCCTTTCCTGCAGCACGGCAGCACCCTAAGGATGCTCGCACATGCGGACCCGGGACCAGAGCCTGGGAGGGCCCTCGGAGGCCAGGGGCGCCCCCTTTATTGACAGAGAAGCAACCGAGGCACGCAAGGTCACCAGATGAAAAGAAAGATAACCTTTAGAGGGCGCTTCAGGGTCAGCAGAGGACACAGATGAATTACAACCCCGCTGGGACGTGGGCCCTGGGTTTATCCCCATTTTAAAGATGAGGCAACTGAAGCAAACAGAAGTGAAGGGATTTGCCTAGGGTCACACAAGCCAGGAAGTGTCTGAGTCTGGATTTGAACTCAGGTCTTCCTGACAGTAGGCCCAGAGCTCTGTCCACTGTACCTCCTAGCTACCCGTATGTATAAATACATATGTGTATATTATATACCCTTCACTATGTATATATATATATATGTGTGTGTGTGTGTGTATGAATACACAATATGTATTCATAAATATATACATGCATAAACAAGACATCATAATACACATATCCTTATGCATATATGCATGTGTTAATACATATATGTGTATATACACATACTGTATATATTATGCATACATATAACACAAATCTCTATGTATACCTACCCATACATATGACACATATGTCCATGTGTACACGTTTATATATTATATACCACATAGCCATATGCTGACATACTTATAAACATATCTCTTCTATGTACAAGTTGTTTACATGTTTCCATCATTAGAATGTGAGGTAGGTGCTATTATTATCCCTCTTTCATAGATGAGGAAACTGAGGCAAACAGAAGTGAAGTGACTTGCCCAGAGTCACACAGCTAGCATGTTTTGAATTCAGGTCTTCCTGACTCCAGCCCTAATACTCTATCCACTGAGCCTTCTGTTATCGTACATATGCCATCTACCTATTTTGGAAGGCCTGGCTTTGTAGTTATTGACCCTGTGACCTTAGGCAAGGCACTCTTCTCAGATTTTCAGGACCAGGTGACACATTTTAGGAAGGAGATGGATAAGCTGGCGAGTGTCCAGAGAGGGCCACCAGGATGGTGAAGGGATTTAAGATTATGCTAAATGAGAATTAGTTGAAGGAACTGGAGAAGATTTGGTGCTGGGGCAGGGATATGGCGTGATAATTGTCTAAAGACCCAAAGGGTTGTCATAAGGAAGGGAGATTAGGCTTAATCTGCCTGGACCCAGTGATTTAGACCAATTAGTGAATGTTGCAGAAAATCAGATTTAGTCTTAGTCCATGTAAAAATCTCCCAATAATGAGAGCAGGGGTCCATGGATCTCTAGCCCATGGATCAAATGCAGCCAGCTTGTTTTCATATAGTCAGAGAGCTTAGAATGGTTTTTGCATTTTTGTACACACCATTCTTAGTTCCATCAGGCCACACCAAACTGGTGGTGGGTGGGCTAGGACTGGAGTTTGCCAACCCTTGAATTAGAGGTAGCAGCCCTAAAAGGAATGGGCTACTTTGGGGGGTGCTGGGCTCTCCTGCCTAGATGAGGTCTGCTGCAAGGTGAGATGACAGTTTTGAGGGGTTGCTCTGGAGCAATGGTGTCAAACTCAAAGAGAAATGAGGGCTATTAATCTGCACATAAGGATCCCTGTTGTTGTTCAGTCACTTTCAGTCGTGTCCGACTCTTTGTGACCCCATTTGGGTTTCCTTGGCAAAGATTCTGGAGTGGTTTGCCATATCCTTCTCCAGCTTGTTTTACAGATGACAAAACTGAGGCCAACAGGATTAAGTGACTCACCCAGGGTCACACAGCTATTAAATGTCTGGGGCCAGATTTGAATTCAGGAAGATGAGTTTTCCTGATTCCAGGCCCAGCACACTATGTGTTACCCACCTTGCCACCCATAAGGAGTCCTGCAGGCTACATACTGATAGTTTTAGAATGTAATGTTATCTGTGTTTTCTTGTATTTTTATTTGTTTTGTTAAATATTTCTGAATTACATTTTAATCTGGTTCAGCAGCACTCCCAAATGTTGCTCTGCATGCGAGTTTGACACCGTGCTCTAGAATGGAGTTAAGCAAGCTATTCGTTGTTCTTCAGTCATTTTCAGTCGTATTTGACCCTTTGTGACCCCATTTGGGGTTTTCTTGGCAGAGAAACTGAAGGGGCTTGCCATTTCCTTCTCCAGCTCATTTTACAGATGAGGAAACTGAAGCAAACAGAGTTAAGTGACCTGTCCAAGGTCACACAGCTAGTAAATGTCTGAGGCTGGATTTGAATCAGGTCTTCCTGGTCAGGCCCAGTGCTCTATCCACTGAGCCACCTAGCCACCCAACATACATTTCTGTTGTTTGGCAGGTATGTCTCTGTGGGGATCTGGGTCCATTGTACTACCATTTTTATGGCCAGCTATGAGCAGGTAGCCCTCTGCAAACTTCGAGACAGCAGGAGAACACAAGGCGCTGGGCGATAGGGTCGCAGGTTTTGGAACTAGCAGGGACATTAGAAACCACTGTTCTACCTTCCTCATTTTACAGATAGGAAACTGAAGTCTGTTTAGAGGTATCAAATCCCACAGGAGAAAATTGAAAGTGGAATGGAAGGGGCCCATGGGAAACTCTCAATTCCCTTCTAGCTCTGCAATTATAGCCAATGTGGCAAATGTCTGTGATTCATCAGCTGAAGAACCCTTTCCAGGACTACAGATTGCAATCCCTATTTGCCTCAGTTGGTGGCATTTGTGACTTCCTGTGGCTAAAAACCATTATTTGTTGTGGCCCACTTGCTGGTGATGAGTCTATCTCACCTTTTGCTCTTGGGGTCCTTGATCTACAGGAGGAGGTCATCTCTGAAGTTCAACTCCCTTACATCACAGATGAGGAAACTGAAGCCCTGGGATATTTAATGACTTGCCCAAGGTCACACACATAGTAAGAAGCACCAGAGGGGTTTTGAAGCCAGTACTGTATTAGCATAGCTTGGTTGGGCTTTAGAGGACAGATACAGAGGCAGCTTCTGATATTTGCTAATGTGTGACCTTGGGCAAGTCACTTCTCAACCTCAGTTTCCCATCTTTAAAATGTGTATAATAATATATGTAACACTTAATTCACAGGGTTGTGAGGCTTAAATTAGACAATACATGTAGTGAGATTTACAAACCTGAAGGTATTATATAAATGTTATAATTATTATTATCACTATTGTTATTATTATTATTATTATTATTTACTATAAACATTATGACCTAGAGGATAGAGACCTGGCCTCAAAGCCAGGAATACCTGGGTTCAACTCTGTCTGATATACACTGGCAGTGTGATCCTGGGCAAGTCACTTAATGTCTCAGAGTTCTAGGTAATTCTCTAAGACTCCGAATTGCAGAGAAGGTGACAATTTGAATTGGTACAGGGAGCATCCTTACCTGGAAGTTCTCTAGATCAATGAAATCACAGTTCAGTCTATACCCCAATATTGTCTGTCCATTATTGAGCCTGTCCTTGAAGCTTTATCAGCTTAGCAGGAACCTCTGGAGCTTGTGTTCTGCTTCTAGAGCCTTTTAGAACTCTGGCTCACCTCCAGGCCCCAGTTAGATGCAGGAAGAAGGAGACTCTGTGATAGGCCTCCTGACCCTGGCATCCAGTGCAGCCCCGTGGCTCAGGCCTTCTCAAGTTGGTGTGAGAATTTACTTCCTTCTCCCTTCCTCCCCTACCTAAAGAGACAACACAACAGTGATGCTAGGAATCACCCTTTCCCCTGCTTTCTCCTTCCTCCTTCCCTCCTTCCTCCCTTTTCCAGCAGAGGGTGTCCTGCCTTTGAAGAATAAATGCTATGCTGTCCTGCACAGAACTTCAGGAGCAATGAGTGCAAGATGGAAACAGGAAAACAGGCTAAAATAAAGAAAAAATGTTGCAACTATGAGAGCTATGTATAAGAGGGAAGGGCTGCTGCAGAGGGTAGTAGGTTTCCCCTCACTGAAGGTCTTCAAGCACAGGCTAGATGACCACTTGTAAGTCGTGCTGGAGTCAGGAATTTTTTGGAGAGGGATATGGGTGTGGAAAGAGACTCTGAAGTCAGAGGACGTGGGTTCAAATGCTGCCTGTGTTTATTGCTGGTGTGACCTTCAGGAAATCACTGAACCTCCCTGGGTCCTCTGTTTGTGAGG
>NW_020954751.1:13537279-13537467 GCF_900497805.2 Vombatus ursinus | reverse complement strand
TGAGGTCCCCTCCAATCTCAGTCAATGGGTCCTCTGAGGTCCCCTCCCATCTCAGTCAATGGATCCTCTGAGGTCCCCTCCCATCTCAGTCAATGGATCCTCTGACGTCCCCTCCAATCTCAACCAATGGATCCTCTGAGGCCTCCAATCTCAGTCAATGGATCCTCTGAGGTCCCCTCCAATCTCAG
>NW_020954751.1:13524576-13537269 GCF_900497805.2 Vombatus ursinus | reverse complement strand
CCCTCCAATCTCAGTCAATGGATCCTCTGAGGTCCCCTCCAATCTCAATCAATGGATCCCCTGAGGTCCCCTCCAATCTCAATCAATGGGTCCTCTGAGATCCCTTCCACCTCTGACAGTCTATGAGTCTTTGACTCAGTCACTTCAACACTAGGCTCCTGAAGGAAGAACAATACTCCAGGAGCTCAATCAACAATCAGGAGTTCCACGTTCTCAATTGTAGAGAAAAGTTGACCAGCTCTTCTAGAGGACTGATATTGCCCTTGATATTGTTATTCATTTATTGTTGACTGATTATTTATTATTGACTGATTATTATACTATTATGTTATATATTATATTATTATTGACTGATATTGTTAGTCATTATTAATGACTACTGTGTGCCAAACACTGTGCTAAGGGATGGGGACACAAAGAAATGCAAAACAAAGTCCATACTCTAAAGGACCTCACATTCCTACAAGTCTCTGCCAACCTAATTATCAACCAGTCAATCGAGAAACACAAATCCATCCATCTCAGACATTTATAAGGCTTGGAGGGCTACATGTAGTTAGGGATATGGTCTCTGCTCTCAAAGGGCTTATAATTTATTTGGGAAGAAGAAGCAAAATACATGAAAAGTTAATTAACAAGACATGACAACCAATTGAGAGACATCCAGGGGCAAGGCACGACTACATGCTCAAGGGGAGGTCCAGAGAGTAAGTGCCATGAATTGGCTTAGAGGAAAAAGAGAATGCTTGGGCTGGATTAGGCTGGGAGGGCTTCATGGGGGAGGAGGGGCTTGAGCAGAGCTTCCAAAGATGGAGTAGGGTTTGGGTAGCACACATATTGCTACTAATTTTTTGTTGCTAATGATGATCAGGAAGGCAATTACTAGCTACAGAGGTGGGAGCAGAACCACAAAAAAGAGACAGATGCCTGATCATCCTCCCTGATTACATATTTGTCCCTTGTCTAACGACCACTCCAGCTGCTGCTGGGTCCGTGTATCCTGCCTTTCGGCCCTTCATTTTGGCATCCTGTTCAGCTGGATGTTTCCATTCCAACTGAAGTGCTCTTCCCTCTTTCCTTTCCCTCCCCCACCCCCCCATCTCTGCTTCCCATCAAGGCTGTCCATGTGTTACAGCCATTTCCCAGCTCTTAATGAGCCCCTGCAATGAGCCAATGCCTTGGGATAAGAGTAACTCACATTTCTACAGCACCTTATACCCTTTCCTCTCAATGACCTTGTGAGGTAGGCTGTGTAAATGCTGCCATCCTCATTTCACAGGGGAAGAAACCGAGGCCAAGACTGGCTAAGTAATTGGCTCAAGGTTATTTGGGGTAGTAAGGTGCCCTCTGACTGTAAATCCAGTGTGCTGCGTCTTCCAAAGTTTCCTTCTCCCAGGCTCCCATGTCAAGCATTTATTAAGCACCTACTATGTTCCAGGCACTGTCTAAGCAGAAGGGCTACAAAAAAGGCAAAAAGTCCATGCCTTCAAGGAGCTCACAATCTAATGGGGGAGAAAATATGCAAACAACTAAGTACAAACAAGACATGTACAGGATAACTTGGCGGCAATCTCAGAGGAAGGCACTAGAATGAAAGGGGGTTGGAAAAGATTTCTTGCAGAAGGTTGGACTTTAGCTGAGACTTGAAGGAAGCCAGGGAAGTTAGGAGGTGGAGATGAGGAGGGAGAGAATCCCAGGCGTCGGGGATAGCCACTGAAAATGCTCAGAATCAGGACCTGGGGTGATATATGTGAGGAACAGCAAGGAGGCCAATGGCACTGGACCTTAGAGTACATGGTGAGGGTTATGTTGTAAGAAGACTGGAAAGGGAGAAAGGGGCCTGGTTAAAGGCCAAAAAAGAGATTTTATGTTTGATCCGAGATATAAGAGGGAGCCATTTATTGAAGAGGGGAGTAAGGTAGTCAGACCTGAACTCTAAAGAAGATTAGTTTTGGCAAATGAGTCAAGGATGGACAAGAGTAGGGAGAGACTTTAAGCAGGTAGGCCAGCCAGAAGGCTATTGCAACAGTTCATGTTTGACGTTACAAGGACTTACACTATGGTGGTGATTATGTCAGAGTAGGCACTGAATGTGAGAAATGTCTTTCTCTCCTTATAGTTACAGATAATTTCCAGCCTCATCAACTTTCAGTACTTGGTCAACCCATCCCAAACCTGGCTTTGGGCCTTTGCAGTCAGACAGTTTATTTAAGCACCTACTATGTGCTAGGCACTACACTAAGTGCTGGAATAAATGGTCTACCCAACCTCCTTCCCAGACCATTTTATCCTGCTTTGTACTTGCTTTTACAGAGCTAGGCAGGAGACAGAATTGCCTGAATCAGACAATCTCTGAGATTCTATAATTGAATAGGGAGGGATGAAGAAACTCAGAAAGAACTAGAATATATTTATCAAGCATCTCTTATGTATAAGGTACCATGCTAGACCCTTGTGGGGGCTGGGAGAGAGATTCATTGACCTATGGAATGTTAGTCCTGGACCCTAAAAAGTATATAATGTGACTGAGAAGGTACAACACAGTAAGAAATTAGAGAAGTAGTGTGGCAGTGTGGGTAGAGACTGCCCTGGGATCAAGAAGACTAAAGTTTAAGCCCTAATTCTGCCACATGCTGGTTGGGTGACTCTGGGCTAGTCATCTTTGTCCCCCCACCCCCAGCAACTTTCTAAGACTATTATTGCCCAGCATTAGCTGCTCTGCATTGGTAAAGGGGGTTTCTTTATTGGAATTTCCCTACACCAACAAAATTACAGGTCTAGACCATCCCATCCCCACCCTTAAAAAAGATATAAAAAGTTAAATAATAGTAAACTGTGCAAATAGCAGTTCTGTATGCTTCTCTGTGTCTAGAATTTTTCCAAATTTCCAAAGAACAAGACTTGAATTGCCAAAACAGATGTTATCTACTGGTTGGAGCAAAGGGAATTGCCTTGGGTGGCAGAGACAGATGTTCGGACTTCTTCCATCTTACTTTTTCCCACGCACTCTACTATCCAGTGACATTGGCCTTTTTGCTATTTCTTACACACAGCACCTCCATCTCCTGACTGGGCATTTTCACTGGCTGTCCCCCATGCCCTGAGCTCTCTTCCTCCTCATCTCTTTTTGGTCTTCTCTGGCCTCCTTCAAGTCTCAAGTAAAATTCCACCTTCTATAAGAAGCTTTTCCCTATCGCCCTTAATGCTAGTATCTTCCTTCTGAGATTATCTCCAATTTAATCTGTCTGTATCTTGTTTATACATAATTATTTGCACATTGTCCTCCCCATTAGCCTGTGAGCTCCTTGAAGATACAGACTGTTTTTTGTCTTTCTTTACATTACCAGCATTTAGGTCAGTACCTGGCACCCTAGGCCAAGCTTAGTAAATGAGTTTTGACTTTTAAAAATCTCAATGTTGTTGATATCTTTTGCTTTCATATCTCCCTCATTTCCGAATATATCCTCTTCCCCCAACAAGCCATCCCTAATAACAAAGATTAAAAAAGAAAGAGAAAAAAGTCATTCTGCAAAAATAGCCAATACATGAATCTTGTCAGATATGAACTATTCCATTTTCATAGGTTCTGAGTGTGGTGTAAAACCTCAGGCCTGTTGTGATTTACATTTCTCTTATTATTAGTGGTTTGGAAAAATCTTTTATGTGGCTACTAAGAGTTTGTACTCCTTTTTGAGAAATTCTTATTCATAACCTTTTATCACTTGGTCAGATAGATGTGCTAATTGGATATCAGACCCTTATCAGAGATGCTTGACTCAAATAATTGCCCTACCCCCTCCTCCACCCCATGCTTTCCCTTCTTATCCTTTCTTATTATAACTGCAACAATCTTGTTCCTGTTGAAGGCATTTCAATTTCATGTAATTGAAATAGTCCATTTTCTCTTTTGTGATTTCTACTTTCCCTCATTTGGTTAACAATCCCCCCCCCCCCCCAGTCTCAAAGGTCCCTTTGATCTCAGTCTCTTCTAGTTGTTTTATAGTGACCTTTTACATTCAAGTTATGTATCTTTTTGAGTTTATTGTGATATATTATGCAAGATATTAGTCTAAATCCAATTCTTGCCAAAGTCCTTTCCAATTTTCCCAGAATTTCTTATCCGATAGGGAATTCTTTCCCAAAGAAAAAAGAAACAAGCATTTATTAAGTGCTTACTATGTGCTAGGTGCATAGTAAGTTATGTTCTTGCATTAATCAAACACTGAGATTATTGAGTCCAATTTTTCCAGATTCTTCCTTATCTTTGTATTCTCAGTGCCTATCCTAGTCTGTTCCACTGATCTCCTTTTCTAGTTTTTAAAATCCTTTACACATAATTACGAATATTATTGTTTTAGAATATAAGGTAGCATGGTAGATAGAGTGCTGGGCCTGGAGTTAGGAAGACTCATCTTCCTGAGTTCAGACACTGGCCTCAGACACTTCCTACATATGTGACCCTGGGCAAGTCACTTAACCCTGTTTGCTTTAGGTTCCTCATCTGTCATATGAGCTGGAGAAGGAAATGGCAAACCACTCCAGTATCTTTGCCAAGAAAACCCCAAAAAGGGTCATGAAGAGTTGGAAATAACTGATCAACAATTTTTTTTCTGCCTTTTCCCCCATTATTTACCTTGAGATTCTAGATGTTTTCTTTTTCCAAATGAATTTTGTTATGATTTTGTTTACCTCTATAAAGAATCCCCTTTGTAATTTGACAAAGCAGTAAATGTGTAAATTAATTTCCACCTAGAGGCGGCTAGGTGCTGCAGTGAATAGATCGCTGCATCTGGAATCAGGAAGATCTGTGTTTAAATATAGACTCAGACACTTAACTCACAGTGTGACCTTAGACAAGTCTTTTGTCTGCCTCAGTTTCATCTGAGAATAATAATACTGCCTACTTCCCAAGCTTGTTGTGAGGATCAACTGAGATAATATTTCTTTTTTTCTTTTTTTTTTTATATGAGGCAATCAGGGTTAAGTGACTTGTCTAGAGTCACACAGCTAGTAAGTGTTATGTGTCTGGGGCTGGATTTGAACTCAGGTCCTCCTGACTCCAGGGCCAGTGCTCTATCCACTGCGCCACCTAGCTCCCCTGAGATAATATTTCTAAAGTGCTTTGCACACGTTAAAGTGATGTATTAGTGCTAGCTATTATTGTTCTCTTTCAGGCAATATCTTAATTTTTCATTAAACAGCTCAATACTCATACTTTAATATTTCAAAGGTCACATGATCTCCTTGATGTGATTGTCTCCCAAAGATCACAGTTGTGCATTCTCATCCTTGTCTGTAAGGCTTCAACCTGGGGGTCCTCCCAAAATGCTGGTGTTCTTTCTCCCCCTGGATCTCTTGACTTGAATGGATAACAGTGGGCAGACTATCCATTTTTCTCTCCTTGGTCTCACTACATGAGTGGCCTACTTTTTTTCTGGTTGTCTTCTCTGATGATATCCTTGACTACACTTCTCCTATGTAACTATTCGTTGGCAATGAAACCACAAAATGGTTCAATGCAATGACAACAACAACAAAATTTCTATAGAATTTTTAGGTTTTCAACCTTACAAAGTCAGTAGACTTTCGTCTGATTGTTTCTTTGGGGTGGTAGATCTGGTCCTGTGATTACAATGGTCTAGGGAACTCCCAGAGAGGAGACTCCCTCTGCCAATGCAGATTCCCACTTATTTCACAAATTACAGTTTTAAAGAATCACTGGGGATCACTAATAGTTTAAGTGACTTGCCCAGGATCACTCATACCTATCATCAAAGGTTGGTCTTGAAAATAGCAAGATTAGCTGCCTACTACACCAGTGGTTCTAAAACATTTTGATCTCAGAACCTCTTTATACTCTTAAAATTTTTTGAGGACTCCTCAAAGAGTTTTTGTTGAAATGGGTTTTGTCTATTGATATTTAACCATATTAAAAACTAATTGTTGTTCAGTTATTTCAGTTGGATCCGACTCTTTGTGACCCCATTTGGAGTTTTTTTGGCAAAGATATTAGAGTCATTTGCCATTTCCTTCTCTAGCTCATTTGACAGATGAGGAACTGAGGCAAACAGGGTTAAGTGACTTGCCCAGGGTCACACAGCCAGGAGATATCTGAGACTAGATTTGAACTCAGGGAGATGAGTCTTTCTGACTCCAGGCCTAGTACTCTATTCACTGGGCTTCCTAGCTACCCACTAGAAATTAACACACCATAGTATTTTTAAGAAAATAGTTTTGGTCTTGCAAACTCCCTGAAAGGGTCTTGGGGATGGTCCCAAGACCATAATTTGAGAACAGCTATACTATACCATAGAAGATGGTGCTTGAGTTGAATCTTGAAGAAAAGAGGGATTCCGTGATGTGTAGATGGCATGAGAGCACATTTTAAGAATGGGGGGATGGTACAGCTAGTGTAAGAACAAGGGGATAGATGGGAGATGGAATGTCAAATCTGAGGAAAGAAGGACAGTTTGGGTAGTTCACAGAGTTCAGAAGGGGCAGTACTATACACTAGTAGTAATATTCACTCACTCTTCCCTGCTCTGTATCTAGTTCTACAGTTGTGTAGTTGCTCTGGGGCTGCTTGACATTTCAATCTGGGGAGCTGTCTCACCAATTCTCATGTTCAGTGACTCATTACTCCAACAATGGCTACTCAGGGGACAATTCTAATTTTGCTTTGGTCTAGGGTTTTCTAGGAGTCAGCCAGGTGGTTCAGTGAATAGAGTGTTGGGCCCAGAGTTAGGAAGACCTGAATTCAAATCCAGCCTCAGACACTCACTAGCTGTGTGACCCTGGGCAAGTCATTTAATCTCTGTTTTGCTTTAATTCACAGGAGAAGGAAATGGCAAACCACTCTAGTATCTTTGCCAAGAAAATCCCATACAAGATCATGAAGAGTTGGACATGACCAAACAACTGAACAAGGGGTTTCCTCAAAAAGCAGAGAGTGTAAAAGAGGTACATTTTATTCCTATATAGAAAGCAAGGAGATATATATATATCTATATAGATACATATACATAGATAGATATCTATATCTATACATATCTATATCTATCTATATCTATATATATCTATATCTATATCTATATATATCTATATATATATCTATATACACAAAGTATTGTCTCTTTAAGGCTTATTGCTAAGATAAATGTGCTCAGAGCTCTATGAAAAATAATTGTTTTCCAGTGACCCCTCTCAATGCTGACTTTTTCCCTGGTCTACTTCTACTTGACTGCTCCTATGGACACTGCAATGGCTGCCTTGCTAGCCTCCTGGGACCTCATGACTTTCTGAAACTCACAAGGTCACCTGGACCCAATTGCTGTTCAGTTATCTACTTGGGGAAAGAAACACAAGAAAAGAGAGGTAGTCCTATCCCAGTAACAAGCTCAACAAGGTAGGTTGAGTGCTCTATTCTGCTTGATATTGTATAGCACATTTTGCTACCCAGCTCTCCTAGACACAACTCTAAGTAGTCACCACACTTCAGTGACAGAAAGGAAGAGCACTGAGGGGTGGGTTGCCTCTTTAGCATAATCAAGGAGATCTATTTTAGCATTCAATTAAAAGAATTTTCATCATCACACCATAGCACAAACCCTGAGTCACCTTGACCAACAGGAAGCAGTCAGATTTCTGCAGATTCCTACTCTGAAGGGGCAAAAATTCATGGGTTTGACTGCAATGCCACCTGACCATACCTACAAAGGGACACCACTAAGGGCTATAACACAATGAGGTTGGAAGGTTCTATGGAAGGCAAATCTTTGAAGGGCTTTAAAAGCTAAACAGAGAGTTTATATTGAGATAATTAGTCTTTTAAGTGAATCAAGAAGAGTTCATCTGGCATGGCAACATTTTCACAGTTTGTTTAACATCTTGTTATCGGGCCCCTTTTATATGATGAGGTCTAGGAAAGTCCTTCTCCCTTACACATATTTTACCCTAAAAGTTGTTTAGAGCCACTGGAATTTATTGAGAAAGGGAGTGATATGGTTAGATTTATCATTAGGGAAATCATATTGGCAGCTATGTGGAGAATAGATAGGAGTGGGGAGAGATTTGAGGCAGAGAGACCAATTAGGAGGCTATCACAATAATCTAATCCTAAGATAATGAGGAAAAATAAATAAAGAAGCTATAAAATATTTGGGAATGTACATACCAAGATTCACCTAGCAATTCTAGAGATACATAGAAAGCATTCTTTGCAGAAATAAAAATAAGCCTGATTAATTGGAGAAATATTAATTGCTCATGGGTAGGCCAGATCCATATAATAAAAATGACAGCACTACGTAAATTTATTTATTCAGCGATGTACCAAACTCCCCAAACACTGTTTTATTGACCTAGAAAAGTGATAATGAAATTCACACAGAGGCAAAAAGGGCAATAAATATGAAGGTAATAAAGAAAAAAAGTTGGAAGGGAGCCTACTGGTACCTGTAGGGAGAATAAATTTTATTACCTTAATAATAAGATAGTTTGTCAACTTAGCATAACTGGTTCCATTTTGTTTAAAGTTTCCATTTTGTGATTAAGCTATTTTGAATAAGTTGTTTTTCCATAAGTTGTTTTACAATAATTAGATAAGCACCTGTGTGGTATGATGTAGTAAACAATATGTGTATTTTCTTAAACAACTGACAAACATATGTGGACCCTCTGATAAGGCAGACCACCAATGAATAAATATTATAAACAACTTTATCAGTAAATTTGAAGTAAACTACCAATCAATCACATTTTGTGGTAAACAACTTAGGAACCTCCACTTTCTACTAAAAGTATAAAGATCCCACCCGAGGCCCCAGCCCTCAGCCTGTTCCTAGAGTACTCCTAGGCCTGGGTCCTGTGTTTTCCACACCTGAGACTTGAGCAAGTTTATGTTTGCTTGAGAGCAGTGCTGATTGATTGACAGAGACTCGCCAAAAGACCATGTTGGAAAGAGATACACAGCCTGCAGCTGGGCAGAGAGGGAACCTTGCCATGAATATGGTATGAAAGAATCTCATTGGAACCTCTAAGACTCATGTTGGTGGTTTGTTCTTGCAGAACGGTATTGTTTGCATGCTTTGATTAATAACATTTGATGGCATGCATTGGAAAATGTATGCCTAATTAGTTTTCTCATCCATTAATTAGCATGTGTGTACAGTACAGTACAGTACCAGATACCTAACTGTATTAATGATACTACAAAGCAGTAATCTTTTGAACAACTTGGCACTGGTTGAAAAATAAACAGATTGATCAATGGAACAGATTAGGTACAAAATATAAAGAAGCAAACAAACATGTTAGTGTAGTGTTACTCAAACCCAAAGACCCTAGTTACTGGGGAAAGGATTAATTATTTGACAAAAAACTGCTGAGACAGAAGTCTGGCAGAAATCACATTTGGGTCAACATATCACAACATACATCAAGATAAGCTCCAAATGACCTAGATATGAAAGGTCTCATTGCAGGAGCAAAGAAGAAATTAACTTTCAAATCTATGACTGGGGAAGAATCTATGACCAAACAAATGATAGAATCACACAAGATCAAATAGACAATTTTGATTTTTTATAAAATTGAAAGTTTTAACACAAAAAAATCTAATGCATATTAATGTAATCTAATTTAATTAGGAAGGAAACAGGTAACTGGGGAAATGTCTACAGCAGATTCTCTTACAAAGCTCTTATTATGAAGATATATGAAGAACTGGTTGAACTTTTAAGACAATCATTTCTCTAGAGATAAATGGTCAAAGGATATGAACAGACAGTTTTCAAAGGAAGAAATCTAAGCTATTAATAATCATAAGAAAAAAATGTCCTAAATCACTAATAATTGGAGAAACGCAAATTAAAGCAATATTGAGGTTTTGTTTTATACCTTTGCCAGTCACGGCAAAGATGACAAAAGAGGAAAATTATCAATGTTGAAGGTATTGCAAGAAAACAAGTGCAACCATGTACTGTTGGAGATATGAATTGGTCCAGCCATTCTGGAAAGCAGTTTGGAATTATGTTCAGAAGGTTAATAAATTTTGCATACCCTTTGACACAGCTACACCACTATTAGGTATAGACTCCAAATAAATCAAAGAAATAGGAAAATATTTGTACCAGCTCTTTTCGTGGTGGTCAAAAATTGGAAACTAAGGGAAGTGTCCTTCTCTTGGGGAATGGCTAAATAAATTGTGGTATAAGAATGTAATGGAATATTATTGTACCATAAGAAATGGCGAAACGTCTGCCCCTGGGTTCCCTCCTTCTGATTGGACAGCTCTTCACAGAACTTTCATTTAAGGAAGTCAAGGCCATCCATCTCTTCATTTCCCACCAGCCTGCATTCCCTTGGACTTCTCTATCATGTCTCATGCCCCCCCTTTTCTTTCCCCTTTTTTTTATATATTGTCTTTCCCCATTAGAATATAAGCTTCTTGAGGGCAGGGGCTGTCTTTATTTTTACTAGTATTTAAATTCCCAGTACTTAGAACAGTGCCTGGCCCACAGGAAGCTCTTAATAAATGCTTGTTGACTGACATATTGAAATGGACAGTTTCGTAGAAAACTGAGAGGACCTCTATGAACTGACGTAAAGAGAAGGTGCACAACTAGGAAAACAATTTGTACCATGATGACAACTACAGAGGAAAACAATTTGGAAAGACTTTAAAACTCTGATCATGATAATAACAAACCAGGAGTCCAAAAGAATGAAGATAAAACATAATAATAATAACAATTATTATAGCTAACACTTACGTTGTTGTTATTCAGTCGTTTCAGTTGTGTCTGACTCTCCGAGACCCCGTTTGGGGATTTTCTTGGCAGAGATACTGGAGTGGTTTGTCGTTTCCTTCTCCAGCTCATTCAACCGATGAGAAAACTGAGCCAAACAGGATCAAGGGACTTGCCCAGGGTCACACAACTAGTAAATGTCTGAGACCAGATTTGAACCCAAGAAGATGAGTCTTCCTGACTCTAGTAACTTACAACTACTATGTGCTTTAAAGTACTTTAACAAATATCTCATTTGATTCTCACAACAAAGTCAGGAGGACCTGAGTTCAAATCTGGCCTCAGATCAAACACTTTACACTAGCTGTGTGACCCTGGGCAAGTCAACCCCAATTGCCTTAAAAAAAGTCAACGAATGATTCTCACAACAACCACGTGAGGTAAGTGTTATTATTGCCACTGACCTCTTGACAGAGAAATGATGAACTTCAATGGTAAGGGAGATATATATGTTTGGACATGGCCAATGCAGAAATTTGTTTGGACAGAGTATGAAGCTTTACTTTTTTTTTTTTTTTTTTTTTTTACTATGAGGCTTTACTTTTATTTTTTATTTGTCCCTGGGTAGGGGGTAGGGGGCTAGTGGGAGTGACGTATTAATTAAAAATGTTCGTTAATTGAAAAAATAAAAATAAAATAACACTTTGAAATGAAAGCTTGAACTAAGGTGGTGGTAGCTGTATGAATAAAGAGGTCAGATTAGAGAGATATTGTAGAGGCAGAAAAGGTGAGATATGGCGGCAGTTGATTAGATACACAGATGGAGAGAGAAAGTCCAGGATAACAGAGAGGCTACAACTTTGGGATACTGGAATAATGGTGGTGCTTTGAATAGAAGCAGGGAGGCTCGGAAGAGGGAAAGTCTTCTGGGGGGATGGGTTGGAATGGCTGGTTCCTGAGGTCCCTTCCAGCTCTGAGGTTCTGTTAAATAAACGCTTTTTAAATAAGTGTTATTTGAGTGGCATGAAGCTGAAAGTTTTCCCATCCCAGGAACAGACTTCTTTTCAGTAGTTTCTCCAGCACCAGGTAGTGGAAGAGGTTCACCTGACCTTATCTGCATATCCTTCTAAGAATGAGCCAGAGCGGAAAGCTTCTTTCTCTCTGAAATACACAGATGAGCACCCCAGGTCCAGGAAGGAAGTGCATGCAGCTTGGGAACCTGGCTTTCTGAATCAGCTATTGTCCAGACACTTAAGTGTGCTAAGGCTCCCTAAAGAGCCGGCACTCTGTAGAAGCAATGCACAAGGACGCTTTCTCCTGGTGAAGCAGTACAGGTTGGCCATAGGGACACTCCAGATGAGAACTATTGAAAGCTCAGCACTGAGTGGGGGGCGAAAGAGGGGGAATCTATCTTTGAATCTTTTCCTGTTTCTTCATCCTAGACTCTGCTCTAGCTTGCTAGCTACTTGGTGCCCATCAGCTTAGCCCTCCAAAGCTTTTAGTTCATATCCCCAAGGTTCCTGTCACAAATCTGATAGATTCTCTGGGCCTGGTTTACTCAGCTGCTGTTTCACACCAGCATTAGGTCAACCACCAGTCTGTAGAGAATTCTCTGAGTCCCCAGGGACCTTCATTTACAGCCACAAGCTCACCAGGCAGGCTACTGACCCTCAAGTTTGCTCTGCAGTTAATAAACAGCTTTAGGTTCCCTCTGGATGGAAGATGCCATGAGCAAAAGAAGTAATTTTCGTGACCTAAAAATAATCCTTCATGTATCAATGATGAGATATGGCTTTCAGCTGAAAACTTGGGTCCCTCCCTTCCACCCAAGTTAAATTGAAGTAGACTGATATTTCCAGCAAAAAGACCACAATTGAACATCCATTCATTACATAATTATCCATCCATCCATCCATCCATCCATCCATCCATCCATCCATCCATC
>NW_020954751.1:13506445-13524566 GCF_900497805.2 Vombatus ursinus | reverse complement strand
TCTATCTATCTATCTATCTATCTATCTATCTATCTATCTATCTATCTGTCTGTCTGTCTGTCTGTCTGTCTGTCTGTCTGTCTGTCTGTCTGTCTATCTATCTATCTATCTATTTATCTACCTGGCAAGATTGCCTCAGAAATTCCAAATCTGTGGAAAAGGCAGGGATGGGATGCTCATTGAGTAGAAACATGGCACTTTCTGTTTCCTACTGGTTGAATTCAAGGTGAAACACTACTAGAGATATAAATTACATTCAAATAAAACAAGCCCTGAGAGAAGAGACTCCTGGCTTTATTAAAGCTCAGCCCATCAACAAAAAGTAACAGCAACGACCCAAGTCAAAACAATTTTCTTTGGGTCACAATCTAATTGCTCTCTGAATAAGCAGGGAGTATTCTGAGCCTGGTTTTCCTCAAAGGTTAGAAGCTGCTTCCTTGTGTCTATTTTGAATTTCCTTTCCTTTAAGAACCTTGAATTTATACCCTTTCTTAATAGTCCCAGGCAAACCATCTCTTCTTGGTTTATCTGTTCCTTTTAGATGTGGGTGAAGAGAGGCTATGCAGCCTGGTGGGGGCAGAGTGAGAGGTGGGGTGGAGGAAAAAGAGTTTCTAAAACACAGGATGCAGAACATAGATTTGATTCACTTGGTTGGTTGGTTGTTGTCCTTTGTTCTCAAAGAGGACCCAAAATGACATCACTATGTTGGAGTCAAAGTGCAGTATATTTGACTGTGGCTGATCAAACCAATATGAGCTCAGAAGGCTCTACTACAGGTCAGGTACAAATGGTCCATATGAACATTTGGGATGGAGATGTCTCTAAATTTGTACATCTCACATTTCTTTTGAGCTACTGTAATCCTGCTTTGCTCATAGAGCACAGTACCTTCTTTGATGTGGGTATGCCATGCTGGGCAGTTCTTTGCCAGTGTCTCCCATGCCATGCAATCAATTCCATAGTTTTTCAGAGAGTCCTTGAGAGTGTCCTTCTATCACCTCTTCTCACCTCCGTGTGAGTGCTTGCCTTGTGTGAGTTCTCTGTAAAATAGGCTTTTAGTCAAACATACGTTTGGCATTCAAACAACATGGCCAACCCGTCGGAGTTGCACTATGTGCAGTAGAGTTTGAATACTTGGCAGTTTAACTTGAGAAAGGACCTCAATGTCTGGTCCCTTATCTTGTCAAGTAATTTTCAGAAATTTCCTAAGACAATTCAAATGGAAGCAATTCAGTTTCCTGGCATGGCGCCGGTAGACTCTCCAGGTTTCACAGGCATGCAATAATGAGGTCAGCACAACGGCTCTGTAGACCTTCAGTTTTGTAGGCAGTCTAATACCTCTTCGGAGCTTCCCAAACACTGAGCTAGCTCTGGCAATGCATGGGTCAACCTCTTTGTCACTCTTGCTCAAAACCCTTCAATGGCTCCCCGTTGCCTACTAGGTGAAGTTCCAGTTTCTTAGCTTGGTGTTCAAAGGGTCCATGATCTGCCATTAACCTGTCTTTCCAGTCTTATATCCCACTATTTCCTTCCACGTCCTCTTAGATCCAACCAAACTAGACTATTCACTGTCCCGAATATACACCCAGAATTCTTCTGTTTCTTTGCTTTCGCTCATTCTCTTTTCTATGCGTGGTAGGCACTCCTTTGCCTCTGTCCTGGGAGTTCCTCTTCATCCTTTAAAATACAGCTGAGATGCTACCTCCTCAAGGAAACTTCTCTCTGATGTTCCCAAGGCAAGAAAATATTTCCTCCTGTGGACCTCAGATAGTACTTTGCACTATTCTTATGTATTTGTTATGTATGTAACCCAGGTCTCATGCCTGGAGCATTTGCATGAGACTCTTTTCATTGGTGATGCCTCTATACTGTATGCCTATATGAGAGGAGAGGAGAAGTTGGGACTAAGGTTTGGGGAGGAGAGACATTCTTCTTTCTTGCCTTAAAAAAAGATACACATGATTACAGATCTTGGAAGGAACACATGTAGGGCACCTAACTCTTCAGCATATTCCTGATTTTCTATTTGACTCCCTAGAGACTTTGAGGAATTTCCCCTTAGGTAAGACTGAAGCTTCTTTCTCTCTCTGTTGAGCGGAGATAGCTTACTTCCAGTGGGAGATCTCATTTACTCTGTGTATTGTCTGGTATATTCTAAGCCATGTAACTTCTGTTATTTCTGTTGTCTGTATGCTTGAATAAATGGATTTACACGTTATTCACTATTTGTGATGGTCTTTTGTGTAATTGGCATTTGGTGGGAAGAAGTCAAGCCTTAAAACCTTGGGGCACCTCCTCCTCTTTAAAGGATAGTGACCAAGAAAGAAGTTTAAACCTAAGAGAAAAAAGTCCTTCCCCTCGACTAGCGGTATTTATATGCAGATAGATATCATTTTTGTCTGGTCCCTCTCTGAAGAGAGCAGAGTGGCCAGCCTCGTGACCCCTTCTCCTCCTGTTTCCTTCAGCCAGAAATTACTATTTCTTGTTGACTTGTAAAGTAGGAAGGGCCCAGGTTGTGAAGAGCTCTAAATGCCAAACAGAGGCCTCTATGTTTGATCAGAGGGGTGATACGAAACTCCTGAAGTTCATTGAGTAGAAGAATGTCATGATTAGACCTATGATTTAGGAAAATTCCTTTGACAACTCCGTGGAGGATGAGTTGAAATGAAATGGGAAGAGATTTGAAGCAGGTAGCCCATTTATAAGGCTACTGAAATAATATAATAATACATAATTACTGAAATAATAATCACCCCTGAACGAGGGTGGTTTCTGTGTCAGAGGAGAGAAGGGGACATGTAAGAGATGCTATAAAGGTTGAAACAACAAATTTGACAACAGATTGGGTATATCGGATGAATGAGACTAAGGAGAGGTTGTCAATGAGGCTGTGAGCCTGGATGAGGATGGAGGTGCACTTGACAGTATAGCGAAGTCGGGACTTATTGAGTTTGAGATGCTTACAGGACATATAGTTCCAGAGGTCCAAAAGGCAGTTGGTGATTTGGGACTATAGTTCAGGAGAGAGACTAGGGCTGGATATATAGATCTTTGACTCCTTTATGGGTAAAGTACTGGCCTTAGAGTCAGGAAAATTTGAGTTCAAATCTAGCCTCAGATACTAGTTGCATGACTTGGGCAAGTCACTTGACTCTTTTCAACCTCAGTTTCCTCAATTGTCAATGGGATCATAATAGTGCCTACCTCAGATAACATATAAAGTGCTTTGTAAACCTTAAAGCACTGTATAAATGCTGGCCTGCTGGAGCACCTTCATGACAATCTTTCAAATGTACTAGGTCATGAGACTCTACTCCTTTTACTTAGGGTGGAAAATTACAAATGCAAAGGGCAAGGACTGAGGCCTATTTTGGGGGGGCATGTGTCCTCAGAGGGGAGAAAGCCCTAAGAGTATAGGGTAGTGTCTCCATGAGCTAAGGAGTCACCAAATGAATCCAAGAGAGGTAAAGAGGAACTCTCCTTACTTATTTTGGATATCAGCCCCCTATTAGCTATATTTGCAATCCAAATCCTTGGCAATCCAAAGATTATTCTCCTTGGCAGAGACAGAAGTAAAACAAGTTGATCAACTGTACATTTTCTCTATCAATTTCAGATACCATGGCCCCATCCATCTTAAGAAGTGTTGCTGATATTTCTTTGAGCCTTTTCATATGCCCAATGAAGCCCTCCTTCCATCACTTATTTTGTCTTTAGCTTTCCTCCTTAACTTCAGGTCTTTCTGACCTGTAGGACTCCTACACTATTCTTAAAAGATCTTGCCACAATTTTGTATTCATACTCTGTTACCTGCCCTTGCTTCCGTCTTCTGTACCTATCTTTTAAAAATCTGGCCTGATTGATAAACTCCCTATGCAACCTGTAGTCTGTGAGCCTCAGCAAAATGTAATTAGGGAGGGGCAGCAAGGTGGTGCAGTGGATAGAGCACTAGCCCCAGAGTCAGGAGGACCTGAGTTCAAAGTCAGCCCTGGATTTGTGATCCTGGGCAAGTCACTTAACCCTGATTCTTCCCACCCCCCCAAAAAAGTAATTGGGGATATTTAACAAAAGGGAAAAAAAAAGATAATGTTACTATGTGGCTTTCTAAATCAATATGCTGCTGGCAAGGATCCTTGTATACAGTTTAGTGGCCCCTTTTTCTAGTTGAGTCTGATGCTGCTGAGTTAGACAACTACCTCATAGAATTTTTTTCTCCTTGTGTCTTTGGAATTTCATTTTTATAAAATTATTTTAACAGACTTTTACATAGCCTCTCTCCAGCATCGTTGGGATCTTAAACTTTATCTTGCTAAAGACAAATACACTTTATGGCTGCCATATGGCACTGTTCATCAGGTCAATATTGTCCAAATATAATAGAGGAGTGGTGGCAAGGCTTCTGTCTCTTGATCCATTCCCCTCCCCCAAAGCTGTCCACCCCCCACCTCTTATCATCAATCCATGCTGTTCATCTCTAGCCATTGAGCAATATGGTTGATCCTCTTTCTCCAAGAGACATGATCCTGAGGAACTCCTCTTCTCTCTCTAGAAGGTCAAATCTCCAAAACTCTTGAACTTGATGTTACCCTCAAAGCCACACCCAGGCCTCCAAAATCTCCCTTGTCTGTTAAAAGGGTAGATTCTGGGATCGTGTTGCTTAGGAAAGTAGGCCAAGGGGAACTCCAGATCTTCTGAATTTTCCAAGTTCACAAGGTTGTCACCTGGTCAGTGGGAAGGAGAAGTATAATGTTCCTTCTGTCTTCATTCTGTAATCCCTTTGCTGCCACTTTGGTCCAGACACAAGGAACTCCCTCTTCAGGGTGCTCCTGAGCCTAGAAGCTCCAGAAGCTTAACTGTTTTACTTCTGGATTGGGTGCTTTTGAACTGGCTTCCTTTGTTATATTTGACCTCACAAGGCATGGCTGATCCTCTTCAACTAACTGGTTGAAATATTTCCTACAGGGTGTCATCCCTGATGTTGGGAGAGATTGAAGGCAAAATGAAAAGAGGACAGCAGAGGATGAAATAGACAGCATCATGGAAACAATGAACATGAACTTGGACAGACTTTGTGAGAGAGAGGAGAATGGAAGGACCTGGTCCATGGAATCACGAAGAGTAGGACGTGACTGGACGGCAACAACAGGGTGTCCTCTGTTTTCATTTAATGACCAAAGCATTTCCTTCCTCCCAAATTAATTAAGGGCTTGCTTACACATTCCACCAATTCAGCTGAGAAGTCTGGGCCTCCCTCGTTTACACTAATTGTGGTTGGGGTATAAATCCTCCCCTTTACACGTATGGTACTCACTATGCTAAGCTTTCCTCATCTTTTCAATCACCAATTCTACGGTGGAATGACCGTTGTCCCCCAAAGTTTTCTTATTTCCAATGAATCAGTCCCAAGCAGGATTTTCCCCTCATGGTTTTGCCCATCTTTTGAAGCATGGTGTTATCATTGAGGCAAGCATACGATGCTATGTATAGAACTGACCTGTAACAAATGCTTGTTGAACTGGGTTAACAACATCACAGAATATAAAATCCCAGTTAGTCTTTGAGAGTTCTGATTATGCACAGCCAGTATTTATTAAATATTTACCTCAGCACTAGGGATACAAATGCAGTGAATGAAATAAGTCCTGCTCTTAGGGAGCTTCCATTCTAACTCCTGCCAGACCAGAACTCTCGAGCTCCCTCTCCCATGGTGACAATGAAGAAACCCAATGACAAAAGAGGTGGTTTGGGGTTTGGTGGGGGCTTTTTGGTTGGCCTTTTCTGGCCAAAAGACATTCATGTGAAGGCGTGAGAAAGCCACAGGTAGGACCTTCTGCTGGGCACAATAGCGAACTCCAGAGCCTTGAGAAGGAACTTTGCCTGGAGCCCAGCGTAGAACTAACTGAAGGAAAAGCCTGCAAAGAACAACACCTGGGGAACAAGGGGGTGAGGGGTGCAAAGGACATCAAAAGAAGTCAGATCACTCAAATCAGATGAGAGAATGAAAGTCCCACAGCTGTAAGGACAACTTCCCAAACCATCCTGATGTTGGAGATCATGACTGGCAATTGACATCAGTCTTTTCTGAGAAGATCAGTGGCTCATGGAAGGATTCCATCTCTTTTCCAAGGGTTTTATTTTGTTTGCCTCATTTTTTTCAGCATAAGGGCATTGTGGAGAGAGAGGTGGTTTTGAAGCCAGGAAGACCTCACTTCGAGTCCTGGTACCCACTGGTTGTAGGATTTTTGGCAAGGAACTTAACCTCTCAATACCTTAGATGGAGAACCTGCCAGGGGAAACAGAACAAATTCTGTTCTGTGAATTTGTTTCATGAAGTTTGGATTCAGTCAAAGGGCTGTACTTGAGGACCTAGAGGGTCACATGTGGCTGCACATTACCCACCCTGGGTCTAGGCAATTCTTTAAGTCTGCAGGTGTCCAGAAAGGCTGCTAACGTGCATTGATAGAAAGAGTTTCTTCTCTGGGGAGTTCCCCATAACCAATGAAATCATTGGTCTGGTCCCAATTCCTATTTTTTAAAACAAAGCTAGACCTTTCTTTAAAATATTTTCATTGATACCTTTTGTTTTGACACCACCTTCATTTTCAAATATATCCCTCTCTCCTCCCCTCCCCCAGGGCCATTTCTTGCGGCTAAGTATTTTAAATAGCTGCCCCCAACCCCTCCCCAAAAAGCGGCTCAGAAAAACTAACCAATTACATCAACCCTACCAGCGTAAGCAATGTTTTACAAGTAATCTCCCACCACTTCTGCAAAGGAGGTGGGGAAGTTCATTTTTTTCATCCCTTCTCTGGGGCTGTTTGACCTTTCTTTATATCATAAACTATATGCATCAGACGGAGTTGGCATCAGTATGTGGGGTGGTGTCAGATAGGATTTCGCCAGGTTTTCTGGGTAAAGCCTACAAATAAGAGAAGTGAGAAATTCCCCATAAGTGTTAGGTCCCTTAAAGTCATGCCAGTCTCTGACCCAAGGGTCGGCAGCATTCTATTTGGAGATTAAAGGAGAAAGGAATCCCAGGAATCACATAGGGAGGAAAGATAGATAGCAAACATTTTAGAAATACAAAATACTCTAACTTGTCTAGTCCCACATTACAACCTGCCTCCCCTGCCTAACCCTTCCTTGCAGGCAGGCGATAGAATTCCCCCGGGAAGCTCAAATGAGGGCAGCTGAGCCAAAAGTAGCATTTTTGATGACAACCAGCTGGGGCCCCAAGAGAATGCTAACAGGAGCACGGGCCAAAGGAGGATATGAACTAGCAAGGGCCTAGATTCTATGTTGTTCCAAGCCCCACCCACGAAGACCTGGGGAGCAGAGGGAATTCTTAAAGAAGGCAGGGCCTCACTATTAAGAGACCTTTGCACCAGTGCACTTTTCTCCTGGAAGGACCTGGAGCAGAATCAGAAATGAGATAGAGTTGCACAAAATTGTTCTCTGTGAACTCAGCTCAGCCTGAATGCAGGACCACTCATCTGCCTAACACTCCTATCTGGAATAAAGCTGATAAACTTAAAAGAGACTGTCAAGCTAGATGTCACAAAAGTCCTCCTCCCTCCCCCAGACCCCATGTTTTTGACTCATAGGTGAGGCCCCTTGGGCCCTCATTTAGAGTTATTATACTCTTATTTTAAACATGATTCTAATAAGCCTGATGAGATCTGATTTTTCCAGTCCATAGGAGGTAAGAGAGGACAAGTTGGAAAAGAGATGGGGAGAAGCTGACCCAGATGGGCATTCTGATTACTCTAAGTGACTACTGAAAGTGCATGAGAGAGATAGCAGGGTGTAGAAGTCAAAGTGCTGGAGAAGGAAATGGCAAACCACCGCAGTATCTGTGCCAAGAAAACCCCAAATGGGGTCACAGAGAGTCAGACTCCACTGAAACAACACAGCAGCAGCAAAAGCATGAATTTAGAAACAGAGGATGAGGGTTCAAGATCCGCCTCTTCTGTTTACTGTTGCAAGAACTTTGGGAGAAATGATGACTTTTCCAGGCCTCAGTTTCCTTATCTATAAAATGAAAGGCGAGGTGGAATAGTGGATGTAGACAGATTCAGGAGTCAGGATGCTCTGGTTCTGCTCTCCAACTAGTTCTAGATGCGAGACCTTGGGCAAGTAATTTAATTTCTTAATATCCCAAGCACCTCTTTAAGACGGTGTAACTTTTTTTTTAGTGTCAAGATCCCATCCCTTTGTTAGTCAAGAGAACCTTTGAGCCCTTTCTGTCGTAAAAGCATAAAACAAAATGCATAGGATTGCAAAGGAAAGCCACTATACTGAAATACATATATATGTATATATATATGTGTGTGTGTGTGTGTGTATATATATATATATATTAAAGTTCACAGACTTCAGGTTAAGAACCTCTACTCTAAGACATGTTGCCAATCTGCATCGATGGAGTTTCCATATTGAGAGTTCCCACTACAGATGAAATGTCAAATTGAAGAGAAAATGAGAAGGCTGCATTACATAATCTCTGAAGGTCCTTCCAGTTCTTGTATGGGTCAAAAGGAGGCAGAATAGACATCTCTAGCCACTTCTGTCCCCTATTCCCTTTTCCAAGGGAGACTTTATTTCCTGCCAAGATGAGAGACAAGAGAGTGGGGCTGGGGACCGCTCTGTCTCTTCAGAGAGAGAGAGAGGGACAGAGAGGGTACTGGGCTAGAATGATATTTATTTACTCCCTTAAATATTGTTAGACTAGAGGATATGATTTTAAGATTCAGGCTAAACTTCTGATCACTCTTTTTTTTTTTTTTTGCAAGGCAATAGGGGTAAGTGACCTGCCCAGGGTCACACTGCTAGTAAGTGTCAAGTGTCTGAGGCCGTTCAGGTCCTCCTGACTCCAAGGCAAGTGCTCTATTCACTGTACCACCTAGCTTCTCCCCTGATGACTTTTTCTTATTTTATTTTTTTTTTTTAGGCATTTGGGGTTAAGTGACTTGCCCAGGGTCACATAGCTAGTAAGCATCAAGTGTTTGGTCTGAGCTCATATTTGAACTCAGGTCCTCCTGACTTCAGGGCCAGTGCTCAATCCACTGCTCCACCTAGCTGCCCCATCTTTTTTTTTTTTTTTCCTGATGACTATTTCTTAATGGGGAAAGGAGGAACCCAAGCTCTCTATCTAAAGCTTGACTTCCTTCCCACCAAATACCTGTTCCACAATGGGCAAACACATAGCAGGTAGCAAAGAAACCCATTTATCCAAGTTAGTAGCAAAATAGAAGTCAGAGAAAGTATGCACAGGAGAAGGAGGTGAAGCAGCTAAACCAAGAAAGGGAGTCCCAGATCTCATGTAGGGGGAAATTCCCTGGTCTCTTGTATTGCAAGCAGAGGGCTAGGAACATGATGAAGGCTTCTAACCATTCTCACGTCAGCTTCTTCCCAGAGTCTTATTGTCTCTTCAGCACCTGTAGTAGGGTTGGCATTTTTCATCTTCTCTCTGGAATATGGAAGTCAGAAGCACCCGAAACGGCTCAGGAGACCTGATGGAAAAGAAGAAACTGAAGACTTCTCTCTTTCACTCTCGGCAACTCCACCCCTTCCCCTTAACAAGGCTATAGGGCATTGATCTTCTTTGGGACTTGGGTTATACTTATGATTTTCGGACCCTGACATTGAGGGAGGAGGTAGGAAAATGAAATAAAGACTCAAAAAGAACAGCAGCCTGGGGCCAATGAGTCTAAGGTCAAATGTCCCTACAGATTTCCATAAGCTCCCAAAGTGTTACTGTATTAGAGCAGGGAACAGTAACTTATGTTCATAATAATGACTTGTACTCCTTAAGGAAAGGTCAAATTTCGTAGGTTCAGTGGACTCTGGTTAGGAAGGGAGGGAAGGGTAGGATATATTTTAAAACATTTTCTATCAAAAATCATTGGAATAAAAAAAAGTTGGTTCTTAAATCTTCAGTTATTAGAAGGATTCCTTTATGAGGCATGAAATATACCATGATACCAGGTCTGTGAGGTGTTGCTGTCCCAAGAACTGATCCAAGTACTTTCTCTTCCAAATACCCAGTGAAGCAGCTGAAAAAAAAAAGCCAACCCTTAGCCTCCCTGTCTCCAAAGATACTATGTTTTCTAAAACTATTGAGTACTCATCAATTTTTTTCCAAACTAAGATGAAGCTGAAATAATATTTTGTTCAGTCTGATTCTTTGTTTTCCCCTCATAAGCTTTAAAATGGCAAGCTTTCCATTTATCTAGGCTATTAAATGATGGCATATTGGAGAGAGTCCTGAGTTTGGGGTCAGAAAGAGCTGGGTTCAAATTCTGTCCCTGATACAGGTTATATGGTTCTGGATAATTCATTTAACCTCCATCTATCGCCAGCAACTCCCTAAGCTGGTAGGTGGCACAGTGGATAGAGGGTCCAAAGTCAGGAAGACCCCTGTTCAAATCTAGTCTCAGACATTACTAGCCGTGTAACCCTGGGTAAGTCACATAACCTCTGCCTGCCTCAAATTCCTTGGCTATAAAATGGGGATAATCATGTCACCTACTTCCTAGGGTTATTATGAGATTAAAATGAGATAATATATGTGTAAAGTATTTAGCACAGTTTCTGGCACATAGTAGGGACTTAATAAAAGATTGTTCTCTTTCCTCCCTTCTCCTTCCCCTAGGATTTGTCTCTGAAGTCATAGATAGTTGCTATCTGTATTGGTGGAGGGAGTGCCTGCCTAGGGAAGTCCATAAATGTTGAAATCACAGCTTCTTCATGTATTTGAGTAAGTCTTCCAGTTCAGTAACTATCTCTGGGCCTCAGGTTTCCTCATCCATAGAATAAGGAGGTTGGCAAGATAAACTTTAAAGTCTCCAGGGGCCCTCATTTTCCATTTTAAATGACAGCTGTTTCCTAATATTTTGCTTTGTTGGTTAAATTCTGTCCTAGCCCATAGTTTAATAGATTTAGAGCTGGAAGAGACCTTTAATGTCAGTTAAATTTCTTCATTTTACAGATGAGGAAACTGAGGCCCAGGAAGGTCAAGGAGCCTATGTTTATAGAGGTGGTAAATGGAAGATCCAGCATTTGAACCCAGGCCCTTTGATTTCAAATCCAGTATGCTTCCCATTGTACCACACTGTCTACCATGTTATACTCCCATCTCAATTCTTTAACCTTGAGATTTCAGTTCTACAAATAAGCTAATTCTGTAAGTTTAAAGCTGAATATATAAAACTTGCCTCTTATTCCTGGAAAATGAGGTCTAGGTGAGGATGTTTGGCCCAGGGAATTAGAAAGACCCAAGTTCATGCCCCATACATCTACCATAAACTGACTGTGTGGCCCTGAGCAAGTCATTTTAACCTTTCTGACACTGTTTTCTCATCTGAAAATAAGGCTAATTCTATTTCTACTACCTACAACGGCACTATGGAAACTTGAATTGTTATTACTTAGGACAAAGGATGGCAACCTGTCTCTAAGGGTTATTGAGAGGAAAAAAACTTTTGTAAACCTAAGAGTGTTATATAAATGTGAGCTATTATTAGATTAAGGAAATTATTTTCTCCATGTAGCTTCGGGCTGTGATCATATTGGTGAGACTTGGAGAGTTAAGGAAATAAGCCAGATAAATCAGGCCCAGAAAATCCCATTGGGGGGGGGGGGGGGGGGGGAAAGGGAGGGGGGGGGTGAAAACCAGCTTTTGGGGGAATTAAATTATCTGGATTGGTTCTCTTAGTTAATTAAATTTTGATTCCATGTTATACTTAGGCTAAGTCACTTTCTCTCTATATAGACAGTGAGAAAAACAACTGAATGGCTCTGCTGGATTGTAGTATTGAAAGCAGTCAGAATGTTGTTTTTCTTTTTAAAACTCATTTAATTCTGAGCAGGGGAGATGTCTGGCCAAGAAAGGCTTTGAAATCACACCTACAAATAGAGGAATCGGGTCACAGGTCTCCTTGTCCTTTCCTTGCCCTAAAGAGGTTTGGACAGGATGGCCTTGAGAATCAGGAGGGGTCTGTGTGGTCATCTCAGTTGTATTAAGCAGTGATGCTGTTTACCATTTGCCTGAGAGAGACGGGACCAGCTGGAGAGTGACACCGTCAGGGAGTTCTTGGGTCAGAAAGATACTTCTAGGTGGATGCTCGGTCCCCATAGAGATCAGCCCCATGCAAAGATTCAGAAGCTGGAGATAGAATGTCCTGTTCAGTGAACAGCATGGAGATCAATTTGACAGGAACAGAAGGTCAATCAGGTAACTTGTATTTATTAAGTATCTACTGTGTGCCAAGTACTGTGCGAAGTGTTGGGGAATCCAAAGAAAGGTTAAAAAAACCAAAAAAAAAAACCCCAAAACAAGCCAACAAACAAAAACTGATCCTTGTTTTCAAATAGCTCATTGTCTAATGGAGGAGATAGCATGCAAACAATTAAATACCAGAAAGATATATACAATTGAGATAAACTGGGAGAGGTCTCAGAGGAAAGTACCAAGACTGAGTAGGATTGGGAAAGGTATTTTTGCAGAAGATGAGACTCAAAGGAAGCTGGGTGCATGAAGGGAAGTCACGTACAGGCCAGATCAAGATTCTGAAGGGCTATAAATGCCAAACAGAGGAACTGTACTGTGTCCTAAGGGCAATTTGGGGACCATTGGAACCTTTGGTGCTTTAGGAAAACCATTTTGGCAACTTTGTGGAGGGTGTTGTGGAAAGGGGGAAGAGAACGAAGGCAAGGTGACCAATTAGAAGGTTATTGCAATAGTCCAGGCCAGAAGTGATGAGGGCCTGAAATGGGGTGGTGATTATGTGGGTGGAGAGAAGGGGAACCGATAGGAGGGAGGTTTCCTGGAGCACACTGTGTCAGAATCTCTCCTTGGCCCCCAGCATCCCAGAATTCAACATTTAGATCCCAGACAGGGCTCCTGGGCTTAGAACCTGACCTTCCTGCATACAGGAGCTATCTCCCAGTCTAGTGAGTCAGCATGTCTTAAATCTTACAAGGAAGGTGAAAAGCAGCATGTATCATTGAACCCTAACCAGAAAAGCTGTGTCAGGGAACTTTCCCTTCCTTTCGGTCAAAGGATTTATTTCTTCATTCTGAACTTTCCTCTTTCCTCTTACAAACTCAAGAAATCCCCTGGCCGCACCTATTCACTGCTTCCTTTCTACTTCCCTTCCCTATCCCCCCAAGCTCCTTTGAGCAGGGCTGAACACGTTGGAATTAGGCCTTTATCATATCTCTGACAGTCCAGGGTGCAGTTGGGCCTGTCCCCAGTGAAACAAACACATTTTATAGCTTTTTATAATATTTCACACAATCATCTGTAAGGATACCTGCTGCGATGATGTTACCAGAGTTGTCTCCACCTCCTCTCCTGATACAAATGCAATAATAATAATAATAATAATAATAATAATTCACTTTTAGAGAGTGCTTGCTTCATGGGGGTACATTTTTCCACCTGCATTCCATCCTTGAGCCTCACAGGCACAGGGGTGTCGTGAGGTAGGCAGCACAAATATTATTGCTCCTGTTTTATAGAGGAAGAAACTGAGGCTCCAAAGGTTAAGTGATTTAGTGACTTACGTTCATAGAATTTGATGTCTCTGGGCCTTCATCTTCTCCCTTCTAAAATGAAAAGGTTGGATGGCGTGAGAGCGTTAACTCTTAAAGTCCCTTCTAACTCTCAGTCTATGATTCTATATTCTTATGTCTAGTCCAACTTTCTGATTTTACAGGTGAAAAACAGAGGCCTGGAGGTAAGAAGGGCCTTGTCCCAGGCCACGTAGCCAAGAAGTGGTACAATTCAGACCAGGCTTTAGGTCTTCTGATTACTAATCCTGGGCTGAGTCAAGAAGCAACAGGACAGGAATACTTGGAGCAGACTTGTGATCTCATTGATGTAGTGAACAACCAAACCAGTATGGAAACTCCCTCTTCCAAGGCAGATTACACCCACTCTCTTCCCAGGAGCACTTGTCTACAGTCACCCAGCCCTGGTAGGGAAGGGCCAGAGGCAGGACTTCAGGACCTGTCTTCTTGACTCCATGGCTGGTTCTCTATCCATTATACCCAGGCCTTCCTAACCGATTGACTTTGCATTTGGCCTGTGGGGGATGGGAGAGATCCAGAAACTGAGTCCATGCATATGCTTCTGTTGGATTGATCTCATTTAGAAGCGGTGAGGTCAGTGGAGGGTAGGATCGTGTAGCAGCAAGAAACTTGGATTGGAATCACAGCTCTAACACCTCTAGCTGGGTGACATGTGAGCAGAGTCACTGAACCTTTCTGAAATCCCAATTTTCTGATTTATGGAGGGTGTCCCAAAAGTCTTAGTGCAGTCTTAGGCTACGAAAGCTTATATTTCATTTAGGCTATAAAAGCTGAAGACCACACTAAAACTTTTGGGACATGCTGTAAAATGAAGTGGCTAGAATATTTGGGTTCTGAGGTCCCTTCCAGGTGCATGTTTTGGATTCTATGGTTCTATCATCTGTAAAATGGGGATAGGACTTGTAGGATCTGCCTTACCTGGTCCTTGTAAGTCTCAGAGCACCATATTTATTAATTTATTGTTTATTATTTTAGCAAAATGTATAATTTTTATATTATAATCTATCATGTATTATATAATAATATATCATATGATTGTATATAGTTGTATATATCACAAGATAATTATATATAATATAATAATTTATTATTAGTTATTACTAATATTGAGGGCAGAGAATAATTTGGAGGCTACCTTCCTCTCAGGGCTATAGAGAGCAAACTGTTTTGCTTACTTTAAAGGATTACAATATATACACATGCACACATATATATATTTGTTATCTTTATATTTAGGCTGAACACTGTATATGTATGCACATACATATGTATATACATATACACACACATACATATATTTGTTTAGAATAGAGGTCAGGAACAATTGGGGGGGTCGTTTGTTATTTCCGTTCAAAAGGGCAGCTGAGAGAGAAAAGCAGAGGCCAGAGTGTAGGGGCAGGGACAGTCGTGATGCTGTTTGTGGCAAGGGCGTGGGTTGGCATTTGGAGCCTCGTGGTGGGTGAAAGTCGGCAGAGTACAAACCATGCTGAGGGGTAGGGGTGGGAGGAGCAGGAGGAGAAACAAGTCAGGGCTGGGAAGGGAAGAAGCAAGAGTGAGGATTTCACCTGGTTGGGTGAGCCCAACAGGTGACAGAAGTGAGACAGAGGTGTGGTCAGTCGGTAAACTGGTAGTGATGAGATACGTGGGGAGTGGCAGGGCAGGGCCCTTTTTAGGTCAATAAAAACAGTGGGGAGCTCCAAAAGGAGGGATGAGGTAGGAAGTTTAAAACCTGGTGAAAGTTCTCTCAGGCCTGCCCTGTTCTTAAAGAAGCCTCAACTCGGGAGGGCTTTGTGACTGTTTAAAGGGTGGCTTCTTTAGCTTCCTAACCTCAAAAGTCTGAGTAAATATGTACGGAGAGAGGGGTTCTTGGCTTCTAACTTCTGACCTTCTCTGTTTCAGAATCAATTAATAAATGTTTATTAAGCGCCAACTATGTGCCAGGCACTATGCTAAGCTCTTTACAATTTTATATCATTTGATCCTCACAACAACCCTGAGAGGTAGCTGCTGTTATTACCCCCATTTTACAGTTGAGGAAACTGAGGTAAATGGGTTAGGTGACTTGCCTAAGGTCATCCAGCTGGTAAATGTCTGAGGTCACATTTGAACTCAGGTCTTTCTTTCTTCAGGCCCAGAGCTCTATCCAATTGTGCCACCTAGCTGCCCCATAGAGTATAGTTTTAGAGCTGGAAGGAACCTTCAAGTTCATGGAATAATACTCCCTCATTTTATAGATGAGAAATGAAGCACAGAGAGATAAGTGATTTACCTAGGCTTACACAGCTAATAAGTGTCTGAGGTAGGATTTGATCTCACGTCTTCTCAACTCCAAGTCTAGTGCTCTTTCTCCTACATGACACTGCTCACACACATACACACACACACACCCTCCCTCCCCCTTCCTCTCTCTTGTTTTCTGTCTTCCTCTCTCTCATTCTTTCTCCCTCTCTCGTTCTCTCTTTCTCTTTCATTCTCTCTCTTACACACACACACACACACACACACACACACACACACACACACACTTGCTCACGCATGCACAAGAAAAATCACTACAACATACTCCAAAAAATGAGGGTCTAGCTCAAAGGAGGAGTACTTCCTACCTCCAACCTCCAGAGGCAGTCCATTCCTATGAACAATAGGAATTTATTTCTGACATCAAGTTAAATGTACCTCTTTTCTACTTTTCCCCATTTTTCTGAGCTCTACCCTCTGGGGTCAAATGATACAAGCCTAATTTGTCTTCCTCCCTCTCACCTCTTTCCCCCAATGTTTTCTCTTCTCTAAGCTAAAACTTGCCAGTTCCCTCAACCAGTCCTCATAAGACATAGAATGTTCTTCACCATCCTGGCTGACCTCTGCATTCTCATCAGCTTATCAACATCTTTCTTAAACTATAGTCTCTAGAACTAAACACTCTCCTCTCCTCAGATGCTTCCTACCCAGGTGACCTGCCTTCCTAGGCCTTTCCTGTAAAATGTGGGCCTTGAATGCAATGATCTCTGGGGTGGCTCTCAACATTGGACCTATGGTCCTACATGGTCAGAACAGGGTACACTGGGCCTTTCAACTCCTTTATTTCTGGAGGCAGTGAGTTTCTTAATGCCTCTCAAGGTCACATTGGTTTTTATTTTGGCTATCATACAGGCTTACGGGGAGCTTGTAGCCCACTAAAACCCAAAGATATTTTTTAGGCAAACTGCTATCTCACCATGCTTCATCTTATGTTCTATTTGAAGTAAATTTTTTCAAGCCTAATACAATACTTTGCATTTACCCCTATTACATGTTGTTATTGTTGTTCAGTTGTATCCAACTTATTGTGATCCCATTTGAGGTTTTCTTGACAAAGATTCTGGAGTGGTTTGCCATTTCCTTCTCCAGCTTATTTGACAGATGAGAAAACTGAGGCAAACAGGGTTAAGTGACTTGCCCAGGGTCACATAGCTAGTACGTGTCTGAGGCCAGATTTGAACTCAGAAAGATGAGTCTTCCTAACTCCAGGCCCAGTGCTCTGTCCACCTAGCTGCCCATTAAATGTTACCTTAGCCATTTTAACAATGACTCTGAATCCAATCTTTCAGTTCCAAATCCATTTAATTGTGTTATCATCTAGCTCCCATTCCTCCATTTTTCCCCACAACAATTACATGAGATACTTTATCAAAACCTTTGTTAAAAATACTTGTTTCTCCAGTTATCTGATTCACCTCTCAGAACTACCCTCCCTAAAACATAATGCTAAATAAGTCTGGAAAGGTGTATGGTATCTAGATAGTGGAGTTCTTTATGTGGCAAAGCTAAGGACTTTTCATTTTATCCTTGCTGTAAGAGCCATTGAAAGCCTTTGGGTCACAACAATCCCATCTGAGCCTTTCAGAAGATGATTTTGGCAGCTATGTGGAGGATGAATTATTGAAGGGAGAGACTGGAAGCAGGGAGAGGGGTCTGGAGGCTGCTCCAGTTGTCTAGGTGAGCAATGATGATGGTCTGAAGGGGGGTGGCAGTGACCTAAGTGTAGAAGAGGGGAGGGAGATAAGCAAGTGTTGTGGAGGTAGATTTGTCAGAAGAACATGGCGCCTGATTGAGACTTGGTTGAGTTCAAGGTTCCAAGAGGTGATTGGTGATGAACACTAGGGAAGGGACTACACCTGGTTATGTAGATTTGGGAGTCATTTGTATAGATCTGATCATTGAACCCAGGGGAATGGATGAGATCACCAAGGGAGAGAGGAATCTAAGGTTGCCTCCCTGGGGCAAAGTCTCATTACTTTCACAATAGTTCACCACAGGTCCCAGCATCCATTGTTTCCTACTAGGGGAACCAAGGCTCGGTTAACTGCCATTTGCTTTCTAAGAGATTCTTTCCTGGGAACAGTGATAGCTTTGTTATGTTTCGATGGCCTGAAGTAAAACCATCGGTGGTACCTACCACAGAAAGAGAAGCATTATACAAGAAGAAGAAACCGGAAAAGACACACACACACACACACACACACACACACACACACACACACACACA
>NW_020954751.1:13503116-13506435 GCF_900497805.2 Vombatus ursinus | reverse complement strand
ACACACACACACACACACACACACACACACACACACACACACACACACTACAATTGAAAGGTGACCTTTCAGAACTTCAGTGAACACATATAGCATATGAGAAAAAATAAAAGAGATCCTTGCCAGGGTAAAGTAGACTCCCTAAGAATGTTACTGCCCTGGCTGCTGTATCTGGGCATACAAGAGATGGAAGGCCAGAGGACAGAATAGAGGCTTGGCAGTTTTTGCTCCAAATTTGAGAATTTTTTTCCTAACGTTATCATGCTTATGGAAGCAGAGAAGATGAGCTGTAGGAGCAGGAAAGCAATAGCGGCTGCTAATAGTTTTTTGTTTTTCACTTAATTTTGTTATTTTTTAATGAACAAAAATCTATTTTCTCTCTCTCCTACTTCTCTCACTCCTCAGAAAAGAAAAAGAAAAGAAAAAAAAATCCCTGTAACAAATATACAGCCATGTGAAATAAATGACTACATTGGCCATGACCATATATATATATATATATATGTTTTGTGTGTGTGTGTGTACATGTGTGTATGTAGTATGTATTTCTGCATCTTAAGCCCATCACCTCTCTGTGTCAGGAAGTGTGTATTATTATGCGTCATGCTTCAGTCCTCTTGATTCATGGTTGGTCATTGCATTGATCAATCTTCTTAAGTCTTTCCAGGTTTGATTTTACAATGTTGTTATTGTAATAAATTGTTCTGGTTCTGTTGACTTCATTCTGCATCAGTTCATACAAGTTGTTTATGTTCTAATGAGGGGAACAGCTTCTCTCCCAATTAGAGGTTCCCTGTGGACAAGGAGAGCCAATGTTCCTGGGATGGAGTTCCTACACTGGACCTCATAATGTGACAGTAGAGTTAAATGTTGTTGTTTGTCCTTCTTTTTCAAAGAGGACCAGTGACGTCATGGGGTGATGTCTTAACTCATGCATACATTGGATTTAAATGAGTTAGTTACATGTATTGATAGGAGGTAGAATGAAGAAGCTAGGTGAGAGCTGGTCATGACTCAGCAGTGCTGTCTGGGGAGCCTGGGTATCTGGGTGGCTTTCTTTGAAGATCTTTGATTGTGTCCCCTGGTATCGTGTGTATCCTTGATGAAGAGTGGATGGGCTGGTGAACTTGACTTCTGTCTCTAATAAAATTTTTGACCATATTATTTAAGGGATGATGGATGAATATTTAATAAGAAGAATCATGATTATTAAAAACCAGCATGACTTATTGAAGAATAGATAACACCATTTTCTTTTTGGACAGGATATCTAACATAGGTTCTCAAAGTGGGCAAAACCACCCCCTGGGGGGCTCTGGAACAATCCAGGAGGGTGGTAGTAGTTTGAAATTTCAAAAAATTTCTAAATTTAAAATTTAAAATAAAAAAAAACATTAAAAGATTAAAGAAAGTAGATTTCCAGACGGAGGCTGAGTAATTTTTTTATTGAAAAGGAGTCACAGGCCAAAATAAGTTTGAGAACATCTGACTGTCAGATAAGGTAAATGCTGTTGATATGGTTCACCTAGGTTTAAGCAAAACATTTTATAAAATCTTTCACCATTCTTGTGAGCAATATGAGGACATGTAGCTAGAATATGATAGTGGATTTGGAATGAGTTGATGTCAACTTGGAGGGAGGTGTTCAATGAACAAATCAAGCAACCTCTCATTTGTCCTGTGATCTTCATTGGTTAGGATGGGGGCATAGATAGCATACTTATTAAGTTGGCAAGTAGATGTTGACAGGCTAAATCTATAAGATGAAATTTAATAGAAATACAAAGTCCTATATTTGGGTTGGCAAAATCATTTTTTCTCGTACAAAGAGGAAGGAGGCTTGTTTAAGATAGCAGTTCAGGTGAGAAAAATATTTGGGGTTTTCATTGACTTTATGAGTCACTAATGAGAGGTCACAGCCAAAAATAACCAATGTAGAGTAACCTGAGTTGAGAGGCTTAATGTCCAAAAGTTGGGAGGTATTAATAACCCTGCAGTACTCTACCCTGGTGAGGCCACATCTGTTTTATGTTCCGGTCTGGGAACTGCATTCGAGGAGGGAAACTAGGAAGATGGAGGATCTCTGGAAGAGGATGACTAGGAATTGTGAAGGGGCATGAGATTGCGCCATACAGGAACTGATTGTGGGTGATATGGAGCATGGGGAAGAGAAGACTTTGGAGGCAAAAGAGAGCTCTCCTCAAAGATTTCATAGGCTCTCATGTACGAGAGGGATTAGACTTCTTCTGCTTGGTCTCCCAGAAAGCAAAACTAGGACTAACAGGAAAAATTGCAGTGAAGAAGTTTGGGGCTTGATATAAAAAGGAGGGGGGGAATAAGAATTTATATAACTCCTACTATGTGCCTGATACTGTGCTAAGCACTTTTTTTTTTTTTACCAATTTACAAAATAATTTTGATTCTTACAACTTGGGCTATGCTTATCCCTGTTTTACAGTTGAGGAAACTAAGACAGACAGAGGTTAAGTGACTTTCCTAGGGTCACACAGCTAGTAAGTAAGTGTCTGAGGCTGGATGTAAACTCAGGTTTTCCTGACTCAAGGCTCAGTGCTCTGTGCACTATGGCACCACCTAGTAGCCGAGGCCTGAGTATAGGGGGATCTCTCTGAGGTACAATGAATATAACAGCTTTTAGGCTGCTAGGTGATACCATTATTCATTTTCAAGTTGAAGTCCTTTAAAACCCCCAGGATCTTTTGCCATGAATCTCTGTCTAAATATGTCTCACCCACTCTACACTTGTGCAATTGTTTTTTGATCCATGCATAATATTTTATATCTATCTTTACAATTTAATTAGTTATCAAGTTCTCATTCTGTTATCAAAGGTGTCAGGTAATTCTTGTAGCTTTATGTCTAAGGCTGGACTTGAACTCAAGTCTACCTAATTCCAGCCCAGTGTTCTATCAACGGTGCTACCAGCTATCTGAGAAAAGAAAAAAAAAATCTTCCCCACCCCTGAGCTAGACTGTCTGCGTAAAATCTGAAAATCTGATAGGCATTCATCTTTCTCTCCATCCAAATCACTGATAAAAATGTTGAAGCAAGCTGGGCCAAGGATGCCAAGATGTAGTATGCTAGAAAACACCATCTGTACAAGCCTGCCTGTACTGCTTTTCATGTTTTCATTCAGGACTCCCTCCACTTCAGCATAGAGCATTCTCATAAAGGTGGATGGAGATGAAGAAGCACACTTGGGTTCATAGTGGCTAATATCTTTTCCACCAGCTGCTGCTTCTTCCTCTTCTTCCTCTTCTTCTTCCTCTTCCTCTTCTTTTCTTCTTCTTCTTCTTCCTCT
>NW_020954751.1:13442947-13502882 GCF_900497805.2 Vombatus ursinus | reverse complement strand
CTTCCTCTTCTTCTTCTTCTTCCTCTTCTTTTCTTCTTCTTCTTTTCTTCTTCCTCTTCTTCTTCTTCTTCTTCTTCCTCCTCTTCCTCTTCCTCTTTTTCTAGTAAAAGCACCAGTCATAGTGCTACAGTCTAGAGTTACTCTTAAATGTTTCCCATCTGGGATATTCTCAGAGAGGCAACAGCATAGTAACTGCTGGGTTTCAAGTCAGAAGACTTTGTTTCAAATCCTGTTTTATTCTGTAGTACTTGTGTGTCCTTGGGTCTTCAGTTGCCTCATCTGTAAAATGGGAATAATAATAGCATCTACTTCCTATGGGGCAACTGGGTGGCATAGTGGATAGAGTGCTGGGCCTGGAGCCAGAAAGACTCATCTTCCTGAGTTCGAATATGCCCTTGGACACTTATTAGTTGTGTGACCCTGGGCAAGTCACTTAGCTGTTTGCCTCAGTTTCCTCATCTGTAAAATGAGCTAGAGAAGGAAATGGCAAACTACTCCAGCATCTTTGCCAAGAAAACCCCAAGTGGGGTCACAAGAGTCGGACACAACTGAAACAACTAAACAACAACACTGCCCAGGGTTATTGTGAGGATCAAATGAGATAATATTTGTAAATCACTTTGCAGAATTTAAAGAACTGTGCAAATGTTAGTTTTTATTATCACATACATTATCTCATTCGAGCATTCCCACAAACTTGTGAAGTATGTGCTACAGGCATTATTATCTCTATTTTGTTGTTTGTTTTTGTTGTTGTTGTTCAGTCTTGTCAGATGGGAAACTGAGGCAAACAGGGTGAAGTGACTTGCCTAGGGTCACACAGCTACTAAGTATCCAAGGCCAGATTTGAACTCAGGAAGCTCCATCTTCCTGACTCCAGGCCTGGTTTTCTATGCACCATGGTGCCACCTAGCTGCCCAACTATGACCTTGTGACTTGGGGCAAATCACTTCTCTGGGCCTCAGTTGGCTCATCTGTAAAATGAGGGGGTGATCTCATGATCCTTCACCTCAGAAGCATCCACAAGTGCAGTCTTCTTGTGTTGTTACCCTGGCTGAACAGAGTCAAGCCTTCTGCCAGCCCTCCCCCGATGAGGCTGATGCTGGCTGACCACCTGTGGTGAATGAGCCAGATCCTGGAGCTCTTCCTGGACTCTGATTTCCCGATGGATGCTCTGATTGTGGTGCTGTTAGCACAGTCTTGCACAACCCCCTCCTCAGCCAACGCGGGAGCTCCCACTCATTCCCACTCCCTTCCCTGTACAAGTGTCATTACTCAAGTATTCATTGAGTCATGCACCTCTGGCACTCCTGGCTCCTCTGACATAGAAAACCTTCTGACTGGGCACACTGGGTCAATAGCACCAGTCTAATGCACAGATATGTCCCACAGTGCCTGTTGGATACAGGGGAGGAACCACTTTTTAATTCAATGCCACCATGCTTGTATCAGACACATTCTTAAAATGATAGGCAACTTCAAAGTGCATCCCTCAGGATGGGGGTCCCCTCATGGGAAGCAATCAGCATGGTGAAGGGCCTCAAGATTATGCCATGCATGAATCATTGGAAGAAAATAGACATGTTTAGCTTTGAGAAGCTAAGGCTTAGGGAGGTGCATGATAGAATTCGTCAGCTATGGAAGAGAGAGTAGACGTGCTTGGCATGGCTTCAGGAGCCATTGGGTAGAATTGCAGAGAGATAAATCTAGGCCAATGCAAAGAAAAGATTGTCAACAATTCCAAAAAGTCCAAAGTGTAGTGGACTGGGGGGAGTGGGCTGCCCCTTCTCAGAAGTAAAGTCTCAATGACCCGTTAGATAATGTACATAAGACACTGCTTAAACTTGGAGCACTACATAAATGGTAGCTATATGACTATAATCGAGGCACTACATGAATGCTAGCTATATGACTATTTTTGTTGGTATGGATTCTTATTTAGGGGTCAGTTGGATGAATTGGCCACCATGCTCCTTTTCAGCTCTGACATTGGGAGATCCTGTCCCTAGCTCCTAAGTTACTCCAAATATAATGGGACGAAGTTTTGTCAGATGCTTCTGAATCTCTGGTAGTCAAGCATGAGAGGCCTGGGTACTTTGAGGAGGGTAAGGGGAGAGAAGATGAGAAAAGGATAGACAAGGGTAAGCAAGGGGAGGAGTTTAGTGTGGGGAAAGTGGAAGCCATACAAGAAGGGGAGCAGATAGGGTAGCTAGGTGGCACAGTGGATAGAGCACCAGCCCTGAAGTCAGGAGGACCTGAGTTTAAATCTGGTCTCAGACTAAACACTCGACACTTACTAGCTGTGTGACCCTGGGCAAGTCACTTAACCCCAATTGCCTAAAAATTAAAAAAAAAGAAGGGGAGCAAAAAGATTCAAACCTCTGTCTTGCTGTTTTTTCTTTTCCACTTTTTAAAAATTTTTACTAGCCCATATACAAATAGTAATCTGGAAGGTAACGTGGTATATAGTAAAGATGACTTCATTGGAGATGGAGGATCTGGGTAGAAACCCTGGCTTTATTATTTGCTACCCGTGTGACTTTGGGAAAATCACTTCCTTTTCTCTAGACCTCCATTTGTTGCTGTTCAGTCATTTCAGTAGTGTCTGACTCTATGTGGCCCCATTTTGGGATTTTCTTAGCATAGATATTGGTCTGGTTTGCCATTTCCTACTCCAGATCACTTGACAGATGAGGAACGGAGGCAAACAGGGTTAAGTGACTTGCCCAGGTTCACATAGCTGGTAAGTGACTGAGGCCAAATTTGAACTCAGGAAGATGAGTCTTCCTGATTCCAAGCCCAGTGCTCTATCCACTGTACACCCTAGCTGTCCAGACCTTGGTTTCCTAATCTATAAAACGAGAATGTTAGGTTAAAGGCTCTCTAATAGCTAATAATGGGCAGCTAGGTGGAGCAGTGGATAGAACGCCAGGCCTGGAGTCAGGAAGATTATCTTCCTGAATTCAAATCTGGTCTCAGATGCTTACTAGCTGTGTGACCCTGGGCAAGTCACTTAACCCTGTTTGCCTCTGTTTACTTTTCTATAAAATGATTTAGAGAAGAAATTGGCAAACCATTTCAGCATCTATCCTAAGAAAACCCCAAATGGGGTCACAAAGAGTTGGACACAACTGATAACAACTGAACAATACCAACAACAAATATCTAATAATAGCCACACTTGTATCACACTTACGATGTGCCAGTCACTGTGCTAAGCACTTTACAATTATTATCATCTCATTTAATCCTAACAATACTGGGAGGAAGGTGGTATTATTATTCCCATTTTATAGATGAGGAAACTGAGGCAGAAAGAAGTTAGGTGATTTGCCCAGGGTGATGCAACTAGTGAGTGACTGAGGCTAGATTCGAACTCATATCTTCCTGACTCCAGACTCAGCTCTCTAACCATTGTACCCTGAAACTAGGTCTCATCCAATTCATTCTCTGAACATAAAAATAACTCACATTTTTATTACACTTCCAGGGTTACAAATCACATATCCTTTCAACGACTTCGTGAAGTTCACAATGTAAATTTCATTACACCTAATTCATAGATGCTGAAACTGAGACTTGGTAAGGTGAGGTAAATGGGCCCAGATACAGAATGATGGATAGTCCAGCTGTAAATGCAGTGATGATGCCTCTTTGTCACCCCTGGTTTGTTACATGACAAAAAGAGTTCTCAGTCATCCACATTTTGCTGGGAGACAGCTTTAAAAACCGTTGCCCCTTTGCTACTCCTTAGAGAGCCTGCAAAGTGTGGGTCCCAGCATCGGATAATATTGCTATTAGCCTTTATTGCATTTTGAGCGGTGATGGAGGGCCTTTAACTAACCTAAATGTGGAAAAGATTTCACTGGTCATGAGACTGGTCTCATTAATTCTGCATCCTGTTTGGAGCTCTCATTTCTGTTGTTAGGAGTCTGGAGGGGAAACAGTGAATGGCCCATAGGATGCCAATATCTATCTAATGGAGACAATGTAATGTCTTCCACCAGTTTGGGCGGCTTTATAACCTCCCTCCCTATTTCATTGTGTAGGCCTATGAGTTTGATGGCTTAACAATAAAGCACAGGATTGAATTTCCTGCCACTGGTTTAAACATATCTACATCTCAGGTTAGAAACACATTTAAAGCCAAGCTCTCCCTGGCTGGACCCAAAGGGATTCTTGGTTGTCAATTAGGAGCCTTTGGAAAGACGCATGAACTCTGACATTGGATCCTGAAGCTAATTCTTTCCTAATCTTTTAGAAGCTAAGGATGGTGTGGAGACTTGGGGAATGAATTCAATTCACTTTAATTCAGCAAATACCGATTAAGGATTTTCTGTGAACAGAGCACTGGAGAGGATAGAAAGTTTAGATTACAGAATCCCAAAGGCTCAAGAGAACTCTGGGGCCACCTGGATCAATTTTATATCAATCCAATAAATATCTGGGTTTTTTTTTTTAAGGCAATTGGGGTTAAGTGACTTGCCCAGGGTCACACGGCTAGTAAGTTTCAAGTGTCTGGTCTGAGGATGGATTTGAACTCATGTCCTCCTGACTTCAGGGCCAATGCTCTATCCACTGTACCACCTAGCTGCCCCCATAAATATCCAAGGACCTATTATGTGCCAGGCATTATGCCAGGTGCTTGGAACACAAAGACAAAAACAAAATAGTGTCTGCCCTCAAAGATAATAATATCAAATGAGAATAATATATATTTATACATTTATGGTTTGCCAAGTCAATTGGTCAGTCAGCAAGGATTTGTTAAGTGCCAAGCACTTTACAAATACAACCCTGGGAGGTAAGTACTATTATTATCCCCACTTTATGGTTGAGGATTCTGAGGCAGATAAAGACTAAGTGACTTGCCCAGGGTCACACAGCTAGTAATATCTGAGGCTGGATTTGAATCTAGGTCTTCCTGACTCCAAGATCCACTGTGCCACATAACTGCTTCTGATAGAATCATCTCCATGGAGCTATTAATTGAATTTAAAGAAACTGATGAGATGACCAAGAAAGACAGTACAGTAGAAGAGAAGAGGGCCCAGGACAGACCCTTGGAGGTCAACCATAGTTAGTGAGTGTGATATATATGGAAATCTAGCAAAGAAGTTTATCTTGGTATATAAAGTGAAATCTAATTTCTTCCATCCTGTCCAATTTTCCTATAGTTTTTTTTTTTTTTAAATCAGATAGTATCTTGTTATCTCAGTAGGTAGCATCTTCGCATTTATCAAATACTAGGTTACTAGACAGGGCAGCTAGGAGGAGTAATGGGTAGAGTGCTGCACCTAGAGTCAGGAAGACTCATCTTCTTGAGTTCAAATCCAGTGACAGATGCTTACTAACTAGGCAAGTCACTTAACCCTGTTTGCCTCAGTTTCTTCATCTATAAAATGAGCTGGAAAAGGAAATGGCTAACCATTCCAGTATCTTTTGCCAAGAGAACTCCAACTGGGGTCATGAAGACTTGGACACAACTGAAATGACTCAACAATAATAGGCAACAGTAAGATCTATTTTTTCTCCATGTTGTCTACCTAATCTGTCCCATAGATTGATCCCACTATTTTTAAACCAGCACCAATTTTTTGAGAATGACTATTTTGAGTATAGTTTGAAATTTGGTGATGAAAGACCCCCTTTGTTCCCATTTTTTCCATTATTGCCCTTGAGATTCTTGACCTTTTTTGTCTCCATATGAATTTTGTTATTCTTTTTTTCTGATTCCATTAAGCAGTCTTTTGGTGGTATGAATGGCATGGCACTGAAAAAGTAAATTAATTACGTAATATTGTTATTTTTTGTATAGTCTTCCTACTCATGAGCAATTAACATTTTCCCAATTATTTAGATTTGTCTTTACTTTTGTAAACAATAGTTTGCAGTTGTATTTATGTGTTCTTATGTGTATCTTGGTAGGTAGACTCCCATATATTTTATACAGTTGTTATTTTAAATGGAATTTTTCCACCTTTTTCCTGCTGGGTTTTATTGATATTATATAAAAATGCTGATAATTTGAGTGGATTTATTTTATATCCTACAAGTTTTCTGATGTTACTGATTGTTTTCGAGTAATTTTTTAGTTGACTCTTTAGGATTCTTTAAATATACCATCATATCATCAGCAAAAGTGATAATTTTGTTTCTCCTATATCTATGATTATTCCTTCAACTTCTTTTTCTTGTATTATTTAAATGACTAGCATTTCTAGTACTATTCAAATGGAAGTGGTGACAATGGACATCTTTGTTTCACTGTTGAATATATTAGGAAGTATTGTAGTTTATTTCCATTACACATAATGGTAGCTCTTGGTTTTGAATATATGCTATTTACTACTTTAAGGAAAGATCTAAATGGATACAAGACCTAAGTGTAAAAGATCAATTATAAATTTGGGAAATAATTTATATAATAACAATACTGTTAAGACAAACAACTCTAAAAGCTTAAGAACTATGTTCATGGAAATGATCATTCATGATTCTAGGGGACCGCTGGTGAAACATGCTCTCCATTACAGATGTATGATGAATTTAGGGTGAAGAAAGAGTAACATATTTTTGTATACAGCCAGTGGAGGTATTTATTTTGCTTCACTACGCATATTTGTTTCAAGGCATTTGCTTTTTTCCCCCCCTCCTTTCTCCCCACAGGATGGAATGTGGGAGGGAAAGAAAACAGATTTCTGTTAATTAAAACATACTTTTAAAAATAGAGAGGTTGGGGGGTAGGGTACTACAGATGTGGAATGTTGCATGCATTTCCAGATGAGGTCACTGTGTTGTTAATTTCGCATAATTGCTTTATTTTACAAGAGACTTCTCATCAGATTGGGGGTAATCTGGAAATGTTTGTAATCTAAAAACAAAACGTATTAATTTTTTTTAAATCCAGCAAAGGAGAGAATAATGTCGTGAAAACCTAGAGAGGAAAGACTATGCAAGAGGAGATGGTAATCAATAGTGTTAAAGAGGTCAAGAAGGATTAAAATTGAAAAAAAAGTATGCAATATCTCATCGGATTTTTACAACTCTGTGAGTTCAGTACAACAGCTGTTATAGGGGGTGCAGTAGATAAAGCCCAGGGTCTGTAGTCAGAAGGAGATGAGTTCAAATCTGTCCTCCAATACTTCTTAACTGTGTGACTCTGGGCAAATCACTTAAACTCTTTGCCTCAGTTTCCTCATCTGTAAAATGGGGATAGTAATAACAGCTACCTCCCAGAGTTGTTATGAGGATCAAATGAGTTGATAATTGAAAAGTACTTATCACAGTGCTTGGCACATGGTAAGTGCCATCTAAATGTTAGCTGTTGTTATTATACCCATTTTATAGACTTTTGTTTATCCCTGACAAGATCATGGAATTAGAGATAGAAGGACATCAGAGTCCATCTATTCTGACCCTTTTGCAACACAACTGACAACAGGTCATCTAGTTTTTTTCCTGAAGATCTCCAGAGAGAGGAGGGGGAACCAGCCACCTCTTGATATCCTATTGAACTTTTGGCAGGTTCTAATTATAACATCAAGCCTAATTGCATTTCTTTTCAATTCATACTAATAGTTGACTTTTCTAAAGATGTATATGTGTATTATCTCATATTAAGGTCAACAACAGCTCCATGAGATACATACTACAAGTTTTATTGATTCCCATTTTAAAGATATTGTAATTTCTTTTTAGAGGGGTTAAGTGTCTTGCCTGTATTCACACAGCTAGTAGAAGCCAGAGACACGATTTAAACGTAGATCTCCTGAAGTCCAGGTCCAGCCGGCTATCTTCTTACACACACTGCCTTTCCAAGGCTCTTAGTTCTTTTCACCAGTCCTCAGGTGGTGCAAGCCCAAGACCCTTTACCATCCTATTTGCCTTAGTCTAGATCCCTTTTTGCTTATATTTGCTAAACTATAGCATGACAACTGCCCGTGGAATCTCAGATATGAACTGACTAGGGCAGAACAAAGTGTTAAATAATATCCCCTCCTTAGTCCTGGACACTGGGCCTCTCTCACTGTGTCGCCTCAGACCATACTGGATTTCTCAGTGGCAGTATCATGTTGATGATTCAAACTGAATTTGCAGTCCAATAACCGCCCCCCACCCCCACCCCAGATCTTTTTTAGACAGACTAGCGTCTAGCCATACCTTTGCCATCTTGAACTTGTGAGGTTGATTTTTTGGACCTAAGTAGAAGACTTTACGTCAGTCTCTGTTAAATTTCATCTTGTTTGATTAGGCCCAATGTCATTCTGCACTGACTCTTACAGTCAGATAACTTGGGTTCAGGCCTCTGAAGTTTACTACCTGTGTGATCTTAGGCAAGATGCTTGATCACCGTGAGACTCTGTTTCTTTGAAAGGAGATGTCCTCTGAAGTCCCTTCCACCTCTAGATCTGTGATCCTATAAATTTCCCAGCAGCCTCCCTGTTGGTTAGTACACTCAGGAAGTAACACCCACATCCGGGAAATCTTTCTTGGGAATACCCCATGATTTACTGTTAATTGCCAGGTAACTATCAAACTCTTGACAGCCCCGCAAATCTTCTCTCAGAATCATAGGATCATAGGACTCAAGCCAGAAGGGAGCTTAGACTAGTCCAATACTCTCCTTTTACAGATAAGGAAACTGAGGTTGGTGTCCATGGACACCTGAGTCTGACTCTGTCTTTGGGAAAGATCCAAGCCACCTAAGGGTAGAAAAGGTAGCTGATCCATCTACCAGCACTGGAAACAACCCATCTTCCTCCTTGGAACTGAACCAGTCATCTGCTCTCAGCTTGGCTACTGCCTTTGGCCATGGCATCGATATATTCCCCCACCCCCAAACCTGTCCCTCCTACTACCTTCTTTATTTCTATTGCTGGTACCAATAGCTTCCCAGTTACTGAGTCACTAGTAACCTCAGAGTTATCTTTGATTCCTCATGCCAATTCATTTCCCACACCCAGTCACTTGCCAAGATCTTTCGATTATTTTTCATATTCTGTCTCTGCTTAGTGCCCTCTCTAACTGCTTCTTTTCACCCCTTCTAGCCCAGACTATTAAGTTTCCTAATCAGTCTTCTTGTCTCCATTCTATCTCCTCTCCAATCTATTCTTCATACTATGGCTTTAATCTTCTAATGCACTGCTCCAATAACGCCACACCTTGACTTTAAGACTTTTAGTGGCTCCCTGTTGCTGCCTAAATAAAGTGTGAACCTCTTATTCAAGGTTTCAAGGCCTTTTTTTTTTCTGGATCAAGTCTACCTTTCCAGCCTTGTCTCATACTACTCCCTTTTGAATACTTTCCATTCCCCATTCTCATCTTGCTCTTATTCATCTCTGGACCATTGCTCATGGTGTCTCTCATATCAAGAATGAACTCCTTATTTCTCTCTATGTAATCCTCTCTTTTCCTTCCTTCAAGGCTCAACTCAGGTTCTACCTTCTTTCACAAAGCCTTTCTTGATACTCCCTCTAACTCTAGCTAAAAATAGGATTTGGAGGCTCTCTTTTGCATCTATTGCATTTTCCTCTTTAATTTGTAGATTTGTCTAGGGCCTAGCACATAATATGTGCCTGGCACATAGTAGGTGCTTAATAAATGTTTATGGAATCGAATGTCTTTCCCCCTATTAGATTGTAGGTTTCTTGAGTCCAAGGTCTAAAAAGTGAATGGGAGGTGGGGAAATGGACACCATAAGTACAGATATCCCTTTTCTAGGGGGTTGCCTACAAAAGAGAGAAGAGATGCAGAATAACAACACAAGGGAATAGCAGATCAAGGGCAGATTTATTAAGGACGTGGGGAGATGTTGGCTTGTTTGATGACATGGGGATGGGAACAGTGGATAAGGAGAGATGGTAGATGAGAAAAAGAGAAGAAATGATAGAGAGAGCAATCTGTCAAAGGAGATGGGAAGGTACAGGATAAAGAACACAAATGGAAGATTTGGCTTTGGCAAGGAGAAGGCCTGTCTCGTCGGAGACTGGAGTAAAGGAAGAGAGAATGGAGGAAGATGAAGAGAGGTGTCCAGGAATGACAGGGTGAGAGGAAGATATAGATGGCCTTTATTTTTATCAGTAACATAAGAGGTGAGGTTATCTGCTGAGGTGAGGAAAGGACATAGTATAGGATTTCTTTGGAAGGCAGATGAAAGTCTGAGGATCTGAATTCAAATCTCAGCTCTGACATTTAATACATGTGTAAAGTTGGACAAGTCACTTAACCTTCTTGGGCCTCAGTTTCCTTATCTGTAAAAGGAGAGTATTGGACTAGTCTAAGCTCCCTTCTGACTTGAGTCCTATGATCCTATGATTCTGAGAGAAGATTTGGGGGGCTGTCAAGAGTTTGATAGTTACCTGGCAATTAACAGTAAATCAGCTAAGAGGTAGGTCTAAGTTGTATTGCTTTATCTTCAGAGTTACATGGAGAGTTAGTTAGGTGGCATGATGGACAGAATGCTAGCTCTGGAGTCAGGAAGACCTGAGTTCAAATACTGCCTCAGACATTACTAGCTGTATGACCCTGGGCAAGTCACTTAACCCTGTTTGCCTCAGTTCCTCATGTGTAAAATGAGCTGGAGAGGGAAATGGCAAACCACTACAGTATCTCTGCCAAGAAAACCCCAAATGGGGTCACAAAGAGTTGGACATGACTGAAAAATGATTAAACAACAGCAAAAGAGACCATCAGAACCAGGTTTCAGTGAGTGCAAGAATATGGAAGAGTGGGAAAGGAAAAAAGGTGTAAGATAAAAAGCAAGTTTGTTACCTATGCAGGGGGCATTCCAAACACAACAGTGGAGGGGGTGGTAGATAGTTTTAGAGCAGGACATTGGGAGAAGAGGGGTTGGCTTGAGGGGGATGAGAAGAAGGGAGTGGTATGGAGAACCGGCTTTGAACAACGACTGCTGAGGGTTCAGAATCACTGGGCTGGGTGAAAGGATGACCATGTGGGAGTTTAATCATTGAGGAATGATTTCAGGTAGGTTATCAACATTCCTAGGAGTTTGGCTGAAGGATGGAGTCTTCTCAGGGCATCAAGAGTGTAGCAAGCTCAGACAAGGGGAGTGATGCAGAGAGGAGAATGAAATATAGCTTGTCTCTTTTCTGGGCAGGACCAGTGGAGGTGGCAAGATGGCATTCCCATCCTTCTCCAGCAGGCTCAGGTCAGGCAATTCTTTCCCCTGCCCAGTAAGCCATCCTTGGAGCAAAGATTCTTTTAGCAAGTCAGCAAAATGAATCTGCATATCAACAGTGTGTGCTGGCATATGCAATACCCAAGTTTCCCAAGGGAAGTGTGTTTTTCTTAAGCTTGGCCATAATAATTACACAACATATTTTGTTCTTTATATTTATAACTTGATAGTCATTGTATATCATATTCCTGGTTCTCACTTGGCTCTGTATTGTTCAGATAAGTATTCTGGTGCTTCTCTCAATCCTTTATATAATGCACCATTTTTTGTTTAGCATTCACTTTGTTTCCCGTTTTTGTTATTGTTTTGCTGCTACAGGCAGCTGGGATAGAACACTGGCCCTGGAGTCAGAAGGACTTGAGTTCAAATTTGACCTCAGATACTCACTAGCTTTGTGACCCTTGGGCAAGTCACTTAACCCTGTTTGCCTCAGTTCCTCATCTGTAAAATGAGCTGGAGAAGAAAATAGCAAACCACTCCAGCATCTCTGCCAAGAAAACCCCCAATAGGGTCAATGGAGAGTTGGTCATGACCGAAATGACTCAACAAGTTTTGCTACCACAAAAAGTGTTGCCATGAATGTTTTTGTGTCTATTGGACCTTTCTGTCTTTGACTTTGTTGGGGTCTATGCCTAGCAATGGGATCAATGAATCAAAGAATATGGGCATTTTAGTCACTTTTAAAATAATCTCCAAATGCTGTCAGAAAGGCTGGACCACTTCACAGCTCCACCAACAGCATATTTGTGTGTCTGTCTTTGCCCAGCTCCAACATTGATCATTGCCATCTTTTGTCACCTTTGTCCATTTGTTGGGCAAGGCTTCAGAGTTATTTTGATTTGCATTCTTCTTATTAGTGATCTGAAGCCATCTCTTGTACGCTTTGTTAATAGTTTACAATTCTTCTTTTGAGAATTTTTGTTCAAATCCTTTTCTGCTTTTCCATTGGGGAATGGAAAATGCTTGGAATTCTAACTTTATTTTGGCCTTTCTGTGTCATTAGGTCTCCTTGATACTATTGTATATCTGCCCTAGTAAATACCGGTAGAACTATGTTTGTTTTCTAGGAAAGAGATGATTACAAAGTACTTTCAAAAGAATAAAGTCTTAGGCGCAGCTAGGTGGCACAGTGAATAAAGCACTGGCCCTGGAGTCAGGAGGACTTGTGTTCAAATCTGGCCTCAGACACTTGACACTTACTAGCTGTGTGACCCTGGGCAAGTCACTTAACCCCATTGCCTAGCCTAAAAACAAAAGAATGAACTCCTGTGCAAATTCTGGGCTGTAATAAATTACAGACAGTAAGCAAATTCAAAACCATTTTTTGAAACTACCCTGAAGAGATTACTGTTATCTCTTTTTAATTCTATGTACAATAATATTGCTATACTCTCACTTCTCCTGGGAGCTCAGCCCTGATTAATTTTATAGTTTTCTCCCCAACTCTCTTAAACTTTGAAGGGACGGCAGGGATGCTGAAAACGGCCCAGTCAGAAGTTTAGCAGTTGTTTCAGGCCATTGTTCAGATAGACAGGAAGGGCAGTGAGGAGGGTCAGGAGGCAAGGTGGGGGAGCCCTGTTTAGCACCCTTACACTCAAAGAATATACTCTGGTATCGCCGGAGAGGCAGAAGCTGGGTAATTTGCAAAACTCTGAACAGAAACTTGGCCAGTTTGGGGGAACCTATTTAGAATGGTGTTGAATTGGGCCTGCTGTTTCTCTTTTAAAGTGAGGTACAATGGGAAGAGGATTGGTCAAGGAGCCAGAAGAACAGGATTGTTAGTCTGGTTGTCATCACTTCCTAGCTGTGTGACCTTAGGCAAATCATTTAACCTCTCTGAGATTCAGTTTCCTCATCTGTAAAATGAACTAAATGATCTATCTCTAAGGCTCCTTCCAGCTCTAACATTCCAATAGCTGGGTGGTGCAGTAGAAAGAGCACTGGGCCGGGAGTCAAGAAAACCTGAGTTCAAATCATGTCTTAGACACTTATAAGCTGTGTGACCTTGGGTAAGTCACTCAATCTCTTCCAGCTTCAGTTTCCGCAACTGTAAAATGGGGATGATAACTGCACCTCCCTCCCTGTGTTGTCGTGAGAATCAAACGAGTTAGTTTGTGTAAAGTGCTTTGCAAATCGAAAGTACTTTTACAAATATTATCTCATTTCATCTTCACATCAACCCTAGGTGGTAGATGCTGTTATTATCCCCGTTGTACAGATGGGGAAGTGGCTCCTCCAAACTGCAAGGGTACTTGCTATATTGGGGATCAGTGGATCACCAGGGAGCAAGCAGACCTTCAACGTGACTGTACTTTATACCTGTAGAACCGTAGGAATCAACGTAGCCTACAAACACAGGGTCTTGAGGCTTATATGACACTGAAAAACGCAAAGACAATAGGCTACTGATAACAGACCCAGCATCTCAACAACAGCCACCAGATAGATACTCAGCTTACTTCTAAGTCTAAGCGGGGCTGTCCTGACTGCCAGCTGGCCCTCCTGCTACAGTTGCAAGGGCAAGGTTTATGCTCCCACATCTTAACCAAGTTGGACCGTTCTGGCTGGAGCATTCTTGTAACTCAACTGATTCCAGTGATAAAAGAGCCCGGGGAAGAGAATCCAGCTGCCTTTCCCTGGTGAGATCTGTGTTATCTTTAGACAGAGAATGCATAACTAGAAACCAGCCCTTGGGATAAGTAACAAGATGCCTTTGCCTTGGGCTGAACTGCCCATTGCTATTCAGAACCACTTAAGTTTATGAGGTTGGCTGTTTGTATGCCACAGGCCTACTGAGGGGAACAACATGGAAGCATCTGTTGCTTACAGAGGCGTGTGGCCTAATGGACAGAGCACAGGACTAGGAATAAGTAGACCTGTGTTTGATCCTGGCTGCAGTACTTCCTAGCTGTGACCTTGGGTAAGTCATTCAATTTTTCTAAGCCTCAGGTTTCCTCATCTGTGAAATGGGCATCATCATACTACTCATTGGCCTTACATACCTCCCAGGATTGTTGTGAAGAAAGCACTATCTAAACCTCGAGGCACTACAGAAATCACAAGTTAGCATCAGGCTGTTCCACTGTCCACCAAACTCTGAGAGTTTTTTCCCAGATATTTTCCATGTATGGGTGCTTGGGGAATCTGGTGTTGTATGGATGTGACAAAACTTAGAGGTTCATAAATTTAGGTCTGGAAGGAAGCTTAGAGGTCACTCAGTCCAACCATCTCATTTTTTAAGTGAGAAAGCTGAGGACCAGATAGATTAAGGGTCTTGACTAAATCCACAAAGGTCATACGCGGAAGAATTAGGGTTCAAATCCACATCTCAGGTGCCACATTCAGCTCTCTATCCCCTGCCCCATGGTGCCTCCACTGATGAGCATCCCATCGGAAAATTCCGCTGCTAATGATATTCTTCTTTTTAGGATACTAAATATGAATATTTTTATGTGTCAGATATACTTTATGGGGCCACTTAAAATAGTGAAAGTAAGCTTAATTCTCTCTCTTTTTATTCCCACATTTCTCTGATCTAGAGAGTTTTTTAATACTCTCAGGCCTTACAAAGCAGAATTTATAGATTCTCTCCAGATTGTTCAAGGTCAAAGTGTTCTGTAACCAAGTGAGTTTGGAAAACTCTACCTTAGAGACAGCACTTAAATCATGAGTCTCAGAAAAACTCTATGACATCAAGAGAAGCAGGTCTGTGACGGCCAACTTCTAATTAAGGAAAATGGGGGCACACACATACATTCTTGGAAACCGAACATCCCAGGGGCTTTTAAATCCAGGACATTTTCTACAAACCTGTGGTTTCTGGCAAAGTGAATTTCACCTGTGTACAGAAGATAGTGTGCATTCCCTGGCACCTTTGCCAAAAGCCACACACCCACAGATTCAGGGGAAAACCTCCATGATGGGCAAGGGGGTAAAATGAATTTGAGTTAGTCTGGTTTGAGATCTCAAGGAGAAGAAACACACATTTATACTCCTTGACCCAACTATAGGGTTTATTAATAATATACAAATCATCAGAGTTACACACAAGAAGGATACAAGGATACATGTGCCAATCAGCTTTGCATATCACTAATTTCACGGCTGTTCTGGTTCCTGAGAGGCAAAGCAGTATATTTGGTTTTATCTTATTTATATTTTACATATCTTATTTATATTTTTATATATCTTATTTTATTATATATTTTATATGTGTGTATATAGAAATTACATATTTTTATTTATATTATCTTATTTGTATTTTTGTCCAGACCAATTTATTTATTGATTTATTGAAACTCTCTCCAAAGATGGAGGTCATCAAATGCCTGGAACATATAACCTTAGAGGATTGCCTGAGAAATTGAGAGGTTAAGTGCCTTGCTTATATAATAATTATAATACCTAAACTTACATAGTGATTACTATGTCTCAGGCACTAAGTGTTTTACAGTTATTATTTCATTTGATTCTCACAATAACCCTGGGAGGTAGGTGCTATTATTATTTCCATTTTAAAGTTAAGAAAACTGAGGGTAACAGAGGTTAAGTGAATTGTCAAGGGTCACATAACTAATAAGTGTCTGAGATGGGATTTGAACTCAGGCCTTTCTGACTCCAGGTCCAACACTCTACCCACTGCATCTCTACCTTGTTGCCTTATCGGACACAGGCAATACTTGTCAAAGGCAGCACTTGGACTCAATTCAAGGCAGAATAAGATAGTCACCTCCCTAGTCCCAGAAATTACGCTCTTCTCAATGTAAACTAAGATCACTTTAACTATTTTGGCAGCCATGGTCATACTGTTGACTTGTAGTCAGCTAACAACCTTAGATCTTTTTCTCATGAGCCAGGCCCTCATCTGTCCTTGACTTGTGGAACTGATTTTTTTTAATACAATGTAGGATTTAATGTTTATTTCCATTAAATTCCAACTGATTGGCTTCACCCCAGTGTTTTAGTCTGTGAAGAATTGTTTGGGATTTTTTTAGTCACCTAGTGTACTTTTTATCCTACTCAGCTTTATGTCATTTTCAAATTTGATAAGTATGCTATTTATACCTTTATTCAGATCATTGATAATGATATCGAATAGTTCAAGACCAAGGAAAGATATTTGGTGCAAGAAGAAAGGGAGGGAATAAACATTTATTAAGCTCCTACAGTGTGCCAGGCACTGTGCTAAGTGCTTTACAAATATTATCCCATTTGATCTTCACAACAACCCCGGGAGGTAGGGGCTATTATTATTTCCATTTTAAAATTAAGGAAACTGAGGCAGCCAGAAATTTAAATGATTTGCCTAGGATCACAAGTCTAAGGCTGGATTTGACCTGAGGTCTTCTTGACTCTGGGCCCAGTGCTCTATCCACTGTGACACCATCTAGCTTCCACTACAATACATAAGACATCTCCCTTCAAATTAACATCAATTTATTTTGTTTTGTTTTTTTGTTTGTATGTTGTTAGGCAATCGGGGTTAAGTGACTTGCCTAGGGTCACACAGCTAGTAAGGGTCAAGTGTTTGGTCCGAGGCCAGATTTGAACTCAGGTCCTCCTGACTTCAGGGCCGGTGCTCTATCCACCGTGCCACCTAGCTGCCCCTAATCATGACTTTTTTTTTTTTTTTTGGCAATGGGGTTAAGTGACTTGCCCAGAGTCACACAGCTAGTAAGTGGTATGTGTCTGAGGTCACATTTGAACTCGGGTCCTCCTGACTCCAGGGCTAGTGCTCTATCCACTGCGCCACCTAGCTGCCGCAACATCAATTTATGAATGGCTCTTTTTTGGATCTAGTGATTTATCCAGTTCCAAATTGACCAGTGCTTAGCACAGTGCCTGGCACATAGTAGTTGCTTAATAAATGTTGATTGATTGATTGACATAATTGTCATAGTGTCTAACTCATAGCTCTTCCATTTTTCTCCCCAAGGGTAGCATGAGAGATGTTGTTCAATACTTTTCTAATATCTAGAAGAACTATACCTACAATGCTGCCCAGATCTACCTACTTATCTAAGACTTAGATACCCTATCTTCAGAAAAGGAAATAAGGTAAGTGTGGCCGACTTGTTCTTAGTAAGACCAGTCTATATTTTATCAGTCATTGCTCCCTTTCTTTTTTTTTTTTATTGCTCCTTTTTTTTAAGTGCTCATTTGCTAGTTTTGCTAACTAGAATTTTTTTCCAGAAATCAAAGTCAAAATCATCAGCCTTTAGTCTACAGACTCTACCCCCATCTCATTTTCCAAAATCAGGACAATATTTACCCAGATCTGCTCTTGTGGCAACCCTCCCATTTTGCCTGACCTTCCAAAGCTCATTGACAGTGGCTGGTAGTAACATATGAGAGTTCATCTCCGCCAGCTCTTTTCAGGATCCAGCAGTGTACTTCCAAGTCTGATGATCTAAACTCATTAAGGACAGCAACTGAAAGAGCTCTCTTATTAGCTCTTCTTTTATCTTGACTTTCATCTCCCTATTAACTATTTTTTCTGACCTTTCCAGGCTGAAGATCATTCTCCACGATAGAACAAATTGCAGCTTCAAGTGGTTGTCCCATCCACAGTATCCTACTCATAGGCACACCCAGCCCACTCCCTATAGATGTAGTCTCCCACCCACCCCCCCATTAAAATGTAAATTCCTTGGGGTAGGGACTGTCCCTTTTTTGTATTTGGACCTTTAAGGCTTAGAGCAGTGTTTGGCATATTTATCAAGTACTTGATAAATTTATAAATATTCATTCATTCATTCATTTTTCTTTCTCAATAAAGCTAAAAAGCTAAAAGGTCCTTTTGGTCACCCTTTGCTTTCTTCCAGAGCCCTAGCTTATTTGGTCCTTCAAGACAGAGGTGTACAAACACCCTACCCACCGTCCTGCCCACCCTACCTAGTACTTCAGAACCAGATTAAAATGTAATTGGGAAATATTTAACAAAATAAATAAAAATACAGTAGAACCTAGATAATGTTAGTATGTGGTTTTCTAAGTCAATATGTGGCTAGCAAGGATCTTTGTGTATGGTTTAGTGGCCCAGTTTTCTATTAAATTTGACACCAGTCCTTTAGAGCTCCTAATCCTATTCTTAGGGCAGCTAGGTCACTCAGTGTTTAGAGCACAGGACCTAGAGTCAGGAAGACCTGAGTTCAAATTGGTCCTCAGACACTTACTAGCTATGTGACTCTGGGCAAATCACTTAATCCTGTTTGTCTCAGTCTCCTCATCTGTCAAATGAGTTGGAGAAGGAAATGGCAAACCGCTCCAGTATCTTTGCCAAGAAAACCCCAAATGGGGCCACAAAGAGTCAGATATGACTGAAAAATGACTGAACAACATACCCTACTAGAATGAGGGTGCATGAGCGAAAGGTGGAAAGAAATGGGAAGTGGTATGGGGACAGGTGGGAATAGGATGGTATTCAAGAAGATGACATGGTGGGGTAGGTGTCAGGAGCTGGCTAGTTGTAAGGAGTTCTCATTAAGTTACACAGCTCAGGGAAGGAACTGAATGTTTGTTTGGAAGGGTGCATCACCAGGAGACCCCCCAGGGGTGTGAACAGTGCAACCAGGAAGGTAATCAGAATCTAGGGTGCTGTGTACTTAGAGCTAGAGCCTGAAGAGAAATGGTAGTAAACAAAGGACTTTCAGTGAGGCTACCCCAAGACTTGGCACATACAAGTTTCCACAAATCCTCTGCCTCTCTTTCTAGGCATGAGTTCTTTGTCTTCTCCACACCTGTGCTGTTTGCTGAAGCAGGTGAGGGCCACGTGGTTTATAGGGAGGGGATGGATTCTTATTGAGGCTCTCCTGATTGGTTTCTTATCTCTGACATCCTAGGCAGAGAGACCCTACCTTAGCTAGATTTCCTGGCTATACAAACATGGGGCATGAAAATTTCCACAAAAGTACAAAGCAAAATGTTAGGCAGGAGGAAGAAGGAAGGCCCAAAGCAGAGGCAGCCTGTCACAAGAGAGCACTCTGGACCAGAGAGATCCCTAAAACTAGAGAGATTTTTGGACTATCACAGTCAGCTATTTCCTTAACCATTATCTTGTTTGATCTTTCTATGAACTACATGAAAGAGCCAGGATAGATATTACTGTACTTATTTTATAGCTGAAGAAACTGAGGCCCAGTGAATTGAAGTGATTCAACCAATATCAGAGATATTGAAGTTTTTTTGCTCCTACACAGAATATGTACTATTCTGGTGTTTAGGGAATTATTAGCAGAATCAGAAATGAAGAACCCTCCTTGAGTAGGAAGGAATAGTCCAGGTGGTGATCCAAAAGAGTAAATGGGGAGCTAAATTAGCTCAGGCCAATTGGAGTCAACCCAAGTTCCCAGGGTGACCAAATCCAGGAAGCAAGGCAGGTAATAGAAAATAATTTTTAGCAGTGGGCAAGGCCAGGAAAATGAGGATGAAGTTAGGGAGAAACACGCTACACAGGGAGGGGCATGCATCAGAGAGTTCATGGATTGGTCTCATTTAACCAGATCCAGGATTTTTTAATGATGGTAGTGTTTCATGTGTGCACTACTCCTTGTTCCTTTGTGGTCCCAGACAACAAAGCTGGTAGTCAGTCAACAAGCATTTATTAAGCTCTTACTATGTGTCAGGCACTGTGCTAAGCACTAAGGATGCAATAAAAGGCATTTATCATATGAAAAGCATTATTATATGAAAGGCAAACACATGGCCTCTTGCCCTCAAGGGGCTTATATTCTAAAGAGGGGGACAACATGCAAATAACTGTATTCATATAAGATATACAGGGTACAAGCAAAGTAATCTCAGAAGGAAGGCATTGAGGGATCAGGGACTAGGAAAAGCCACCTGCATAAGATTGGAGTTAGGGTGAGTCTTGCAGGAAGCTTGGAGTAGGAGGTGAGGAAGGAAAATATTCCAGTACTAGGGACACCCAGTGAAAAGACAGAGTCAGGAGATGGAGTATCACACAAGGAAGAGCACGCAGGCCAGGGTGGCTGCATCATAGAGTGGGTGGAGTAAAGTATAAGAAGATTGGAAAGGTAGGAAGGGGCCAGGTGGAAAAGGGCACAGGTATTGACCTTCACAGTATGAAGAAAACGTTTCTTCTGTGGTTTTTGCCACTGTGGAAAGAGCTGATTAGGGGAATGGTTGATTACACTTGCACTTCCACAAGGATATTTTGGGGTACCAAGAAATAGGAAAGCTGCTAGTACATGAATGAGTAGTCTTAAGATTTGGGGTATAGTCTCAGAGCCATCCTAGGAATTTTGGGACACAGGGTAAGTATTACAAATGGTGCTTAGGGCAAGCAATACGTATTGTGCCCTCAACTGAGAGAGGATGGATCAGACTGGGAAGTTGGTTTGGTCAGAGTAAGGTGTTAGGAAGAATGCAGTAGGGACTGAGAGGGACAGTGTGGGGTGCCAAGGGCTCCTGCCCTTGTGTTGTAAATATGGTGGTGGGGTGCTGATAAATATCTGTGTTGGTCCATGCTGCTACTGAGGTCTACACATACATTGTGTACCTGTGTGGGGAGTAAGCAATGATGAAACTGTGATCTGAGATTTAGACAAGCCCTGCCAATCTGATTCATCCCAGTGGCGCTTGCTCTTCATTCGGAGAGATAATATTTACAATTCATTTAAATTGAATTCAACATGTATCAGGTGCCTGCTCTGTCCATAATACTTTGCAAATAACAACTAAAACAACATAATTAAGGAAGCTGCTCCTCTATCCCTCAAGATGGGTGATACACATTTTCCTTCCTGGTGCCTCAGTCTAAACTGTCTAGACACTTGAGAAGATCTAGACACAGACATCTACAAATTCATGAGAAACCCTATTAGACACAGATACATTTCAGGAGCAAGAGACTTGTGACAATACCCCAGAGGGGTTTGGATTGCATTGTGCCAGGTCAGGTGTTGCTGTTCCTTCCTCTTAGCAAGTAGAAGTGCTTCCAAGAGGGTAGGGTAATAAGGTGTCCAGTCAAAGGCAAAACTTGCAGAGCTCTGCTCTGATTTGTTGACTCCGCTAGGCCAGCTGTACAAAGGAAACAGGCCTGACATCCCTGGACCCCACAGCAGCGAACCACTCCCAGAAACAGTGCAATCCAGCAAGGACCCTGTACAAAAACATGACGAAAGATAGATCTTAAAATAACAAGCTTTCAAAACCAGATTCATTCAGTCGTGCACCCATTCAACAAACATTTATTAGGCTCCTCAGTGTGGTGTTCTGTAAAGTATTTTAGTTTTGTAATAAGAGGACCTGGGTTAAAATGTTGCTTCTACTACTTACTGACTATATGAGCTTGGGCAAATCACATCCTTCTCTGAGCCTCAATTTCCTCATCTGTTAAATAAATGGGTTCTAGTAGATTGTAGGGTTTATTCCAGCTCTGAATCAATGATTCTTCAAGCAGAGTACTATGCTAAGAGCTTAATTTTGAGGGAGAAAGAGAAAGATTACAGACCTTTGAAATCTGCCCATGTGATAGCCATGTATCTGCCCTGGACTCAAAATTAATGGTTACCAGGTCATTGCTGTTAAATTGGTCTCAATTTCACATTCACATTCTACTTTGTAGTTATTTATGTGTATAGTTCATTCCCTCCTATTAGATGTAAGTTCCTTGAGACCAGGGACTTCTTCTCTGTATCGGTCACAACATTTAGCTCAGGGCCTTGTACATAACAGGCAATCAAGGAGCATCTATCACTTAAATTGGTGACTGGGCTGGCTTAAAGTGATAAGGGAGGGCTTTCTGAAGGAGATAGAAGGTAGTATTAGAAGTTAACTTGAATTATGGATAGGATTTGCATGAGCAAAGAAGAGGAAATGGAGAGAGAACATATGTCCCTGTGCACTTTGAAAACCAAAACCTAGCTGATATCAGCCTTAGGAAACTAATCCTTAACAATACCCAGAGAGAATAGGCTAATGTTCAGCCTCAGAAAAAATGAGAAATCAAAGACAGTATTATTCAATTAAATTCACTGAATAAAATTAAATAAATTTTTTATTAAATAACTGCTATGCGTAAGGCACTATGGTAGGTGAAGGAATTGATACACAAAGACAAACATATAATAATCCCAAACATCAAAGAGGTTTGTTCACTGGGGAAGAAACTATGTAACTGATAAATATAACAACATAAATTGAGGAACAGCTAGGTGGCGCAGTGGATAGGGTCCCAGGCCTGGAGTCAGGAAGACTCATCTTCCTTAGTTCAAATCCGGCCTCAGACACTTACTACCTGTGTGACCCTGGGCAAGTCATTTTACCTTGTTTGCCTGTTTCCTCATTTGTAAAATAAGCTGGAGAAGGAAATAGCAAACCACTGTATGTTTGTCAAGAAAACCCCAAATGGGGTCATGAAGAGTCAGCCATGACTGAAAAAATGACTCGGGAGCAACAAACTGAGGAGGGAGAGAGCGTTAATACCAGGGATCAAGGAAAGTTCCATAAGGAAGGTGGCTAGATTCTTGACTGACATTTAGAAGACAAGAGTTCTGAGAGGTGGAGATTAGGAGGGAGTGCATTCTAGGCACAGGGGGAAACAGCCTTTGAAAATATGGAGAGCATCTTTTTATCTTTATTTTGTCTTTCCCAATTAGAATGGGAGCTTCTCGAAGGAAGGGACTATTTTATGCCTTTTTTTGTATCCCCAGGGCTTAGCCCGGTGCTTGGCACATAGCAGCCTGCTCAGTAAATGTTTATTGAATGAATGAGTATTTAATGAGAGTAGCTCGTCATTCTATTTGGCTGAAACATAGAGGTCATGATGTTCAGAGCAAGCTGAGGGTGTGGAATGGAAGAGTGGAGAGTACTGGTTGCCTGGCATGGAGAGAGCGTTTGGTCAGAGTTGGAAGAGTGTTTGCTGGGGGAAATATTGACAACCTGATTACTATTGCCGGTTTCTGTTGGGCGAAAATAATGGTGTCAGAGGGATCTTCCTCTTCCTGAAGGAAGCCATGTTTGCCTTGCTCCCTCCCATGGCAGCAGATGCTCTGGCAGGAAACCCTTGGTGTCCTGGCATCTGTTTCCTCTGGTGGGGCAATATTCCAGGCTCTCTTTCCCAATGCAGACTTATATTTGGAAATCTGGGATCTCTTCCCTTTTTCCAACTCAATTTGTCTTAAAATTTTGATTTGAGAGCCCTCTTTAAGGTGTTTGCCCTGGAATCATTTTGTGATGTCTGCCTTGGACGCTAATCAATCAAGCAACAAGCATTTATTCAGCACCTACTGGGTGCCAGACTTTGTTCAATGCTCTGGAGATACAGAGTCTAAAGTGAGATAATCCTTACCTTCAAGGAATTTATATCCTACGAGGGGATATAAAATGTTGATAGATAATTCAATACAAGATTGTTGTTATTGTTCAATTGTTTTAGTCAGGTTCAACTCTTTGTGACCCCATTTGAAGTTTTCTTGGCAAAAATACTGGAGTGCTTTGTCATTTCCTTCTCTAGCTCATTTGACAGATGAGGAAACTGAGGCAAATAGGGTTAAGTGACTTGCCCAGGGTCACACAGCTAGTAAGTGTCTGAGACCACATTTGAACTCATGAAGATGAGTCTTCTTGGTTCTAAGCCAATATCTACAAAATAAATATACAGTGGTGGGGATGGGGGAGGGTCACTAACAACTGGGGAAAGTAGGTCTATGGGACCCTTGAGAGAAAGTGACTGATATACATCTTACAATTTGTGATAATGATGAACAGCAAGGCTAGGTATTGTTGTCTGACATGCAACCTAGATTTGAAGAGAGCTGATTTCAAACAGTTAAGAGAAAAGATAGTAAGTACTAATACTCCACAGGGAAGGAACAGCAGCCCAGGATGGATGAGTAGGTGTCAAGAATGACATTCTGAAGATGCAAACAGAGATGCTTCTGATTAAGAAAAGGGGGAGTTATCTACGCAGACCAGTGTGGATACAGTGACTACTTTAGATTTAAAAAATACAAATACATCACCAATCAATAAGCATTTAATTAAGTGCATACTATGTTCCAGACACTGTGCTTTGGGGATGCAAAGAAGGGCAAAAACAGGCCCTTATGTCAAGGAGTTCATATTCTAATGGGGCAGACAACATGCAAATAACCATGTACACACAAGATATTTATGCAAGGCTAGGTGATAGAGGATAGCTACCAAAGCTTGCACCTGGTAGCATAATGTCAGGAGCACTAAAGCTCAAAATGAGCTCAGAAAGCTAAGACCAACCCCTTTAAATCAGGGTTCACATCCAGCCTCTGATGCTTCCTACCTTTGTGACCTTGGGCAGATGACTTAATTTCCCTTAGCCTCAATTTCCTGATCTGTAAAATAAGGGGGTTGGACTATATGACCTCTAAGGGACTGGGTGACCTCTAGGGCTTCTTCCTGTGGGGCAGATAGGCAGCACAGTGGATAGCGTGCCAGGGAGACCTGAGTTCAAATTGGCCTCAGACACTTCATAGCTGTGTGATCCTGGGCAAGTCACTTAACCCTGTTTGCCTTAGTTTCCTCATCTGTTAAATGAGCTGGAGAAGGAAATGGCAAACCACTCCAGTATCTCTGCCAAGAAAACCCCAAATGGGGTCAAGAAGAGTCAGACATGACTGAACAACAACAATAAGGCCTCTGCCAGATCTAAAATCCATGACCCTGGGATCATACCATAACCTGAAATTTTTTGAATTGTTGTTGTTTTGATTTGATATTTGTATTTCAATATAATTGGTCCCATTTATAATCCTACATATTCTATTTTATGAATTTAGAATCATTCTGAAAAGGGGTCTCTAGGTTTCACCAACTTGCCAGAGGAAACCATGACCCTAATTTAAAGCTATTCTGGAGATACGAGGAGAGGGACTTGGAAATGTACTAAGGCACAAAGGATCAGAGATTTTAAAGCTGGAGGAGGCTCTGGTCCAACCCATTATTTTATAGATGAAGAAACCCAGGTTTCAGGAGGTTCAGGTAAACTGCCCAGATCTCTGCTCAAGGTCACAAAAGTAGGAAGCATCATAGGCTGGATTTGAACCTGAAACCTCTGACCCAGAGCTAGTGCTTGTCCCATGGGAGCATACTGGCAGTACTGCAGTGATTGGTCAAGTGGGTTATGTCTTTCAGAGAGAGCCAGGTTTCCATGAAGAGCAGAAGGTGGAAAGAGTGTGAATAGAAGATGAAGCATAGTTTACTGAGGATGGAGTAGGGATCATTTATATTTCTTTTTCCATTTTCACACACACTGTGTGATTTCCTGGATTCGTGTAAATGGCTGATATGGCATAAATGAGTAAACAAATAGACATTTATTAAGCGCTTACTAAGGGCCAAGCAGTGTGCTGTGCTAACGGGGAGAAACAAATAGAAAATTGAGACAGTTTCTGCTCTCAAGGAGCTCACCCTCTCATTGGAGGAGAAGACATGATTTTTTTTTCTTTTTTTTTTTTTGTCGTTGTTGTTGGGCAATGGGGGTTAAGTGACTTGCCCAGGGTCACACAGATAGTAAGTGTTATGTGTCTGAGGCCAGATTTGAACTCGGGTCCTCCTGAATCCAGGGCCGGTGCTCTATCCACTGTGCCACCTAGCTGCCCCCAAGACATGATTTTCTATGAAAAGAAAGTTCATCTGCAGGGCACATGGAAAGGACAGGAAATCCTAAGAGTGTAGTGGTGAGATGGACGTCAAGGTTGAGGAGGTCTTAGGCTATGTCAGCAGCAGGTCAATCAACCTAACCTGGTAATTGTGAGTGCATTTAGGGATTGGGAGTAAACTTGGAAAACTGTCATCACTTAAAATGACTCCTTCTATGTATTAGGTACTTGCTAAGTATTTGGTGAAGCGACAAATGAACTCTGTTCATGTAAGAAGATAAAGAACATATCAGCCATGCAGATGAATGCATGCATAAAATGTATGCGTGGAAGAGGTGGGGAAGGGAATAAGCCTTTATATAGCACTTCCTATGTGTCAGGCACCGTGCTAAATGCTTAAATTTTCACAGCAACCCAGAAAGGTACTGGTATTAACCTCAGTTGAGGAAATTGAGGCAAACAGAGATTAAGTGACTTGTTCAGGGTCACACAGCTGGTAAGTATCGGAAACTGGATTTGAACTCAGGTCTTCCTGATTCCAGGCCCAATGCTGTACCCATTGCTGCCTGGGTGGAGGCCAGCTGCCATGAGGGTGTCCTTCTGCCCCTTGCCTTACTCTCTCTCTACTTCCTCTGGCTTCAAGTTTGTTGTAAACCACGGCTGGGCAGCAGCTCCCATCACCCCTAGAGGCACTATTTCCCGTACCCTCTTCAGCCCCTTTCCTGGAGCTGCCCAGAACCCATCTGGGCTGCCTGCCTGCCTGCCTGCCTGCCTGACTGCTCACACAGTCTGGATGAGATAGGAGTCACCTACTCTTTTCCTTCACCATTTGCCCTGCCTCTACGTTTCACAGACTCTGGGCAGGGGTGCTCTGAAACCATCACTAACCAGTTCTCTGATGACTATAGTGTGAACATTTACACCTCGGAAACCAGCAACCCCCAAATCAGGGCTTGATTTATTGTTTGGTTGATTGTCTAGAGTTAAGAAAGGATGGAGAAAATGTTACTAATGCAGGTTAAATTTAAAAGTGTGTCATAGGTACTTTTTTTTTCAAGAACTGGTAGTTAAATATTTACCAGCATACCCCTGCCCCTGGCACTACCATCTAACCTGCTGATATAGCCTATGGACTCCTTGACCTTGATGTCCATCTCACCACTACACCCTTAGGATTTCTGGTCCTTTCCATCTGCCCTGCAGATGAACTGTCTTTTCATAGAAAATCATGTCTTCTCCTCCAATGAGAGGGTGAGCTCCTTGACAGCAGAAACTGTCTCAATTTTCTATTTGTTTCCCCAGTTAGCACAGCACACTGCTTGGCCCCTAGTAAGAACTTAATAAATGTCTATTTGTTCACTTATTTATGCCATATCAGTCATTTACATGAATATAGGAAATCACAGTGAAAATGAAAAAGGAAATGCAAATAATTCTATTTCTTCCTTTTACTTTGTTTTCATTAAGTTTTCTTGGAAATCATGAGTACATTTGCCTACAAGAATGCACTTGTATCACTCTGGTTCAGTGATATGGGAATGAATCAGAGGAAATGTGGTAGTTCCAACTTCCGTTGTTTTACCTCTCTTAGAACCTCTTACCTTTCACAGGCTGCTCAGCACTCTATAATAGACAAGAATGGGATGAAATTGGACCTGTGATTTCATTGGAATAAACTCCTGATGAGGAAATTCCCTCCATAGATGTGAAGGCAGTACCTTATCTGCAAATTTTAACCTTAGAAGGTCACGTGGAGAACTATACCCAAAAAGCTATTAAACTGTGCATACCCTTTGATCCAGCAATGGCACTCTAGGTTTGTATTCCAAAAAGATCATGAAAAGAGGGAAAAGGACCCACATGTACAAAAATATTTATAGCAGCTTTTTTTGTGGTAGCAAAGAATTGGAAATTGAGCAGATGCTCATCAGTTGGGGAATGGCTGAACAAGTTGTGGTATATGAATGGAATGGAATACTATTGTTCTATAAGAAATGATGAGCAAATGGACTTTAGAAAAACCTGGAAAGACTTGTATGTCCTGATGCTGAGTGAAGTGAGCAGAACCAGGAGAACATTGTACACAGTAACGGAAACATTGTGTGATGACCAACTTTCATAGACTTAGCTCTTCTCAGCAATGCAATGATCTGAGAGAGTTCCAAAAGACTCATGATGGAAAATGCTATCCACATTCAGAGAAAGAACTGTGGAGTCTGAATGCAGATGGAAGCATACTATTTTCTCTTTTTTTATTGTTTGTTTTTTCTTTCTTGTGGTTTTTCCTTTTGTTCTGATTCTTCTTTCACAACATGACTAATGTGGAAATATGCTTAATATGATTGTACATGTATAGCCTATATCAGATTACATGCCATCTTGGGGAGAGGGGAAGGGAAGGAGGGGGAAAAATTTAAAACTCAAAATCTTATAATAGTGAATGTTGAAAACTAGTAATAAATAAATAAATAAAAAGAAAGTCAAGTGGGGCACTGAAAGGTTGAGTCACTTGCCAAGGGTCAGAAAGCCAGTATGTGTCCAAGATGGGACCTGAACCCAAGTCTTGAAGGAAATCAAAGATTCCAAGAGAAGAATGTGAGAAAGGAGAGAATTCCAGGCATGGAAGATAGCCAGTACAAAGACACCAAGTTGGAAGATGGAGCATTGAAAAGCAGTGTTGCTTGACTGTAGAGTGAAGGGAAGTAATGTATATGAAAGCTAGAATGGGAAAGATGGGCTGGGTCCAGGTATTTTAAATAGCAGACGATCCCAAATGTGATAAACAGCCACTGGAGATTTTATGGTAGTGGGATGAGGTGGTCAGTCTAATGCTCTAGAAAAATAATATTGGCAATTGCGTGGATTAGAGTGGGGAGAGAATTAAAGGAGGGAGGCCATTACAGTACACAGTTTAGAGGAGATGAGGGCCTGAATGAAGGTGGGGACTGTGTAAGTGGAGAAGAGGGGAAATATAAGAAGAATGGTTAGATTTGTGTGGTGAGGGAGGAAGAGGAATTGAATATGACACCAGGGATGTGTCCCTGGGTAACTGGAAAGATTCTGACATTCTTGACCAAAATAATGAAGTTCAGAAGAGGTGGGAGAAGGAGAGAACGAGTACCATTTTGGAAATGTTGTGTTTGAGATATCTATAAGATATCCAGGTCAAAATATCCGATAGGTAAATGTGATATGGGACAGGAGCTCAGGAGAGAGATTGGGGTTGGACGTATGGATATGAGAGAAATCTGCATAAAGGAGATAACGTAGGAAAGCAGATTGCTCAGGGCAAGTATGCAGTCCCTGTTGATTAATCTTTTTCTTTTTCCTTCTTTATTCACATAGAATTATAGAAGCATGGATTTAGAGATGTAAAGGACCTTACATGTCATTTAATCTACCCCTTTCATTGTATACATGAAAAAAATGAAGTACATCATTATGTCCTTTTTTTCAGGACCACCTCTAATACTTCTCTTTGGTTGAAGGTCTCTCTCTTTTTCATTGATGACTAAACTTTTTTTTTTTTTAAGGAAGTGAAAAGACCAGCTGTGCTTCATTCCTTGCTTCTGACTCTCAAATGCCAGCTACCTTGTCACCCTGGAAGATCACTCTATTCTTTGGCCTTAGCTCCCCAGAAAGACTTTCCACCCAACAGTCTCCTACTTCCACTGGTGAGTTCCTCCCAGAACCTCTATTTTGAGGAAGGGACCAAGCAGCCATCTTTCATTCCTCTCTTGGCTCTGCTTCTGACTCTGAAGTTCCTGTCCCTCCTTCCTCCTCTACTCCTTTACTTGTCGGCTCCTTTTTATGTGTTATTTTCTCCCATTAGAATCTTTGAGGGCAGAGATTGTATTTTTTTTTGCATGTATTTGTATCTCGCTTAGCATAGTGCCAGACACATAAAAAACACTTAATAAATGCTTATTGACTTGACTCAGCATTGCAAGATGTTATTTTGGGTTGCAGCAGGATTTCCTTTGTGGGAAGCACCATACTTCCCCTTGCCTCCCTTTGCCTCCACTTCCCATGATGAAGTTTAAAGGCTGTTTCTTTAAATTGGCTCTGGAGTCAGTAGAGCTGGGTTCAAATCCTAACTGTTGCTTACTACCTGAGCGACTTTGAGCAAATCACATCACCTCCCTGTGGCTCATTTTCCTCATCTGCAAAATCAGGAGCTTGAACTTCCAGCTCTAAATCTATGATCCTATAATCATGAATACTTTCTTCAAGAAAAGAATGGGGAAGCTCTAGAAATTTGTTGTTGTTCAGTTGCTTTTTAGTCACATCCAACTCTTTGAGACTCCATTTAGGGTTTTCTTGGCAAAGATACTGGAATGATTTGCAATTTCCTTCTCCAGTTCTTTTGACAGATGAGGAAACTGAGGTAAAAAGGGTGAAGTGACTTGCCTAGGGTGACCCAGCTAGAAAGTGTCTGAGGCTGGATATGAACTCGGGAAGATGAGTCTTCCTGACTCCAGACCCACCACTCTATCCACTCTGCCATCTAACTGCCAGCCCTGGAAATGGTGAGTACCAAATAACAACCCCCCCCCACACACATACATACACTGAAAATGATTATACCTTGACAGACAGGAAATGACTCATTGACTGGTGTGGGAATGATTCCTGAATCATGTGGGAATGATCCTGAAACAAGCATCCTTTTACAGTCAGGCCACAAATTTGTTAGAGCAAAGATAAAAATTAATACAAAGCTAGAGAAAAGAATGGGAGAGCTAGGTGGCACAGTTGATAAAATGCTAGACCTGAAGTCAGAAAGACTCATCTTCCTGAGTTCTAAACTGGCCTCAGACACTCACTAGCTGTGTGACCCTGGGTGACCCTGTTTGCCTCAGTTTCCTTATCTGTAAAATGAGCTGAAGAAGGTTTTCTTTACCATGAAAACCCCAAATGGATTCACAAAGAACTGGGTATGACTGAAAAAACTGAACACCACCACAAAGGAGAAAAGAATAGAAATAAGAAAATGATATGACAGATAAAATAACTCCAACTTGATTTATTTAAAAGCAATTGGTGATAAAAAATGGGATGTGATTGGATGAAAGGATGCTGATGCAAATAATAATAAATTCATTCAGAAGTTTAACAGATATAAATCAATTGCTGTAGTGAGGATGGCTTGAGAGCCTAAAAGCCATCTTAATTAGTAAACACTTGTGTTTCTCTGCAGATGGAGAAACAGAGCAGCCAAAGGTAATACAGATTTAGAATAGAAACTCATTTGTAAAATTTTTAAAGGAAGGATGGTGCGAGATTATGAGCAATATCACTTCATAAAACACAGAGAAGCAGTGATGGATAAAATTAGTTCCAAGAAAACTTGGAAAGAGATTGAACTAACTAAAGTTGAGTCTCAACCCAACTTCAATCTCAGGGGCATTTGAAAATGAAGCTAGAAGGAAGAGGACAGGTGGAACATGGAAGAGACTGGCAATTTTTGTTTTTTAGTAACAGACTGTTTTCAACATTCTGGGCCATTGCCAGTTGTCTTGACTTTTGTCTTGCTGCTGGACTTCTTTGACTCTGGAGGAAAGAGGGAGGCTGATGACTGTGCAGGTCTGCCTCTCTCAGATTCAATTCATGCTCAAGTCAAGGCATCACTCTCCTGATGTCATTGGTCTTCTCTGAGAATGAAGAATGAACAACATTAAATGCAAATTATCTTCCTTATTGTAGAGAATGGAACCACCATGCTTGGACTTGAATGTCACAGTCCAAGATATATGGTTATACAAGAAGAAGAAATGATACTGAAGAGAACAATGGGAAAAACAGCTGAACTAGACCATTGTACAAAGGAGAGATCTACTCTTGGAGGTAGGGGATTGACCTTACTACCACTCCACCTTAGCTACAAATAGGAATGGTCACACCCTTCATCTTGCCATCAACCACAGGTATTCAACTTCTGTGACCAAGAACTCTGAAATTCCTTTATTTGATCATAACCTATCTTTCAATTTCTTCTTATGCTTTATTCTTCCTAAATCTATTCTTTGTCCTCATCATGACATCCAGTCCCTCTGTTCCTCTAACCATCACCCCTCTTCTGGCTTTACTTTCCTCTCTTCCCATTTTTAACCCTACAATTAACTGGTTAAACTCTACACCTGAATTCCTTGGTCTCCTGGCCCATTGCTGCTCATGCTTTTTTAAAAATTAATTTTATTTTTAATTTATGGAATAAAACAAGCATTTTTATAACATAGTATAGTTAAAAAGATAATTGCACATGAAACTGCAAACCTATTATGTACAACTTGCTATTTCTTTTAAATATATAATAAAGTTATCATGAAAATTTCTTTTTTTCTCCCCTTCGCCCCCAAAAATAGCTATCATTAGACACAAATAGGTATACACACACACACACACATATATACATACATATGTAATATATATGTCATTATTCTATACATATTTCCATTTATCAGTTCTTTCTCTGGATGTAGATAGCATCTTTCTTCATATGTCCTTTGTTTTTAACTTGTGCATTTATAAGTCAAAAGGACTTATTCACTCAAAATTATTCTTAAAACAATATTGCTATTACTGTATACAATGTTCTCTTAGTTCTGCTCACTTCACTATCATTTTGAACAGGTCTTTCCATGCCTTTCTAAGATCGCTGAGCTCATACTTTTCTAGACTCCAACCCTGATTTGCTTCCACCACCTGCCTCCTCTATTTCTACTCATTTGCTGCTAAATGAAACAACCATCACACTGACTGGGTCCACTACAAATTTGTGCTATCTGATCTAATTTGGGCCTTCACTGTAGCAAGGCAATCCTTCTGCTCCTCCCTAATTGATTCTCTATTCCATTCCCACAGTGGCTGCTCCAAACCTTCTTTTCTTTCCTCAAATCCTCCAAAGTACCTCCTATCCTCACCCTCTCAGCTGAGGACCCCATTTCACACTTTACTGGTGGAACAGAGACTATTTGTTATAAGATTCCTCACCTCCTTGATACCATCCTCTGTTTTCTCTTCATTTACTCTGATGAAAAGGTGACCTTCCTCATTGCCTAGGCCAACCCTTCTAAATGTTCCTTGATCCCATCTCCCCCTCTCTTCTCCAATAGATTGCCCCTGTAATCATTCTCTCTTCTTTTAATCTTGAATTTCTTTCTGCCTACTGGTTCCTTCTCTGGTGCCCCTAAACACACCTAAGTCGCTTTAATTGATAGGCATCCCCTAAGTTTCCAGTTCTTTGCTACTACAAAAAGAGATGTTATAAATATTTATGTATAAAAGACCCTTTCCTTTTTCTTTATTCTTTTTGAGATATAGGCCTAGTAGTGGTATTATGGGTTCAAAGGGTACGCACAGCTTAGTAATTTTCAGACGTGCTTCCAGAATGGCTGGATCAATTCACAGTTCCACCGAAGTCCTTTTTCCCTCCAACATTTGTTATTTTATTTTTCTGTCAGTTTTGTAATCTGAACCCAACCTTCTTAACTTCCCTATTCCTGTTGAAGATATCACCATCCTTCTACTCACCCAGTCTTTTGACGTTGGTCTCATCTTCAGTTTCTCACTCTTATTCAACCCATATATCCAATCAAATGCAAATCTTATCTTTTCCATCTCTTCAATAGTTCTTGCACCTGTCCCGTCTCCACCTACATAGCCACCTGACTCAGACTCATCACTTCTTGCTTGGACTCCTGCAATAGTATCCTAATTGGTCTGTTTGCCTTAAGTCTTTCCCCATAACAACCAGTCCTCCACATAGCTGCCAAAGTAACTCCTAAAGCATAGGTCTTATCATGGCACCATCCTATTCAATAAACATCACTGGCTCCTTATTACCTTTAGGATTGAATACACATTCATCTATTTGGCATTTAAAGCCCTTCACAACTTAACCGGACTTCTTACTATTCCTCACCTACTGCCAGGCGTGTGCTGGAGCCAGCTCATACCAGATCATGATAGCCTATTGTTAAATTTTTAGGTGAGCATTTACACTCTGTTGGTCAGTCATGTTTGACTCTTTGTGACCCCATTTGGGATTTCCTTGGCAAAGATACTAGAGTGGTTTTCCCTTTCCTTTTCCAACCTACTTGATAGATGAGGAAACTGAGGCCAATAGGGTTAAATGGCTTGCCCAGGGTCACTCAGCTAGTAAGTTTCTGAGGCCAGATTTGAACTCAGGAACAGGAGTCTTCTTAACTCCAGGCCTAGCACTCAACAGAGTAGATACACTGCGCCACCTAGCTGTCCTATGTACTGCACACACCTTTTTTTTTTTTTTTAAAGAAAGCCAGTTGTTAAACATTTGCTAGCACATTGCTGACTCCAGCCCTCCATTTCCTGTATCTATGCACTGGCTGACCCCCATGTCTGAAATGCATGCTGCTGTCATCTCAACTTCCGTGAATTCCTGCTTTCCTTCTAGGTTCAGCTCAAATACCTCCTTCTCCATGAAACCTTCCTGGATGTACCCAGCTGCTAGTGCCTTCTCTCTCTCTCCCTCCCCCCACCCCCCACCTCTCTGTCTCTCTCTCTCTAATATGTCTTTGCTTCTGTTTTGTAATCATAATAACTTAATGGCAAATCCAGTGTGCAAAGAGTTGAGAAGTGAGTGAGAGGAGAGGAAATGGAGGGAAAGCCTATAGACTTCTTGTTCTGGTGAAGAATGTAGAGGCCACCTATAGACTTGGGAGACAACCTCATCCACCAGTTTGTGAATCTTGCACATTCATGGACAGTGACTTGGGCCCAGAATTGAACAGGGGAAGAGAATGCTTTTACCTTTGGAAAATGGCAAAGTTATTTTAATGAGTTCAAATTCGTTTCTGAAATACAGACCCAACTTCTTTTCTAAACATCCATATAGTTCTGGTGTTGTTGTATGACTGCAAAACGTGGAACGTTACAGTCTCTAAAGAACTGAAAATGACTATCCCCCAGAGGCCATTTGAAAGGTGGGAGCTGAGAGGCCCATGGCACACCCCAAACAGGTAATTATGAATGAAGATAAAGGATGCCATCCAATGAATGAATGAATCAATGAACATTTATGAAGTGCCTACGATATGCCAGGTACCATTTAGCTAAGTACTAAATGAAAAGGAAGATGGGCTGGTCATGTGGACTAACCATAGAGTAACCAAAGATGGCTCACACTGCTAACTGGCATCCTCAGATGCTGGGAGAAATCAAGGCAGGTCCACAGCACTTTGGACCCCCCAAAGTGAACTTATGGGAGAATATGAACAAGAGTAGAATAGGATGGGCAGATGTGGGACCTGAGTTCAAATCCGGCTTCAGACATTTTCTGGCTATGTGACCTTGGGCAAGTCATTTGGTCTCTCTCTGCCTCAATTTCCTCATCTGTAAAATGGAGATGATAATAGGTCCTACCTCCCAGGGTGGCAGTAAGATTAAGATGAAATAATATTTGTAAAGAACTTTGCAAACCTTAAAATGCTATTGTTGGTTTTTATTACCAGAGGGAAAATCCACATTGATGAGATCACAAATCATTTTGAGTATCTCAGAATTCTAAAGTACTCTGAGGACACGTGGTATAGTGGAAAGAACACCAGAAGTGAAATCAAAGGACCTGGGTCTGAGTCCCTTTTCTTCCATTTGCTTGACCTTGGGCAAGTCATTTCATACTATTTCCCACTTTTTTTGGGGGGGGGATTGGGATTTTTTTCTTAGACAATTGGGGTTAAGCGACTTGCCCAGGGTCATACACAAGTGTTTGGTCTGAGGCTGGATTTGAATTCAGGTCCTCCTGACTTCAGGGCCAGTGCTGTATCCACTGCGCCACCTAGCTGCCCCTGGGTAAGTCATTTCAAACCCAAACACCTCCCCCCCCACCCCAATATTAATTTCCTCATCTACAAAATAAGGGTTATTGTGGAGATACCCACAATGCACTATCCACTGCAGCTAGGTGGCACAGTGGATAGAGTGCTCAGTCTGGAGTCAGGAAGACCTGAGTTCAAATCCAGTTTCAGGCACTTACTGGTTGTGTGACTCTGGGCAAATTGCTTAATCTCTTCCTGCCTCAGTTTCCTCAAGTGTAAAATGGAGACAGTAACAACATCTCCTTCCTAGGATTATTGTGAGTATTACATGAGATTGTATTTGTAAAGTGCTTAGCACAGGGCGTAGCCTATAATAGGCATGTAATAAATCCTTCCTTCCTTCCTCTATAATACACACCCTAACATACTATATAATATGAGGTATTTTTATTACTTGAGGAGTCTGTGCCATGTGCCAGGGATACCTCAGTACTTGGCTCAACTCTATGGGTGATTAAGACAGTCCATGATACGTTCCTTGCCTTCTATGGGTCTTTACTGTAGTTTGCAGGGGCAAACATGAGAAAACCAGCGGACAATAAAAGACTGCATGAAATCTAGGGCTAGAGGGCAAGGTACAGACTCCAAGTGCTAGAGAATTGAGAGAAGCTATTATTTTAGTACTATATTAATAAACAATTATTAAATTAGGATTCAGGCTTTTTTCCTTTTATTTCCTCATTTAAGGCTCTGGAAGACATGTCTGATGGATGAGATGGCCCTAAACCTCAGGGAACATTCTCCTGGATCTTGGGCCTGACCCCACCCAACTAGGAGACCTTACTTCTGTTTAGAGTATAAATAGAATCCAGTCTAGGCAAGTTCTTGCATGGGGAAATGAGTCTCTGTCCTTATCCCCTCCATTAGAAATAAGAGTGACCCAGCTCATGAAGGAGAAAACCAACCAGAGCAATCTGGATGGAGATGGATTTCCCTTCTAGATTTCAGGAGGTGGCTGAGTCTCATGATCAAGCCATGTTCTCAGCAGGAGGAGCTGAAGACTTCTAGCCCACCTCCTCATCAAATGTCCACCACTCAGGGTTGATTTTCACTTGTCAGGGACATTCTCTTTTCCAAAAGTATATTAAAGCTTTCATCCTCTCCATGGTTTTGTCTTTGGTTGCCAAGAGAAACCACTGACCGTCAATCTATTTATGATTAGCTAGCCTAATGAATAAATTGATTATCAATTACCCAGAAACTCTGTCTCTCAGGTGTTTCATTAGTCACAGAATGTACGATAGGAAGCAGTGGGAGAAGTCTTGGATTTGGAATTGGAAGATTGATGTTCAAATTCCCTACTCTGACCACTGTGATCCACCAGCTGTATGACTTTCTCAACCAGTCAACACGTATTTATTAAGTATTTACTATGTGCTGGGCACAAGCTAAGTGCTGAGGATACAAAAAAAGCAGTACCTGCCCTCAAGGAGTTTACGTTCTAATGAGGACAGACAAGTATATAGATAAGTACATACGAGAAAAAGAATTGAGGAAATCTGAAAAGCAAAGGCACTAGCAGCTGGGGGCACTGGGGTCATTCTTTGTAGGATCATAGATTCAGAGCTGGAAAGGACGTTATAAACTATCCACTCCAATCCCTTCATGTTACAGACAGGAAACTGATACCAAAGGGGAGAAATAAGTTCTTCAGGGTCACATAGACCATAAATAACTTGCTCAAGATTTGAATCCAGGTCTCTGACTGCAAATCTAGCCCTCTTTCCACTGTACCACGATGCCTTGTGTCATTTCATGACTCTAAGCATCAGTGTCCTTATATATGAAATGGGAGTTGGGTTCCTGGCGTTGCTTACCTCATATAGTTGAGAGGATGAAATGAGATGATGGATATAAGGTACTTTGTGACTTTAAAATGCTACATCAATATGAGCTAGAATCTTAACTAGACGTGTTTTCACTTGGGGCAAAAAGTCAGAAATGGGGATGTGATGGCATGCAGAAATGCTGCAGGGGACAATCTGACTGAGGGTGCAGTTGAGCTGAGAGAAACGAAGGTCTGGCCCTTCCCTCAGCCCTCAGGAGATGGAGGGCAAGTGTATCCAGGGGACAAATACTACAGTGGCAGGATCTTAGGGGCAGTGACTGTGCTGTGTGGTGTTAGAGGACTGAGGCAAGGTGTAAAGACAGTTACTCCTCTATCCCAGAGGTTTCCAAGCCACTCACCCCCAAATGCTGACACTCTGGGGCAAAGCCCTATTTACCCTATACTAGTACAGCTCTGATATGCTATTAATTTTATTAGGATAATAACAAAGAGAGGTGATATACTCACATACAATCTGAAGCATGATCGTGAAACATTCATAAGGAGAGATTGTATACTCACCCACACCCTGAAGAGTGGCATTCTTTTTTTTTTTTTGGCTAGGCAATGGGGTTAAGTGAATTGCCCAGGGTCACACAGTGAGTAAGTGTTATGTGTCTGAGACTGGATTTGAACTCACTTCCTCCTGAATCCAGGGTCAATGCTCTATCCACTGCACAGCCTACCTGCCCTGAGGGTGGCACTCTTTGGGAGCTCCCCTGGCCCCATCAGATTCTCTTATTGTGGTATGCCAGAACCTAGGTCAGAGGCAAATTTTTAATCTCTTTTCCCAGTGCTCCACTTTCTGCTGATGTCAGCACAATGACAGATGAGCATCACTGCTGGGTTTAAACTGTAATATCTGGTGGTGGTAAAGAATTGAAAATTGAGGGGATGCCCATCAATTGGGGAATGGCTGAACAAGTTGTGTATAAGAATGTAATGGAATACTATTGTTCTATAAGAAATGATGAGGAAGTAGACTTCAGAAAAACCTATAAAGACTTACATGAATTGATGCTGAGTGAAGTGAACAGAACCAAGAGAACATTGTACACAATAACAGAAACACTGTGCGATGATCAACTATGATAAACTTAGCTCTTCTTAGCAATAAAATGATCCAAGACAATTTCAAAAGTCTTGTGATGGAAAATGCTATCCACATCCAGAGAAAGAACTGTGGAGTCTGAATTCAGATTGAAGCATACTATTTTCTCTTTTTTTCTGGTTTGCTTTTTGTTTCTCATGGTTCTTCCCTTTTGTTCTGATTCTTCTTTCACGACATGACTAATATGGAAATATGTTTAATATGATTGTGTATGTGTGGCCTATATCAGATTGTTTGCTGTCTTGGGGAGAGGGGAGGGAAGGGAGGGAGGGAGAAAATTTCAGAACTCAAACTCTTACAAAAATGAATGTTGAAAACTATCTTTACATGTAATTAAAAATACTATTAAGTACAACAACAAAATACAAAACTACTATTAAGTACAACAAAAAAATAAGTATAGTATTTGGAAATGCCACTTCATGGAGCTCTAGTGAATCCTGAGAACAACAAACAAGGTATCAGTAGAAAGGCCCTACTCCTGGCTGGATGCCTCTGGCTGGTGGCTGAAAGTTAACTGTTCAGGGCAAACAAGCTCCCACAAGGGTCAGTTGTGAGCCCTCTACAAAAGGATGCTATCCCACCAAGTCTTGTTTGAGACTTGTTTGACTTGTTTGAGAACAGAGCTCCCAAGAAGCCATTGTGGAAGACCACTCTCCCCAATCAGGTTTCTGGAGTTATCCCAACTCTATTTTAAGTGTGGTGTAGTGGAAAGAGAGCTCTGCCCTTTGGGCAAGTCACCCATCCCCTCTGGACCTCGGCTTCTTTCTTCTCTGTAAAGGATTGAAAGGACTGGACTAGATGATTTCTAAAGCCCCCTTCTGGGCAGTTAGGTGGCACAGGGGAGAGAGACCCAGCCCTGGAGTCAATAAGACTTGAGTTTAAATCCAGTGTCAGACACTTACTATCTGTGTGACCCTGGGCAAGTCACTTAACCCTGTTTGCCTCAGTTTCCTCATATGTAAAATGAGCTGGAAAATGGCAAATCCCTCCAGTGTCTTTTCCAAGAAAACCCCAAATGTGGTCACAAAGAACCAGAAACAACTGAAACTACTGAACAATAACAACAAAGCTCCATACTAGCTTTAGATTTGTTGGGCCTGAGGTCTACTCTGCTTAAGTAATTGTCTCCATTTGACTTTATGGTCAAGGAATTGGCTGCACTTGACTTTATCTGTGTAAATGAATCCTCTCTCCTATAGCTTCCCTGTCCCTTTGCTTGCCAGGCATGACAGAATCTGTGGTAAAAGTTAAGGGAGGACCTGAGGCAGTTCTCAAAATGATTCAAGATGAAGGACTTGCTTCTGAGTAAGAAGGCTGAACTCCTTTGTCCCTCACTAGGCTGTGCGTGCCTCCGAGTCTCCAGCATGCCCCGGAAACCTCTTCGTCCTGGAAGCTCACATCCTGCAAGTGCCCTCCACCCCTGCAGTCCCTCGCTTTGATTGCATGGCTCCTCCAGGACCTGTATAAAGGAGGGGGCCCAGGCCAACCATTTCTTCATCTCTCACCAGGTTTCTCTCTGGATTCCTCCTTCATAGCTCCTCAACTGGTACCTTTCTCCCCCTCCTTCTGCCCTAACAATGTTCAATTTCCTTTCATATGTTATCTTCCCCCATTAAAATGTAAGTTCTTTGAGGGTAGGGACTGTCTTTCTTTCCACAGAACTTGGCACATAATAAGTGTTTAATAAATGCGTATCAATTGACTGACATACCTTCTCCTTTTAAAATAGCTAATTCCCTTCAAGACCCAGATCAAGCCCACCTGAAACCTCTCTTGATCCTGGTGGTTGCTGATAACTCCCATTTATTCCTCATTCCAATTATCATCTATTCCGTGCATACCTACATACACAGTGTCATTCTTCATTAGACTGTAGGCTCTTTGAAGGCAGGGAACTCTTTCACCTTTGTTTTCTTATCTCCAATGTGTAGCATAGCATATAGAAGATGCTTAATAAATGTATGTCAATCTTTTGATTTTGGGATGAAATAAATACACAACTCTTCTGGGTCTTGGAGTGGGGTTAGACTTAATTTAATTTAAGTGACTAAGGGATCAGACACAATCAAATTTGTGTTTTAGGAAATTTGGCTCTTTTATGGAAGATTCAGTTATTTCTAAGGTAACTTACGACTTTAAATCTATGGCCCTAGGACTGACTGACCCACCTATATGTCCCCAAATTCCTAGGTAACCCATTCAGCCCCTTGCTTCAGGGTTGCCTGTCTAACCATGGATTACACCAAAGAGAATGTTGCTGCTTCATGGATGGAAAGGACTTGTTTTGTGTGAGAGGAATGAGCTATTCTAAGACCACACAGAGTGGGGTTATTTCAGGATTGTACAAGGACTTTGATCAAAGTTCAGTTGTATAAATATTTCTGAGCTTGGGTGACTGGCTTGGTTTTGGATCTAACTCCAAAAACAATAAATTTAAGAGAATGAGATAAAATAAGCATCTAGTTGAATTGGAGATGACTTCTCAGCAGACTGCCACAGCTGTGTTAATTAACCCCATCCTGAGAGAGTGGGGAAGGATGGGGTCACAGATCATTTGAGGTACACTTACACTGGCAATTTCTATGTTAGTGGGGAAAGTCATGGATTTGACATTGGAAGAATTCAAGTCTTCTTAGAGTCTAAGGCCTCTTCTAGCCCCAATTTTCTGTGACTCTGCTTGGGTAAAAACATTCTATCTGTAGAGCTCCATGTAGATGTACTACTATAGACTAATAGAATGTCAGCCCCAAAGTGGTCACATCTGCCTTTGCTTGATCCATCAAGGGAGGGGGGACCCATGACCTCCTAATGCAGCTCATTAATTGTACTTTGAAAGTTTTTGCACTTAATTGCACTTAAGTTTTTCATAATGTCAAGTCCCGATCTGGTTCTCTGAAATTTCCACCTAGTTCTGGCCCATAAACCAAGCAAAATAAGCCCAATCCTTCTTCCACATGACAATCTTTCAATTACAGAGATAATGTTCCTCCTTGAGTTGTCTCTTCTCAGGCAAAACATCCCCAGTTCCTTCAACTGAGCCATATATGGTATGTACTTGATGCCCTTAACCAATTTGGTCACCCACTTCCAGACATTCTCCATCTTATCAAGGTTCTTCCTAACTATAGTGCCCAGAAGTGGACATATTTCTGGGTAGTGAATATCATCTTTGGAATTAAGGGACCACATTAGTTAGCTTTCTTAAGGATCAGGGATCTCTCTTTTGCTTTTCTTTGTATTTCCAGTGCTTAGCACAGTGCCTAGCACTTAATAAGTACTTAAATGATTATTGAATGCCTGCCTGATTCTCATTGATGCTGACCTTGAGACTCCAGGCCAAAGAACTCCCTTCACCATCATTCTCTCTTTTCTTTTCACTGCTCCCTAATGCAGCTTCCTGCCTTGACTGGGTGAAAGAAAAAAGCAAGTAGAGGAGCATTTCTGACTCAAATGCAAATAAGGAAACATGTTTCATCAAGACTACCTGAGTAATAAAGGGCTTTCTCCTTGGGAAGGGAAAGGAGATTAGACCTCATAGTCATACACATTTGGAGGTGACCCCAGATTTTATCCAGTCCAGGAAGTGATCATGATTATCTGAAGCATGAATTCAATTATACTATTCCAAATAAGTGGCCATCCATTTTTTGAAAAACGTCAGAGGCCTGGAACTCACTAAGTGGCAAGGCTGCACCAAAGTAGAGGGCTTGAGTCATCCCAATAGAAGTCTACGGGCATGGAGGATACCTAGATGGGGTGCTGAAAAGGCTGCAGACCCAGGACAAATCTTGCCTCTGGTATCAGCTTTGTTACCATGATCAAGTCATTTAACCTTTGTGAGTCTGTCTGGAAAATGGGACTAAAAGTACTTATGGTACCTACCACACATCTTATTGTGGGGTAGACACATAGACTCAAACAAGATAGTCTGTTAAGTACTTTGCAAACTTCAAAGTGTTAGATAGATAAATAATTATGATTATCTAGTTCGGGGGTTCTTGACCTAGGCAGGGGGTTGTGTCTGAACTTAAATAAATATTTTGATAACTGTGTTTTAATGTAATCAGTTTCCTTTATAATGCTACTTACTTTATTTTGTACACTTACAAACAGTATTCTAAGAAAAGATCTATAGGCTCTACCAGACAGCCGTGACCTAGGAAAGTTTAAGAAACTCCAGTTTCATCCAGCATTGTATTTTACAGACAATGAAACTGATGACACAAAGGACGTTGCCCAAAGCCAGTTAGCAGGAGAGTTGGAGCCAGAGTCCAGACCTCTTAATATTCTCCCCTCCCCCACAGCTCAGGGAGGGGCTTTCCACCGCAGTGTGCTCACTGACCTGCCTTTCCTGCTACTCAGATCCTCAGATCAGAGAAACAGGAGGGAATTTTTTTGAAGTTCAAAGCTCTAGACCAAGGGTGGGGAACCTTGGGCTTAAGGCCACATGTAGCCTTCCAGGTCCTTGGGTGCGGCTTTTCGACTGAGTACAGGTTTTATAGAACAAAATCCTTTTATTAAGGGGATTTGTTCTGTGAATTTGGATTCAGCCAAAGGGCATACATGAGGACCTAGAAGGCCACATGTGGCCTGGAGGCTGCAGGCTCCCCACCTCTGTTCTAGAACAATGATATCAAACTCCAATGGAAATGGGAGACATTAAACTATGCAGAAGGATCCCTGTGGGCTGCCTATTGTCTTAGAAACCCACACATGTTTATAAATTTCCTCTTTTTAAAAATTAAAACATCAACACATTAAAATCAGATAGAAATTACATTTTAATCTGGTGTGGGTCATGCCCAGGAGTGCTTAGTCCTCACGTGGCCTGATAACAAGTGTTCTAGACTATCGTGTCCTTCACCTCCTCCATCAGCAACTTGGGGAGAGCCTGTGATAGAAAGTTAAGGTTCCCCCACCCATCCAAAACCACTCTGAGCCACAATCTGAAGCCTATTCTCCTAGTGCTAAACCCACAGTCATCTATTTAGGCCTTAAATAGGCCTTTGTGCCAAAACAAGATTCATGGAAATTACGGAACCAACTCTGGCCTCCATCTGTAGCATGCAGCCCCCTGCTTCAGCCTGAGGCCCCTCCAGCCTGCTGATTATTCACAATTCTCTCCTTCATTTCAGACGGCTTTGGTTCCTCTGTCTAGCCTTTGCTTGCTTGGGGGGGAGGAACAGAGGGCAGCAGTTGAAGAGTGAGGCGGGGGCTTTGTAGGGGACAGAGAGGCTTGGTCGCCTGAAGGGGGAGATGGCTTGTTTGGCTGACAGCTCCGAATGGAAACTGTGACCATTATCTCCTTGCCTGAGCTGCCAGAGCTGGGTATAAATAGCCTGGCTCACGCTCCTATTCACTGGAAAGAAGGATTTCTATAGCTGGAAGAAGAGAGCCCCCAGCCCCCTACTCCAATTCCTCCCATGGCTGCAATTTCTTTCTTAGCACCATAACTTGACTAGAGATCACAGAATCCTGATTAACAATGATTGATTCATCGCCCAGTTCTTATTAAAAAAAAAAAAAGGCATTTTGGAAGAAGCCTTTTCAATCCTTTGTTGTGATGTTAAAAAAAAAATACTGCAATGGTGAGCTCAGACATGCTAACGAATGAGGCTTAGAGGCTTCTTATCTGCCACTTCATCACCCTGGGCCCAGTCTCGCCCTTGCCCTTCTGGGTCCCTGGGCTGGGGTGGGAGGCCAGTTCAACCCCAGAGCCTGGAGCCCTGGGAGGGGGAGCAGGATGTGAAGTCTGAGCTGGGTGGGAAGAAGCTTGTCTGAACATGGTGCTGCTCCTGCTGAGGTGTTTGTTCTCCCCTGGGATTGCCAGCTCTTCCTTGAAAGTACAGGAAACACTTAATCATTTCCTCAGAGTGGGCAAGGCTTTTGTCTGTCCTGGACAAAGTTAGAATATCAGCCTCCCTGAGCTCAAAAATCACACACACACACACACAAAGCCCATATGTTACTGTTCCTCCAGCCTTCCCTGTGCCACATGCAACTTGAGATGGTGACAAATTCACAACATTAGGGCCAGAAAGGATCAGCCAGGATAGGGGTTCTTAAACTGGGGTACTCGAACTTGCTAAAACTGTTATTTCAATGTAATTGGTTTCCATTGTAATTCCATGTATTTCATTTTATGTATTTCAAAACATTATTCTGAGAAGGGGGCTTGGGCTTCTCCAGACCGCTAAGGGGGTCCATGACACAAACAAGATCAGGAATCCCTGCTCTAGTCTAACCCCTTCTTCTTTGAGATGAGGAAGCTTAAATGACCTGTCCAATGCTCAAAAGTAGGGAAACAGCCACGAGAGGATTCGAACCTAGGCCTTCCAAAACTGAATCCAGAGCCCTTTCTATTAGGCCATGTTCAAAGCAAACTTGTGATAATCGTAAGGAGAATTCTGGGAACTGGAGAGGAGAATAGGTTTCTAGGAAAAGTGCAACCAGTCTGAAGCTCAGTGTTCAGCCAAGTGAATGTGTCATGAAGGCGCTGTCCACCACTGCAGACTGCACCCACCGTAGGCACCTGACTGCCTATCCTGACTGAAATCTGGGCTGTGACTACTCTTTCTAAATGTTGGGGTTCAAATTCACTAAAGGGACAGCTATCTCTCCCTGGAACCAAGTGAGACTCTACTATATTCGTCTTCAATATCAATCAAATGCATTTATTAAGTACCTACTACTATGTGCCAGGCATCAGGCTAGATACTACATGATACGTAAATACAACATATATTCATACATATGTGCATGCATACAATCATACATACATACATACAAAGGCTGATGCAATCCCTACTCTCAAAGAGCTTACATTTTGTCAGAGGGAAACAAGTACATATGTGAGTAAACACAAAATAAATTAGGATCTCAACAGGTATTTATTGTTTTATGTATCCAGCACTAGGATAGGGTCTGAGAAGGTTATAGAAATACAAAATACCGTTCTTACCTTGACAATGTTGGGGAAATGGTTAACACATATACATGAAGCAATTAAAGAACAGACTCATAAATCATACAGGGTCAGACTAGTGTAAATATTTTAGAAACTTTTCCATCCCACTAAACAAAGGATCCTCTGGGAAGTTTAAGTCCCTTGAGTTACTGTGTCAAAGTAAAGGGAACAGGCATTTGTTAAGTGCCTACCGTGTGCTAGGTACTTTTAAAATATTATCTCTTTCGATTCTTACAACAACCTTGAAAGGTAGGTGTTATTACTATCCTCATTTTTTTTTTTTTGCAGTTGAAAAAACTGAGACATGCAGAGGTTAAGTGACTTGCCCAGGGTCATGCATCTAGTAAGTATCTGAGGTGACATTTGAACTCAGGTATTCTTGATTCTAGGCTCAGCACAATATCCATTGTGCTACCTTTGTTGTTCAGTCATTTCAGTTGTGTTTGACTCTTCATGACCACATTTGGGGTTTTCTTGGCAAAGATACTGGAGTGATTTGCCATTTTCTTCTCCAGTTCATTTTACAGTTGAGGAAACTGAGGCAATGGAACAATGGATAAAGTGCCAGCTCTGGAGTCAGGAGGACCTGAGTTCAAATTTGGCCTTGGAAACTTGACACTTAGTAGCTGTGTGACCCTGAGCAAGTCACTTAATCCTGAGATTGCCTTTCCACAACAACAACAACAACAACAACAACAAAAACCAACCCCAAAACAAATTAATGTTAAATGACTTGCCCAGAGTTATCCAGCTAGGAAGTATCTGAGGCCAGATTCAAACTCAGGAAGATGAGCCTGCCTGACTCCGGGCCTTTCACTCTATCCACTGCACCACCTAGCTGCCTGTTGTACAACCCACCTACCTCTGTAATTAAGGCCTGCAGTTATGACTAAAAGCCCCTTTTAGAGAGCTTGAATATTAACTGGCTGACAATCCGGGCACCCTCACCAGTCTTACGTCCAGGTTCCTCAATTTCCCTCTTTTACTGCCTGGTCCTGATTGACCTAGATAAGAACGCTTTAAAAACTCACCAGACTTTGCCAGCTTTGGTGCTTGCTTCCTAGCAGACCTAGGAAACCTGACCTGTTTTCTCCCTGCCTACCCCTTATTATATTTCCTCTTTGCAACTCTAGTGGGCTGGCAACGTTGTTCAGATGCCAAAAGTACGTTTGCCTAAAAGACTATTTTAAGGTAAACTCACTCAGAGGTAAGAAGAAGCAATACAAGGATACTCTTAAGCTCTCTCTGAAGAACTTTGTAATTGTTTGCATGACATGGGAGACACTGGCACAGGGCTATCCAGCCTAGCGTGCCCACATCAAAGAAGGCACTGTGCTCTATGAGCAAAGCAGAATTGCAGTGGCTCAAAAGAAACACAAGATGTGCAAATTTAGAGACATCTCCACTCTGAATGTTCACGTGGACTAATTGTGCCTGACCGGCGGTAGGGCCTTCTGAGCTAACATTGGTCTAATCAGCCACAGTCCAACACATTGTACCTTGACCCCAACATAGTGATGTCATTTTGGTCCTCTTCAGGAATGAGGAAAAATAACCATATTTCCTCCCAATAAATCTAGTTTGTTTTCCTTTCTCTCTGTTGACTCTCTCGTACTCTCTTGACTTTCCTTGTACTTGTGGATCTCAAACTTCATTCAATCTCCATTAAGACAACTAAAAGGAAGTTTGGAGATTGTCTGCCCCAGAGGTGTCAAACACACTGCCTGGGGCTGCATGAGAACCCACAGCACTCCTGAGTGTGGCCTGATCCACATTAAAATGTAATTCCTATCTGGTTTTAATGTGTTGCTATATTATTAAAAAAAGAAACACATGAACATGTGTGGTTTTTTAAGGCCACATGTGGCCTTCAGAGATCTGTATGTATGGCTTACTGGCCCCGTTTTTATTTGAGTTCAACACCACTGACTAGTCCTCTCGTTTTACAGATGGAGAAACTGAGGCTAAGAGAAATAAGTGTCTTGTCCAAGTTCTACAACTGATGGTAGAGCCAAGGAAATGCTTGTTTTATTTCTTAAGTTCAGAATAAAATAATAAAATTTTTTAAAAAGTCCAATCTCTTCCAGGCCTGTACACTTCCTGCCACACTGCACAAAACAAGATAGTATAGACTCAAATGCTTCTTTGTGTTGGTGCAGACTTCAAGTCCTATAGGAAGTAGGTCTAAAAAGGGTGACCTTCAAGTGGGCTGCACAATGACTAGTCAATCTGTCTGAATTCATTTGGTTCAAAACATCAACTTCACAAGTACAAGATGGGAGAGGTGGGGCTGTCTAGGTTCAGAAAAAAAAAATCTGAAGGTTTTAGTGGATTATAAACTCATCAATAGTCATGAACAGGCTGATCTCAGCTAACATGATTTTAGGCTGCATTAAGAGGCTGGGAAGTGAGAACCCTACTCAGCTCTAGTCAGATCAGATTGAAACAGAATTGTGTTCGGCCACCCAAAGTGGGTGCCATACTTTAGGAAAGACATTGACAAATTGGAATGAGTCTGGAGGAAGGTAACCGACCTGTTGAATTGACTATGGTCATATTATAGGAGGCTGAAATAACTGGGAAGGTTGATCCTGGAGACGAAGGGAAGACTTAGGGGGATGTGATGGTTGCCCTCAAATATTTGAAGGGCTATCATGGAAGAAGAGGTATTTGACTCATTGTTCTTATCCCCACAGAATAGGAATAGGAACCCTGAGAGAAAGTTGTAAAGAGAGAGATAGACAGAGAGAGACACAGAGACAAGCAGAGGCAGAGAAGAAGGCTTAATGTAATGAAACATTTATTAGCAATTAGAACTGATAAATAGAAATATGTATAGAATGTTTTTACATACACACACACACACACACACACACACACACAATGGTAGCCATCTCAAAGGCACGGGGGAGGGGAGAAAAAAAGGGAAAAAAAGAAAGTTACATGATAAGTTTATCATATATTTAAAAGGAAGAACAAGTTATACATAATAGAGTCACAGGTTTGTGTGCCGTCATGTTTTTTTTTTTTTCTATTCTACTGTGTTATGGAAATGCCTGTGTTATTTCTTAAGTTCAGAATAAAATAAATAAAATTTTAAAAATAATTAGAGCCATGGACAAGTGGAATGGAAGGCTTTGTGAGAGGTGATGGGTTCCCTATGAGTGGAGGTCATCAAAGACAGGCTAGATGACTACTTGTCAGGAATGTTACAGAGGATGGTGGCTTTCAGGTACCAGTGGAATTTGATGGTCCCTGAGGTCCCTTTCACCTCTGACATCTTATGATTCTGGCTGTAGATACAGCTGAAGAATGAATGGATTTTTAAGAATTTTCACCTCTCCTTTTCCATTCAAAAATGACTACATGTAAATGCATTTAGTCTCCTGGTGGAAGAGAAAATACATGTTGTTTTCTTAATTGTGCAAAATTGCAAAATAGCCTGGCAGAACAGAAAGTGTTGCAGGCTGAGCCAAGAGGCCCACAATGGAATCCTGGCTTTGCCACTTATTAGCTGTGGGACCTTGGGCTAGTCACTAAATCTCTTGAAGTTTCACTTGATGTTTCTGTAAAATGGAGAGAATGCCTGTCTTGCTCACCTAGTGAAGTTATTTGAAAATAAAATGAAAAAATAGATTCAAAGCATTTTGCAAAGCAAAGTGTTTTCTAAGTATGAGATATTGGGATTATTGTATCTTGATGGTTCATAATGTTGAGGGCCAAGAAAGGAGTGGATTAAATGAGACACAAGGGTCATAGGTCTAAATTAGAAGGGATCTTAGAGCCCATCTAATCCACCCCTGCCTTATTTTACAGATGAGGAGCCTGAAGCCCAGAGAAGGTAATGTGACTTGCGGGAGTCACACAGGTAGGAGTAGCAAAGTCCTATTCTTCTGTATTCATTATGCTTTTTACTGCATCAAGGGAGTCCTTTTTATCTGGATAGATACAATTAAGCAACAAATATTTATTTAGTTCCTACTATGTGCCAAGCACCATGCTAGGCACTAGGGATATAAAGACAAAAATGGAAGTTCCTGTCCTCGAGGAGCTTACATTCTGTAGAGGATGGAGGAGTGAGGGGAAGAGCAACACACACACACACACACACACACACACACATACATACACACACACACACAGAAAAATGCAAAATACACGCAGCAAAAATATAAAGTCAATAAATGTAAGTATATGCAATGTATTTTGGGAGGGAAGGTACTAGCAATTGGGGGATCATGAAACGTTTTCTATAGAAGGTAATATTTGTTGTTTAGTTGTGTCTGACTCTCTGTGACCATGTTTGGGGTTTTCTTGGCAAAGATACTGGAGTGGTTTGCCATTTCCTTCTCCAGCTTGTTTTACAGATGAGGAAACTGAGGCAAACAGGGTTAAGTGACTTGTCCAGGTTAAGTGACTCTGCCAAGTACTACTTGACTTTATTTTTAAAAAATAGAGGGATTTTGAGGCAGAGGGGCAGTGAGGTGGTACAATAGATACAACACTGAGTCTGGAATGAGGAAGATCTGAGTTCAAATGTGACTTCAGACACTTATTAGCTATGTGACCTTGTGTAAGTCATTTAACCTTTATTTGCCTCAGTTCTCATCTGTAAAATGAGGACACACTGGATAAGGAAATGGCAAATCATTCCAGTATCTTTGCCAAGAAAACCCCATGGATAAATCCATGGGGTCATGTGGAATCAAACAGGACAGATCCACAACAATAAGGCAGAGGGGAGGAGAGAGTGAATCCAGGTTTTAACTGTATTGAACCAGTCTGAACTGGATTGAAATGGCTTTGCATGGATTGATCAGGTTTGAACTGGTTTTAACTGGAGTGAACTGTTTAAATTCGTTTTAACCAATTTTACTTTACTTTACAATTTTACAATCTTACTGTGTGACTCTCTGTCAAACTGGTCTCCATTCTCTGGAGTTTACGGATGTCCTTTATAAAATTTGGCACCCAGAAATGAACACAATACACTGCATGTTTGGCCTGGATAGAAGATTTAGTGAAGACATAATTGCTATATTCAAACATGGAAGACATATGAAGTTAATTCTGCTTAGCCTAGAGGATAGAAATGGGAACAACGAATAGAGATGAAAGGAGGCCATTTTTATGCCTCATGTAGGTCCATCCAGCAATGGAATGCTAGATGGTGTAGCGGATAGAGTGCCAGGCCTGGAGTCAGGAAGACCTGAGTTCAAATCTGGCCTCAGACACTTATTAGCTGTGTGACCCTGGGCAAGACAGTTAGCCCCATTTGCCTCAGTTTCCTCATCTGTAAAAAAAAGAAAAAAGTAGAAAAGGAAATGATAAACCACTCCAGTGTCTTTGCCAAGAAAACCCCAAAAAGGGTCATGAAGAGTTGGACATGACTGAAAGAGTAAATAACAACAACAACGGAATGAGTTGTCCTATGAGCTAGTAAGGCTCCTGTCACTAGATGCATTCGATAAGAGGCTAGGTGACCATTCACTGGGGAAGTGGCTTCAAGTAGAAGATTTTAATGGATGATCTTTTTTCAACCTTGTGATTCTATGTTTGTATGTCCCGCCTTCTAGAGCTCACAATCACGGGCCCCATCTCCGCTGATGAGCAAGAAACACATCCCCTGGCTTAAAGAGGGAGTCCAGATTCAGGTGAAAGAAATGCAACTAACCACAGGTGCTTCCAGTTTTTTTTGAGGAAACCAAAAAACCAGAGGTCAAAAGGCCTTGTCTTCAGCAACTCTGCGCAAGTGGAGGGCTCTGCCCAAGACAGGGCAGGGCACAGAGCAAAGTTCCTGCTTTGGGCCCTGCCTGACAATCCATTTCATTGGTAAAAACTCCCTGGCCCCAGAAAAATGAGACCATTGTTCCATTTCTGGAACAATAAGCACAATGTTGTTTTCTAAGGAAAAGTCAAAAGCAGCCTCAAGAATAAAACATACGTCTATTTCAGGCATGAGCACAAATGACTCTGTGTGCTGGCTCAGTTGGGTAATAATAATTGTATTTAACCTCGAGGGCACTGCTCATCTTTGTAGCCCTTGATAAAGACTAAGGCTTAACGCATTCTTTCTTGGCCCAGTCACACCTTGGAGCTCTGAGAAACTCTAGGTAGCTCCAGCCACTAGTCAGGTTTGGTGAAAAAGGTGGATAATTTTAAGTATCTCTAAAGAATAATTTGGGTAGGAGTCTGCTTTCTGCCAAAAGGGGATAAAGTCTTTTTTAAAAAATGTTCCTCTGTAAGAGTTTCTGACTAAAATAGGGAGTAGTTTCTCATGGTGAGGTCTGATGGGTGCCACCCCATGTGTCTTTGAATTGGATTTTCCATATAGCGACTTTGTTCATGACAGCACACAATTTGTTTGAGATAATTTTAGCTGAGTGTCACAGGAATCTGCCTTGACATCCTTGAAGTAAATCAACTTCTCATGTCCTAGCTCAGCTTGTGAAAATGTCTGAATCTTACTCCTCACTTTGGCATAGGAAAGTGGAATCCTTTTGCTTCATCTTTCTTTCACGCCCTTCCTTTCCCCCAGAATGCTCTTACTATGTGATTACTTTGGTTGGTGAAAAAAGAATAGTTGGAGACACAGTTGTACTGCCTAATTTGGTCCACCACCTCCCACAGTGGGAGGTTTAGCAACCAACCTGGGCTTTTTAGGTATACTCAATCCACCCGCCACCTTAGAAGGAGGCTAGGGCCTTTCCACTCAGAGTTAGTGGAGCTCATTTGTTTACTATTGACAACAATGATAACAACAAGAGCTAGCATTTATATAGCACTTTAAAGTTTGCAAATCAATACAAATGTCAACTCATCTGAATTATCCCTATGCAAAGTTTACTATCATTTTGGCTATTAACTCCTTTACTCGTATAGTTTCCCAGGGAGGAACATCTTTCCAAGTAGCATGAATTATTAGATATATCTTTGGAAAGAGACTCAGACTCATCTTTACCAAGTATATGACCACAAACTATTGTATTAAATGGTAGGACTACAGTTATTTTCAAAAGATTCTTCTCTAGTGTAAAATATCTATCAGATGATTTGATAGGAGTAGGTCCATGTCTGGCCAATGAATTTATCTAAGGTAGTTTGATGATGTGAGGCAGTGGTTTAGCAAATTGTGAGACAATTTTAGAGTTAGGAAGCCCTGGGTTCAAGTTCCTCCTCTGAAACACACTGGCTCTGTCCTTATGGGCAAATCACTTAACCTCTTAGTGCTGGATGTCCCATAGACATCTTAAACTCAGTCTGTCCAAAATTGAACTTATCTTCCCTCCCTCCAACTTTCTTCTTTTCCTAATTTCCTTATTATTGTTGAGGGTAGGTTTATAACCAAGATGTTATCCTTTATTCCTCTATTCCTTTCACACACCACCCCCCAATATTCAATCTGTTGCCAATACTTGTTGATTTTAGCATCACAATATCTCCCACATATGCCCCCTTCTTTCCTCTGACATTGGCACCACTCTGGTCCAGGCTCTTATCTCCTCACACTTGGACTATTGTAAGAGACTGCTAGTTGGGCTTTTTCTCACCATCCTCCACTCAGTTGTCAAAGTGATCTTCCTAAAGCACAGGTCTGACTGGGTCACCTTTTTACTCAATGAACTCCAGTGGCTCCCTATCACCTTCAGGATCAAGTGTAAAATTTTCTGTTGGGCACCCAAAGTCCTTCATAACCTGCCTCCCCCCATTCCATTCTTATATTTTAGATCCACCCACATACTCTGGGATCTAGCGATACTGGTCTCCTTCCTGTTTCTCATATAAAATTAACTTCTCTGGTGTGAGGGCTTGCTGAGTTTTCAGGGTTGTTCATCCACCTTTGGTGTCTACCTCTCACCCAGCTCTCACCTATGGCATCAAGAAGGTGTAGCATGCACAATAACCACACCCCAGTAAACCATCTCAGCAGATGGGCTAAACCAGATTGGAGGTAACTGACGGGCCTCAAACCCCATTGATGAATTAGGGGGATGTCTACCCTATGCATGTGAATGGATGATAACAATTTGTTCCAACAGCCAGGAAGGTGGCTGAACTAGGTACTGTGGTGTGCTCAGAGCTTGGTCAGACATCCAAGATGCCAAATAGACCTGCTGCATCCCAGGCCATTACCAGCCATCTTGACTCTTGTTTTGCCATTGGACTTCAATGACTCTGAAAGAGAGAGGGAAGCTAATGACTTTGTGCAACTCTGCCTTACTTAAATCCAATTCACATACAAGTCAAGACATCACCCTGTAATGGCACTGGTGCTCTTCAAAAATGAACAAACAACAAAACACTCCATCTCCACTTCATGCATTTTCACTGGCTGTCCTCCATTCCTGGAATGCTCTCTCTTTTCTGTTTCCTGATTTCCCTTGCTTCTTTTGAGTCCCAGCTAAAATCCTATCAACTGCAGGAAGCCTCTCCCAATCTCCCTTAATGTTAGTTCCTTCCCTCTGTTGATTATTTCCAATTTTTCCTGTATATAGCTTGTTTGGACACTTTTTTCCATGCTCTCTCCCCCATTAGACTTTGAAAGGAGGGACTGTCTTTTGCCTTTCTTTGTATCTCCAGTGTCTAGCACATAGTAGGTACTCAATAAATATTTATTGACTGGCTGCCCCCAAGAAATTCTTTATTTTATAAATTGCAGAAAAGTTACTGGTCTATTTTTAACAGGAGTTTGAAATCACATTAATGAATTCATAGATGCTGACCAAAAATATAAAACTGAAAGATACTAAGAACCCAGCCACAGGTTCTAAGATGCATAATGAACTTATATCTCGTGGAAAGTAAAGTGAGGGAACATTACCATTGCTCCTTTGATCACCTGCACCTTTCAGTAACCTGCCTGTAGTGGCCAGTTTATTTGGTGAGTGGTGATTCTTCCAGAGCTCTTGAATCTCTATCTATCTTGATTCAGTTGAACTGACCATCATCCATCACTCAACAAGCATTCTAAATAATGGTGATACAGAGAAAATAACATCTGCCCTCAAGGAGCTTAAATATTAATTGAGGAGATAATATGTAAATTTGAAAAAAAGAAGATATACACAGCACACATTAAGAACGGACTGTAACCTCACAGGAAAAGCTCGAGTAGGGGAATCAAGAAGGCCTCATGCAGAAGGTAACATTTGAGCTGAATCCTGAAAGAGCTAAGGGATCTTGAGAAGCAGAGGTGAGGAAGGCTTTCATTCTAGGCATAGGAGAAAACCAGTGAGAAGGAAGAGACGGGAAATGGAACGTCATGTTTGAGACAGGAAGTCAGCTGGTATTGTGGGATCATAGAAAGAGCACGTGGAGGGGAGTCGAGGGTGAGGAGACTAAAAAGATAGGAAGAAATTTAAATGTCAAAGATTTTACATTTGGTCTTTGGAGAAACAGGGAACCAATGGAATTTATTGGGCTGGGGTATGTGACATGGTGAGACTTAAGCCTTAGAAAAATCACTCAGGCAGATGAGTGGAGGATGGATTGGAATGGGGAGAGACTTAGTCTAAGACACCAATTGGAAGGCTATTTTAATAGTCCAAGTGAGAGGTGATAAGGGCCTGAACTAGGATGGTGGCTTGTAAGTGAAAGGAAGGAGACATATATGAGAGACATTTTGAAGGTGGAGACAACCAGATTTAGTAACAGATTGGATATATAAGGTGAGTGAATGAGGTTTGGAGGAGGACAACAAGGTTGTGAATCTGGAAGAAAGGGAGTATTGTGATGAATGAAAAGTTTGAGAGACATAATTTCTGGGTAATTAATAATAAATTGTATTAATTATGGCTAGCAGATAATTAACAAAACGATGGTCATTTGGCTTTCCCTTGTAAACCAAAGATAAATCATGGAGGTCGCTCAGCACTTATATGCCCTTGGAAGAGTGGGTATTCCTGATAGAAGGAAATCAACTCTGACTGGTTAACAATTAATGAGAGAATGAATATTCTAATGAGAATCTGGGTAGGGACTCTGATCATGTCACTCATCTTAAACAAAGACAAAGAGAGTCATCTCAAACCAGACTACTCCCACCTAAGGCAATCTATACAAAAAGATCTATTCTCCACCCAGTCATAAACAATGGACAATGGCAGGTAAGAATTCCACCTAGATAAGATGGTCTGGGTAGGGTGAATTCTTTGGGCAGGGTCAGAAATGCCCTTCAGAAGCTAGATTTTGAATGAGGAAATAGAAAGAAAAAAAACCCCCTGGATCTATCCCTACCTTCATCCCCATATTAATTGGTTATTACTATGAGAGAAATGGTCATTTTTTTCATTATGTATGGTGGTACCTTCAATAGGGAAAAGGAAGTTCAGAAGATGGGAGGGTTTGGGGAAAAAGACTGTGAGTTTGGGGCAGCTAGGTGGCACAGTGGATAGAGCAGTGGTCCTGGAGTCAGGAGGACCTGAGTTCAAATCCAGCCTCAGACCAGACACTTGACACTTACTAGCTGTGTGACCCTGGGCAAGCCACTTAACCCTGATTGCCTCACCAAAGGGGAAAAAAAAAGATTATGAGTTCTATTTTGGACATGTTAAATTGGAGATGTCAATTGGACATCCAGTTTACATTTATAATAGTCAGTTAGAGACATGGGATTGAAAATCAGAAGAGAAGCTTTGACTGGATATATAGACCTGGGAATCATCTGCATAGAGATAACAATTGAATCCATGGAAAGTACAAGATAGTATAGGGAAGGAATTTTTAACCTGGGGTCTGTGAAGTTTTTCAAATATTTTTATAACCATATTTCAATATAATTGGTTTCCTTTGTACTTCTATGTATTCTACTTTATGCATTTAAAAACATTAGTCTGAGAAGGAAGCCACAGGCTTCACCAGACTAACAGAGGGACCCACAAAACAAAATTAGATTGGTAATTCTGGTATACAGGAAGAAAGAAAAGAGGCCCCAGGCCAGAACCTCAGAGGGATACTCCTGGTGGGCATGGCGATTCAACAAGCATTTATTAAGCACCTACTATATGCCAGGCATTGTGGTAAGCACTGGCAATACAAAGAAAGGTAAACCAACAACAAACAACAAAAAGTACCCACTCAAACACCCAAAGATCCATGGACAAGAACAATATAGACAGGACAGAACAGGTAGAGTCTCAGAGGAAAGGCACTAAGATTAAGGAGAACTGTGATAAAGATGGAGCAAAGGAGACTGAGAGTGGTCAGACAGGAGAATTAGGGGAGAGCAGGGTGAAGAAAGCCTAGAAAAGAGGAAGGAGCTGGGAGACAGTGATCAATAATGTTAAAGGCTGAAGAGAAGGATGAGGATTGAGGAAAACATCATTAGACTGAAAATTTACATTTTGAACCTTTATACCTCAAACATCAGCAAAAGCTACACATCAAGGCTTGATTTAATGTTTTATTTGATCTCCTAGACTGAAGAAAGCAATGGAGAAAATGTCAGTACTGCAGATTAAACTTGAAAAGAGTGTCGTCTGTACCTTTTCTTGTGAGAGCTGGTTGTTAAACATTTCTAGCATGCCGCAGTAGAGTTTAATAAAGGGGAAGGAGCCAGAGGGTGAGTGAAGAGGGGAATATAAGAGAAAGGCTGAAAGACCAAAAGAGCCAGAGAGGAACTCTGAATAGCACCCAAGCAGGCAAACAAGAAGTGATCAAAAAACAGAAGGAAGAATGAGAAATCCAAAAGAATGAGAAACTTCAGAGAGAAACCAAAGCACTTTAAACAAATATTACAAGATGAAGACAGGTGACCCAGTAATGTTTGATGAAAGACAGACTCCTGTGCACTCTCCAGAGGTCATGGAATAACAGCAAGAAATTCCAGAATTCCAAGGAGAAATGCAATTCACGAAAGAAGAAATGAAGAGTGAATTCGGGCCAAGTCACTCTGCCTCTACCATGAAACCAGCTGGAAATAGGTTTTCAGGTGCTGCTGCCAGGTGTCAGAATGACTGATTCTTCCCTTCCCTTCTCTATCAGCACCACTGGTCTCTTCTTCATTCAGACAGGATTTCTCAGCAGCGGCTGTATCCGGGAGAACAGAGGCAGTCTTTTCTAAGAAGCTTTCCTATAGAGAGTTTTCAAGAGGCCTGCTGCTTTGTGAATGTGGAGGAGACCTCGTTCCCTTCATGTGAAGTCAAGGATCAGACAGAATTAGGGAGGAAGAAAGATGATGAAGTAGAAAGAACATTGGACCTGGAGTCAAAGGGCCCACACCGGAATCCCTGGTCGGCTCCTTATTGCTATGGTGTGACCTTGGGCAAGTCACTTAACCTCTATGGGCCTTGGTTTGCCCATTTATAAAATGAGTGATTTGGATTACATGGACTTTAGGATCACTTTCAGCTCTAATTCTGTGGAGTCAAGGAAATCACCTTGAATTCTGCCTCTTCCACTCACTCATTATAGTTTGGGTAAGCCACTTCATTTTCTTAAGATGCAGTTTCTTCTTCTTCTTCTTTTTTTTTCTGGTGAAGATGCAGTTTCTTTACCTCAAACCAGGCCCTGGGACTACAGAAAGCCCCTCAAGCTATTCCTGGGGGAGGCACAGCCCCTGAGACATCACCCTCTCTTTACCTCTTGAAGCCGGGCCTGACAAATAGGCACCTCTCAGCCCATGGCACCATTTGATCACTTTCCTGAACCACAGCCAGTGATGTCTTCTATGATTGTCTTTGCAGAAGGTGATGATCCCCTACTCATAAGTATAGCTGAAAATCAGGTCGGTTCCCACATCTCCAACTGACTACTGGAATTTCAAGCTGGGTGTCTGATTGACATGTCCATTTTAACATGTCAACATAGAACTCATAAACTTTTCCCCCCAAACTTTCCCATGTTCTGAACCTCCTTTTCACTGTTGAAGGCACCACCATACTCCCATTCTTCCAGATTCACAACCTTGGTGTCCTCCTCCATATTACATACATTATCTCATTTGAAAAGACAAATAACCTGATGAGAGTCACAAAATCTATGAGTTTCACAGGTGAGATTTGAATCCAGGTCTTCCTGACTCAACGATCAGCATGCCAGCCATTGCGCCATACTGGATGATTCGAAGCTGTTATTGATCCTCATGCTATCTTTGTGGATGGATGGAGAAGGTAGACTCAGAAGTGGTTGAACTCAAATGATCAGTGGACCAGTGTCTTACCCCCACTCCGCAGGTGGAATGCCTAGTAGAATGCCCCAGGGATCTACCTTTCATCCCAACTATCTCACAATGTATGTCAGAATCAGAAGGAAACTTAGAGGTTATTTAGTCCAACTCATATCACATCAGATTGATAAACATTTATTAACAATGTGTCAGGCACTGTGCTAAGCACTGGGAATATAAATATAGTCAGAAAGAAAGACTATTTCTGTCCTCAAGGAGCTTACATCCTAATGGGCAAACAAAACAAAAGAAAATTAAAAAGTAGGTGGGGATGATGAAGTTACTTGGCACAGGGGCCTGATAGAAAAAGTCCTGGAGAATAAAGAGTGCAGCCCAGAAAGGAATGAACAGATCGTGAGTCTGGATGCTTTCCTAAAATGGAGGCTCTGGGAGGAATCATCCAATCAGAGGGAGCGTCTGCAGACACAGCATGAACTTCCGGGGTAAAGAGGTTTCTGGGACATGATAAAGAGAATCTGGAAGAGTCAGGAGTGCAGCCTGGATGCAATCATAAAGCACATTAAAGCTTGCACAGTACTTTACATACCTAATCTCATTTGATTTTTACAACAACCCTGGGAGACAAACAACACAGACATCATTACCCCCATTTTACCTTATAATAAAAAGGCGTAGAGAATAGTAGAGCTCACCATTATGTAGCACTCTGAGGTTTGTGAAGCACTTGACATACATTATCTCATTTGAAAAGATAAATAACTTACTGAGAGTCACAAAAGTAATGAGTGTCACAGTCGAACTTTGTATCCAGGTCTTCCCAACTCCAGGTCCAGCATGCTAGCCATTGTACCACACTGGATAACCCACAGCTATTAACTGTCATGCTATCTATGTGGATGGATGGAGAAAAGTAGATTAGCTAATAGTAATAGTGAGGTAGATTCAGAAATGATGGAACTCAGGGAATAATGATCAATGGCCCAGTTTCCTCCCCCAATCCCCCAGGTTCTTAGTGGCATGCCCCAGGGATCTATCCTTCATCCTAATTATCTCACAATATCAGAGTCAGAGGAAATCTCAGAGGTTATCAAATCTGACACATCATGTGCCTGGCACATAGTAAATGCTTAATAAATGCTCTACCTGTCTGTCTATTTATCTATCTGTCCATGATCTATCCAACCACGATCTATTATCTATCTATCTATCTATCTATCTATCTATCTATCTATCTATCTATCTA
>NW_020954751.1:13428633-13442937 GCF_900497805.2 Vombatus ursinus | reverse complement strand
CTATCTATCTATCTATCTATCTATCTATCTATCTATCTATCTATCTACCTATCTATCTATCTATCTACCTATCCTAAGGGGGTGAATGAGATCAGCAATGGCCAGAAATATTGAGAGTAAAGGAAAAAGGGTCCAGAACAAAAAGGTTGGAAATGGGCCACCTAGTAGGGGAAAGGATGCAGTAGATTTGGAGAAATTACAATAGAGCCTTATTATACCACTAATATTCAGAGCTCCAATTACTCCTATAAATTAATTAATACCAAGTTCAAATCCTACCACCATCACATATAATGAATATCAATTTTCATTGATAATAAATTCACTTTACAATTCACAAAGCACTTTTCAGAGACAGTCTCATTCTATAATCACAACAACCTTTCAAGGTAGGCTAGATGGTGTAGTGGTTACAGCACTGGACCTGGAGTCAGGAAAAGCTCAGTTGAAATCCAGCCTCAGATATTTACTAGCTGTAAATGCCTGGGCAAGTTACTTAATCACTGTTTGCCTCAGTTTCCTCACCTGTAAAATGGCAATAATAATAATAGCACCTACCTCCCAGGGTTGTTGTAAGGATGAAATGAGATAATGATTGTAAAGTACTTTTGCACAGTGCCTGACAGATAGTAAGAGATATATAGATGCTATTATTATTATTATTGTTATTATTATACTTTGCAAAATTTAAAGCATTAGATGAAAGCTATTATTATCATTATCCCCATTTTAGAGATGAGAGAGCTAAAGCACACTACTAATAAATAGTTGAGCAGGGGCTCCAAGCCAGGTCTTGCAAGTCCACATTTCGTGCCCTTTCCACCAGGCAATCTCTCATTAGCAAGCGAAAAGCATGTTCCATCTGGGGTCAGGATCCTGCTTCCAACACTTATTTTCTGTGTGACAATGGGCAAATCACTTAACCTCAATTTCTTCCCCTGTGAAATGAGAATAAAAATATCTGCAGTTCCCACCTCACAGTGTTATGTGAGGATCAAATAGGATAATGTATACCTTCAAGAGATTTGTAAATGCCTTCTAGAATTATTATTATTAACTTGAAGACTGTGTAATTTCACTGACATGGGCATTCCCTCCTCTGAGGCAGATTGCAGCTCTTCTATGACTTAGGTTTTTGAATTCATCCTTCAGAGGCCAGTCTGGTAACGAGCTTCTCCAAACTTGTGCTCATCCTTGAATTACAGACATACATGCAATTCACCATCAGGCTAGCACTTGAAATCTTTCTAGCTTGGGAGTACGTGGCAGAGCTTACACTCTTCTACCATAGCCTTTGAAGTCCTAGGGTCACTTCAACGCCACAAGGAGGCTTTGAAGGACATTACTGGATCATTATGATTACGGTTGGGGTAGCTAGGTGGCACAGGGGAGAGAGCCCTGGTCCTGGAGTCAATAAGACCTGAGTTAAAATCTTGTCTCAGACACTTACCAGCTGTGTGACCTCGGGCAAGTCTCATAACCCTGTTTGCCTCAGTTTCCTCATCTCTCAAATGAGCCAGAGAAGAAAATGGCAAAGCACTCCAGTATCTTTGCTAAGAAAACCCTAGAGTCATATATGACTGAAACAACTGAATAATAGCAATCATTGTGATTATTAACAAGAATAGCATGTGTTATGAAACAAATCATGTGAAAAGAATCTTAAGGTTTTTAGTGGACCACAAGCTCAATATGAATTAACAGTGGGGCAAGGCAGACCAAAACTGACAAATCAGTGTGTACAGTGGAAAGAGAACTGGATTTGGAGTTGGAGGACTTTGAATCTCTGCTCTGCTGCTTATGGCTCTGGGATTCTGTTCCTCATCTGTACAATAAAGGGGCTGGACGAGATTGTCTCTAAAGTCCCTACCAGATCGAAATCTATGTTTCTATTATAATCAGGGCTCAGAGAGACAAAGCTCACTACCCCCTACCTTCCATTCCATCTGATGTCGTGTCCTATCTCAGCCGTTGGGTTCTTTGGGGATGACAAAACCCCAGCCTGTTTCTGGTTGGCCTTGTATAACTCAGAGCTGAATGGCGCTTTGGGCATGATGAAGGAACCCCTTTATTGGCCATTGTGCAGGGAGAATTGATGACTCAGTGGACCTTGAAAAGGAAGCGACCTGTGCTAAGTTGTCTATGTCATTTCCTGGCTGCAGAGACTATGAGTAACCTTCGAGCTTCTCACTAGAGAGGCATCCTTAGCCCCTCTCCTGCTCCCACATGGCAGCAAGAGAAGGCACTTTAAGTCAGCAAGCTAGACTTTGAGTCTCTGCTCCTCTCTTTTGCTTCATGTTCTTTTGCCTGGTCATAGGTAATTGAGCAACAATCCTGAGATGGACATGTCTAGTCTTGGAGACAATCTGATGAGTTTGAGAGGTTGAAGATTATAGACCACAAAATAACATATTTAGAGTTGAAAATATATATTCTCTCTTCATTTTTACGGATAAGGAATCTGAGCCCCAGAGAAACTGAGTTACCTATTTGAGGTGACATAGTAGAAAGTAGTCATCCCAGCATTTGAACCTGGGACTGAGGATTTTCCCAGTTCTTGGCTCTTTCCACTATACCACACTGTATTGCCAGACGGGGAAACAACAAAAGAAATATGGCATCTCACGGTCAACCTGAGAGTTATCTGGGAGGCTGGCATTGAACTTGGCCCCAACATCTCTCTTTCACAAATGGGAAAGCTAAAAGCAAAGGACTCATAAAAATCTGATGCCAGCATTTTTATTCTATCCACACACAAGAGAAGGGGCAGGGAAAGATCCAGTGGCAATGCCTTACACATTCAGAACCATGGGAGTTCATGACCCTCAGACTTTGGGATCCTAATTCTCTCCCTTTAGGAAATTCCCTCCCTGCTCTAGTTTTGTGTTTTGCATGTCTGAATGAGGGTGGAAGCTCTGGCCACAGACAGCTCAGATTGAATTCTTTGCTTAGCAGTGTTTTCTTGGCCTCTTGAAAAGGTTTTCATACAATTGCAAATTATTTTTGCTCTTGGTAGTAAAGATATTCTTATACTTTGATGCATCTATAGTATCATGGATATGGCCACTCTCTCCACTATCTCATTCCCTTCTACAGATATGGTAGAGTAGAAAAAGCAATGGTACTAGAATTGGAGAACTTGTTGTTGAGTTATTTCAGTTCTGTCTAACTCTTTGTGACCCCATTTGGGGTTTTCTTGGCAAAGATATTGGAGTGGTTTGCCATTTCCTTCTCCAGCTTATTTGACAGATGGGGAAAGTAAGACAAACAGGGTTAAGTGACTTGCCCAGGGTCACACAGCTAATAAGTGTCTGAGACAGGATTTGAACTCTGAGTTTCAGGGCTGGGGCTCTATCCACTGCATCACCTAGCTGCCCATTATAGAACTTGAGTCAAATTTTATCTCCAATGCTTACCACCTCTGTGACCTCAGGTTATTTAACCTCTCTGAGTCTCAATTTCCTCATCTGCAAAAATAAGGAGATTGACCAGAATACATTTAAAGCCTCTTCCAGTTCTAAATCTAAGGTGCTATGACATTTTACAGCTTCATTTATAAAAAATAGAAATAAAAATGAGAGTTTATGAAATTCTTTCCCCAGAACAATCCTGTGAGATAAATCATACTAAAATTATTATTCCCATTTTACAGAGGAGAATATCAGGGCCCGGAGAGGTTAATTGACTTGCCCAAGGCCACACTGGTAGTAAGTATCACAGCCAAAATTCAAACCCAGGTCCACTGACTCCAAATCCAATGCCTTTCCAGAGCACCATCTGTCAGTGGCCATCTGTTATCCTTCACTATTGCTAAAAGGTCTGGTCTACCTCCCTTTTTTGGGAGGTTATTCATGTCCCTTAACGCTGTCTTTTATAGTACTTTTTATATACAGTCATGGTTGATAACACGCTGCAGCCTGTTCACACCCACCGTGCATCACTACATTGCCCTTTGGGTCACCCACAATTATGATTCTTCAGAAATCGTGGCGTTCCTTGCTTCGTCGTCATTGCCAGCAATCCCTGCTAGCATTGCTAGCAGCTGTGAATTGTGGGGGGTTTTCAACCCTCCTCGTTAAATTAAAAAAATGACCCTAAACACCCTACCTGCATCCAGGGAGGAGGCCCATGCCAGTTTTATCCTAGGGCCAGATGGTGTGTTTCAGAGTGTGAAAAAGGAAAATGAACATTTTCTCTCATGTTTTATCACACCCAGTGAGTGCGATGCCTGACCCCCTGATGTACGCACAGACGGCCTTGTCTTATTGCCTAGGCACAGAAAAAGAGCTGGAGGCTGCAGCTGTGGGCGTAGGCCCAGGTTACGACAGATCTCAGCCTGGGCCTGCTGAGGGCCAATCAGAAAGCTCCAGCTGGGTCTGGGCCTCAAAAGGGTCAGTTCGAGCCATGCCACAGAGAGACAATGAATCTCTCCTGGGAGCCAAAGGGGTACTTGGACATGGATGGCCTGTCAGCACCTGGAGGCCTCAGCCTTCAAGTATCGAGTTTGAAAGAAGGACCAATGCAGGCAAACACCTTCTGGTCTTTCGAACCGTCCTGATATTTTGCCTATAGCCATGACGCTACATACATCCTTCTGTGGGGAGAGGGAGAAGGGGGCATAAATGACCCTTTCCAGTCAATGCAGATCCTTACAACTTAGGTCCTTGCATCCACCTTCAGAGCCAGAAGGAAACTTAGTGACTTTGGAGTCCAATTTCATAGGTGGGGGTGACTAACCATGGCACTGAAAGTAGGGAGGAAAAAGAAAAGGACGTAGCAAGGAAGCAAGGGAAACTCTGAAGACAGACGTTGTCTAGTTTATGCTTTTGGTAAAGGCTAGTCCTTGGGAGGAGGATAGACTTTTATGATAATCACCATAATACCAATTAATAGGTCAAATGCAGATTTTTTTAGACAGAAAATTCAGATCTATACATATTATATATGAAAAACAATACATTGTATATAAATACATTAATAATATAAATATATTTATATGAATATATTAATAGTATATAAAGATATTTGATATGTAGCATATAAATATATTAATACTACATAAATATGTTATGTAGAAAATACATGTGTGGTGTACACATGCATGTGCATACCCATGTGTGCATGTGTACGTATATGGTTTGTATTTTATATATAAGTACATGTATATATAATGCAAACCAAGTCAATAAACATCTATTAAGTACTTACTATATGCCAGGCACTGTGCTAGATGTTGGGCATACAAAGACAAAAATGGAACAGTCCCTTCACTCAAAGAGCTTATATTCTACTTGGAAAATAGCCTGAGGGACAGCTAGATGGCACAGTGGATACAGCTCCGGCCTTGGAGTCAGGAGGACCTGAGTTCAAATTCAACCTCAGACACTTGCTACTTACTAGCTGTGTGACCATGGGCAAGTTACTTAACTTCGATTGCCTCACCAAAAAGAAATACACCCCCCCCCATATATATATATATATATATATATATATACACACACACACATATATATACACACATACACATATATACATATATACATTTATATATGTGTATTCGTGTATGTGTGTGTATATGTGTGTGTGTTGTATAGATAGATAGACAGATAGCCTATACACAGGTAAGTAAATATGAAATAAATATAACATAATAACATATTTTCTAGCAGAAGAGTGCAAATAATTGAGGAGATTAAGAAAGGGTTCAGGTAAGAGGTAGCATCTGAACTGCTCTTTGAAGGAAGTTAGAGATTTAAAGAGGAGGTGGTGAGGAGGGCACCGCTTGGACAAAGTCACAGAGGCAGGAGATGGGAAACAGTTCAACTTTCCCCTGGAAGAAAACGTAGGTTCCCCAAGGACAGAACAATGCCATTCGTGTCTGTATTCTTGGTGCCTTAGCACAGGGCCTTGTGTTTATAGTAGACACTTAGGAAATGTTGTGAATGGGACTTCTCTCAGTGAGAGAAAACAAAAGATTCAAAAATGTCTTGAAATGTCAACTCCAGGTAGCTTTGGCAAATTAACTGGACGCTGCTCACTTCACTGCTGGCTCAACTCCACATCCAGACTGATCCACCTTGCCTTCCCACCACTAACCTTGGGGTGACCACCCTTCCACCCCCATACTCCCACTAGCACCCTTCTCTCCCCCTCCCCCTTCTCAATTCTCCTTTATGTTCTTTATATTTTCTCTTCCCCTACTAGAAGAGTAGGGACATCTTGTTTTCTTATATTGGTGTTCCAAGTGCTTAGCAGAGTGCCTACCACATTGTAAGTACTGTAACTAATAAATGCTCTCTTCTCTCTCTCTCTCTCTCTCTCTCCCCCCCCTTGTCTCTGTCTGTCTCTGTCTTTGATTCTCTCTGACCTTCTCTCTGTCTCTGTGTCTGTCTGTCTGTCTTTCTCTTTAGCTGTGTGACTCTGGGCAAGTCACTAAACCTTTCCCAGTCTTAGTTTCCTCATTTATAAAATAAGGTAGTTGATCTTGACAGTTTTTAAGGGCGCCTCTGGTTCTAAATCGAAATGTATGATTAAATTATTATTATTATTTATTGTTTACATTTTGTTAATGTTCTGTGAAAAGGGAGTACGCTGGCATGCACAATACCAGCTCCTCAGAAACAGAATAGGGAGTAAATCTAAATTTATCATTGATTGTTAGGAGGCCTAACCATTAGGCCCAGATGTGATGCCTAATTACAACTCATGAGTGATTAGGGCAAAAACTGAAATGTCCTGTCATTTCTGCCTGTGCCACAAATTATAAGATAAAGGGCTGAAAGAGTATGGCCCTGGCATTTAGCTTCAAATATTTTCATAGTAGAGGAACAAAGGTCTGTTTCCCTTTTATTATTTCTTGGAGGTTATTTCTTTTCCCTCAGGCCTTTAACTGGGAAATTATTTGAAGGTTTTTGAGAAGAGAAAAGATGTCTTTGTCTCTCAAGGCAGTAAGGTAAGTGCCCAAAACTGAAAGCCAGAGGAGACCTGGAGCTCATCTGGTCTGAGATTAGTTAGTTAAATGAACCTCAGAAAGGTTAAGTCACTCGCCCAAAGTCTCAGAGAAGATCCTCGGCATTATGTTAAAAGTCATCTAGTTCAAACCTTTTATTCTAGTAAGTGGCAAGCCAGAATCTGGCCCTGTGTTCTCCAACTCCAGATCCAGTGCTCCAGACCACACTGTTTTACAGTGAATTAGGAAGGATTATCAGAACTGTCAGCGGCTCCCTATTTCCCCTGGGAGAAAACAAAAACTCCTCAGCCTGGCAGTTAAGGCTTTCTGAAATTTGGTTTTAACTTACTGTTTTTCAGCCTGATTTCATATGGTTCTCCTTGCATCCTCTGCCAACTGGGTAGTCCTTACTGCTTCCTCGCTCTGTGAATTCATGTCATCTGATCCCCATGCCTGGATGTGACCTCTTCCTGCCCACCTGCCAGAATTCTTTAAGGTTTAGCCCAAGAGCCACCTCTTCCAATGAAACCATCCCTGTTTGTCTCTCCCACCTCAGCTGAGAGTACTCTCTACCTCCTCCTCAAATTTTTTCTTGTTTTCCTTTTTTTTTTTTTTTAAGTAGGGGGGATGGCGAGGAAGTGGGCTTCAGTGACTCCCAAGACTGAGCCCCCATCAGAGGCCTCAGTCCTGGGCGCATGAATAATAGATTCTGTCAGCTGGCAGTTCCCTTGGGGAGAGGAAAGCGGTCCTAGTGAGTTGTTTCCAGAAGTGCATGGTGACCTGGAATGGAAAGCCCTGCCTTCTGCTTCATAGCATGGGCAGGTAGTCTGTTACTCTTTCCAGGCCTCTTATTTCATGGTGAACAAAAGTCTTTTAATTGGCTTCTAAGCTAGAACTGAGAATACAGACAAAAGACACTAAAACTGGCTAAATCAAGCTTTCCACTCAAGTTCCACAAGCTTCTGGAGGCTCAGAGGTCTGTTAGCCAATCAGGAGTCATGCCTCGCTACATGTCTGCACCACTACACGCTGTCCTTTGGCGGACTGACAAAGACTGGCTGAGCCGCTTGTCCCAATGCCCATTCTCCCTTGTGAAAAAGAAGAATATTTTGGCAAAACCAGGAATTGCCTATGTTTTTCAACATGTGCGTGAGTCCTACACATAGTCTACTATTTCTCTACTAAAAGGAAGGTGGTTTGTTTCACCAGCAATCCTCTGAAGTTGATTCTCTCTTCAAATATTCCTAATGTAACTAAAGTGATTTGTTTGGGTCTCTCCTTTGCCGTGGTCATATTCTACCTCACCTACCGCTTTCCTCTGCCCTATATCACTTATTAACATTGCATTTTTATTACCGTCTGTATTGTCTTATCTCCCTTTAGACTGGGCACTCCACGAAGGCAAGGACTGTCTTATCTAAACTGTGTATCTCTCCCAGTCCTGAGCATCATAGCGCCTTTATACTACAGGCACTTCATGAATGTTTGTTGTTATATTTGGACCTTGGGGTTTTGCTTGTCTGTGTACATATCATCTCTTCCCTAATAGACAATAAACTCCTCAAGGTTATAGACTCTTCTGTTTCTCATTTTTATGTCTCAAGAGCAGAATGATTTGCACATAGTAGGAGCTTAATAAATATTTGCAGAAATAAATTGAATAGTGCTCTAGGTTTTTAACACACATTATTTTTTTCAAATCAGTTCCATGAGCATCATTATTTCATTTTGCCTACAAAATAAACATTCCCATTTAACAGAAGATGAAAACGAAGTTTGCAAAGGTCACGTATTTAAGATAGTAGCAAAGCTGAGAATCATGTTTCTCCCATTAGGTCATGCTGCTTCCTTATATTCAGCACCATGCACATAATAGCAAGAAATAATAATAATAATTGGCATTGATATCTTTCAGGGTTTGCCATTACATACATTATATAAGTAATATTAGTATTTAAGGTTTACAAGTATCATAAAAACACTGTCTCATTTGATCCTCACAACAACTCTATGATATAGGTTACTTCTATTATTTTGTTTTTACAGATGAAGAAACTGAGGCTCAGAGAAGGGTGGTGCAGTTAGCAATTGTCTGAAGCAGGATTCAGACTGAGAGGAGAATATGGTTCCTACACTCACATTACCCAACCATCTTATTTAGCATCAACTCTCTATCAGTGGAAGTTTGGTACCAGTTTGAAATGGAAATCGACAAATATATACCCCAAGGGTTCCATCTTCCAAGAAGCAGGGAAGTCTATCCCCCTTGAACTATTTTTAACTCTTATTTCAGAGGCTCAAGCTCTTGCTGATGGACCCATTTTCTTAACTGCCAAAAAGATAATACTTTAAAAGAGATAGTTTGAAAATATTCTGTGGCACTAGTTTTTTTTTTTTTTAAATGACCAAAATAAGAGTGAAAGATAACAGGGAAGCCTTTGTCTGCTAAAGCAAAGAAAAAAAGATGAAGTCTTTCAAACCCCTGGCTGGCAGGACAGTCATATCCACCAGGGACAACTACAGCATTGTGTCAAGAATATGCTCCATACATCTGATGAGACCAAAGGCGGTCACAAAGATCGCCAAAGATCAGGCATTTAAATAGGCCGCCAATTCTCTGGGAAGGGGTGGGGAAGATGGAGGGGCCTCAAAATAACTCCCAGGGAAATATGTTTGACATGAGGATGCTTCTTTCTAGTGAACATACTTTCCAGGCTGAATCCACTTGGTTTTCAGTAAGGGTTATAGGGGGGAAAGCCCTGAACTTGAAATCAGAAGTCCTGGGTTTGAGTTTTGTCTCTGTCACTGATTGCTAGGTGACTTTGGGTAAATCATTAAACCTCTCTGATCCTCAGCTTCCACATCAATAAAATGGGGACAATTTATTTGCATGACAAAAAGTTCTTGGGGGGCTGATAGGATCAAGAGTAGAAGGAGCATTAGAGAGCTTGTAATCTGGTCCCCTCATTTTAAGGAAGAGGAAACTGAGGCTAGGAGAGGGGAAGTGATTTTCCCAGAGTACTCAACTAACAGCAGAACTGATAGACTAAAATTCCAATCTCTTGACTGCTCTTTCTTCTACACATTTTCTTTTGATACTTAGAAACAAGTGACTGAATGGGAACTTTCTTTTGAAGAAAAGAAAATCCAGTCATAAGTATAAAAAATAAAATAAAACAACCAGAAAACCCTGAGGGTTTGGGCACATATCCTAAAATGACTAATTAAATCTAAAACATGGACAGCCAGCTTTTTTTCTGTTGAATTCTCTGCTTTTCTAAAATGAATACTTTTAGAAATTTTTTTTTCTGAATGAGTCATATTTGAGGTCTGGGGTTTTCCCCCTTTTTCCTAAAATCTATAAACCAGCAGTCTGAAGTGTTGCACACTTCCCCAGCTGCAGGGATAGCAGTAGGCATTGACCAGAGATGCCAGAGGAAAGGCCCACTCTTGCCAGGTTTAACGCTTGCTCTCTCTTCTACATGTAGCTATTGAAAAGGAAGTAAGTCAAAAGTATTGCCATTACCACATACATATATAGGAGATGAATACCTCTCTTTATATTTAATTTGTAACTGAATCATCCCCAGAATGGGTTTGTCACATCATCTTATGTAACCTCCCAACCCTCTCCCCAAAAGGGTTCCTAAAAACTACAACCAGATTTAAAGTTTTATTTGAGTCAACATTTATTCAAATTCTCAACTCCTAATCCCCAACTGCTGCTTATGACACATTAATTCAAAGTAAAATAACATTTGATTAGACCAGAATATCAGGGTGAGTGATAAGAAAAATCCCCCTCATACAAACACACATAGTAAAAAAAAAAGAGTTACTCAGACAACTCTCTTTCTAAGGTCTTCATATAAGATGAAAAATATTTCTGTTCCTTATGCTGCTACTTCTGTGAACAACTGTGGATGTTGCCTGCTGGGTTGCGTTCTTCCCCGAGCTGCATTCTTCCCTGAGTTACTTACTATTTTTTGGGGGGGGGGGCACTAGGCAATGCGGTTAAGTGACTTGCCCAGAGTCACACAGCTAATAAGTGTCAAGTGTCTGAAGCCGGATTTGAACTCAGGTCCTCCTGACTCCAGGACCGGTGCTCTATTCACTGTGCCACCTAGCTGCCTCTCTGAGCTACTTACTATTGATAGCTATCAATTTTTTACTGAATTTCAGTTGTTAGGAGGTTTCTTTCTGTGGGGAGTGGCCATAGCTCTTTTGTGAGGTATTACATTACTTTAGAATGATTTCAGTCCTTCTGTGAATCAGACCCTTGGGCATATGAATTAGCCTGTGGTGCAATGTGGAGAGCACTGGGCCTGGAGTCAGAAGGACCTGAATTCAAATATGACCTCAGATACTTATAGCTGTGTGAGCCTACACAAGTCACTTAATCCCCATTTGCCTCAGTTTTCTCTACTGTAAGACTGGGATAATAATAGCACCTAACTTACATAGTTATTTAGAAGATCAAATTAGGTAATATTTGTAAAACAAACAAAAATACAAACAAACAAAAAGCAAAAATGCCAGCAAATGTGCTGGCACATAATAGGCACTATATAAATATTTATTCCCTTCCTTTTCTCTCCATATCCAGTGTCTTTCAGGTCAATTCTGTTTTTTTGGATAAACAATAATTCCAAAACTTCCTTGCTTCTCACCCCCATCTGAACTTTCCTCCATTTTTAATCCATTTATTTTTAAAATGTTTTCATTGACTCTCCTTTTCCCCCCTCATTTTCTTTGGCCTCACTATCATTAAACACACACACACACACACACACACACACACACACACAAATAAAGCCCTTCCTTATAACAAATAAATGTAGAAAAGCAAAAATTCCCACATTGGTCATGTCCAAAACCATATGCCTCACTCTGATCTTGTCCATCACTTTTTTGCCATGAGGTAGGAGGCAAATTCACCAACAGTCTCCTGCAGTCATGATTGGTCATTGCATTCCTGAAAAGTTCTTGAAAGTTCTTAAATCTTTCAAAAAATTTAAAAAAATCATAATTGTACAAACTGTTCTCCTGGTTCTGTTCATTTCATTATACATCAGTTCAAACAAGTCTTCCCAGGTTTCTCTGAATTTACTGATCTTCTGGTTTCCAGGTTTCTGTCTCTTCTTGCACGATAGGCCCAACCCCAAGGAAGCCCTGCCTCCTGATTGTCCTGGACAAATGCCAGAGATTACATTGGTCTCAGGCCTCCTGATGACCCTGTCTTCCTGCTATCACAGCACTGCCTACATCTGGTCTCCTGCTGTAGAGTCCTGGCTCTAGGCTTCTTGGAGGGTTTCCAGCATGGACGCAGGTGCACTTCCAGGTCCTGTCTCCCCGTCCAGTGATTAATGGGGACTAGCTCCATATTCCACTGCAGCAGAGATAGGCCAGGAATGAGATCCTACTGGCTTGAAGCCCCTTTACTGAAACCTGCCCTAGCTTCTCTCTCTCTCTTTTCTTCCCCATCTCCCCTCAGGTTTCTGGCTGGCTTCTCATGTGGGTTTGGTGGGTTGGATGAAAGAGCTTACTGAGTTGTTGTTTTTTTGTTTCTTCTTCTTTGTCTTCATCATCCTCATCATCACCATCATCATCATCACCATCATCATCGTCATCATCATCATCACCATCATCATCATTATCATCACCATCATCACCATCATCATTATCATCATCATCATCATTGCTTTACCCAGGGCCCTTTTACATCTTTGCTGGAATGTTTGCTGGGAAAGCCTAGATTTCTGGGTCACATGATGGAAGACTAGTCATTTTCTTCAATTCTGACAATCCTTCAAACCTCTCCAAAAGAGGAATTATATGCAAGAGATAATAGGAAGCTACATGGAGCAGAGGATAGAATGCCGAGCTTGGAATTAGGAAAACTCACTTTTCTGAGTTCAAATCTGGCTTCAGATACATATTAGCTGTGTGATTCTGGGCAAGTCACTTAAACCCATTTGCCTCAGTTTCCTCATCTGTAAAATGAGCTGAAGAGGGAAAATGGCAAACCACTCCAGTATCTTTGCCATGATAACCTCAACTTGTATCACAACTGAAAAATGCAAGGGATAAAGATAAATTCCATTGTCTCTGTGGTCTAGGACAGTGGCGTCAAAGACAAATAGAAATGGGGGAGGACTATCCGTGATCCCCACGGGCTATGTATTAACTTCATTCTAAAATGAAACGTTGTCTATGTTTATTGTATTTTTAATTTTTTTTTGTTGAATGTTTCCTGATTATATTTTGATCGGTTTGAGTCACACTGCATGTGTGTTGGATGCTGATCTAGGATGCCAAGAACCCAAACCCAAACAAGGTAAAAACCTGATGAATCAGAAATAGAGGAGAATCCCTCACCCCTAACTTGCTCACTCAGTACCCCTTCCCCCTACAGGCCTCTATTCTCTGGGCAGCAGGAGGCTGCACAAGCTGACCCATGGGCTTGCATGAATTTATGGACTGCATAAGCAAAAATAATAAGCAGGATAGAAAACTCAGAATAGACTTAACTCTCTACTCTGACCCGGATCCTTCTCCTCTCAATGCCTCAGAGATCCAAAGGCAGAAGTTTGCTTTGGTGATGATAATAGGATGGCAGCATTCTCTGCCAAAGAATGGAAGAACAGCAGGAAAAGGGATAGGACATGTGGGGATGTGGGGATGTGTCTGGCATTCCACTAAGCCCCGATAATAGCCAGTATTTATATGGAGGCAGCTAGAGTGTTGGCCGTGGTGTCAGGATGATGTGAGTTTAAATCCTAAGTCACTTACCCTCTCTCAGTCTCAGTTCCTCCATCTGTAAAATTGGGATAGTAATAGCTCTTAACTCTTAGGATTGTCGTGATGATTGAATGCTATAACATGTATCTTGCAACTCTTAAAGCACTATATAATGCTAGCTATTATCATTTAGCACTTCATGTTTCACAAAGTACTTTACATGCTAATTCATTTGATCCTTACAACAACTCTCTAAAGTAGGTACTAGAGAAGTAAAATGATTTGTCCACTGTCACACAGCCAAGAATGTCTAAGGAAGGATTTGAACTCATATCTTCCTGACCCAAAGGCCATCATTCTAACTGTTGCACCACCTAGTTGAAGGTATGGGGAATAAAGAAGAGGAACTCTCAGTCTAATTGTGGAAGATAAATCACATATGCATAAAAGAGCTAGAAAACAATGCAAGAGTTTGTACCATCACAATTATGTAAATGACTCCCTTGTTGGAATGCCCAGTTTCTGTAAATGGCACCACCATTCTCTCAGTCATCCAGGTTGGGAAGTGTGGTGCCATCTTTTATTTTTATCCCTTTCTCATTCCTTATACCCAG
>NW_020954751.1:13398872-13428623 GCF_900497805.2 Vombatus ursinus | reverse complement strand
AAAACATCGTCTCCACTTGCTCCTCACCTTCATGTTTAAAAAAAAGGGGGAGGGAGTAAAATTGTCTAATAAAGCATCTGGGCCTGACAGGACACGTAATTTTCCCCTCTTGCAATGTTGGCTCCACTTACATTACTGATGTCATTGTGTTCATGGCACTTTGGATTTTGCTTTCTTCCCTCTTCTGCTCAGCATTGCTGAATTCCTTTGAATTCTTTAAATGCGTCATTCCTTGGAACACAATAATATTCTTTTCCATCCGTTCACCGCATTTTGTTCTGCTCTTCCCTAGCCATCAGCCCCATGATTTGCTTTCAGCTTTTGGTTATTACAATTAGTCTTGCTATGAATATTTTGGTTTGGATGTGAACTTTCTCTCTTTCATTGGACTCTGTGACCTACGCACAACCAGGAGTGGATCAAAGGGTATGAATTACTAGCTAAATCCATGTCACTTCTTGTGGTCAGTTATTTTTTCAGTCATGTCTGACTCTTCATGACCCCATTTGGAGTTTTCTTGACAAAGATACTGGAGTGGTTGGCTTCTCCAGCTCATTTGACAAATGAGGAAACTGAGGCAAACAGGGTGAAGCGACTTGCCCAGGGTCACCCAGCTAAGATAAATTTTCCTGAATCCAGGCCTGGCATTCTATCCATTGAACCACCTAGCCACATCATGTCATCGTTACTTTACTCCCAAACTAACATCGTCTAGGATTGTTGTATTTAGAACCAAAAGAGACCACAGAGATAATTTAGTACAATCTTCTTATTTGGCAGATAAGAAAACTGAAGGGAGGCAGCTAGGTGGTGCAGTGGATAGAGCACTGGTACTGGAGTCAGGAGGACCTAGTTCAAATCTGGCCTCAGACACTTGACACTTACTAACTGTGTGACCCTGGGCAAGTCACTTAACCCAGACTGTCTCACCAAAACAAACAAACAAATAAACAAACATAAAATCCTGAGGAACAGAGAGGTAAAGAGACTTACCCATTCTAACAGAGCTAACAAATAGCAGAGTTGGAATTCAAATCCAGATCCTCCAACTCCATCCAAATTCAGGGCTTTTCCCATAATGCAGTGCAGCCTCTTCTTTGTGTCAGTCTCTGAGTAAAGGTCATAGGATGTATTCAGGGATGGAAGGGAGCTTAGAAACCCTCTGGTCCAACACCCTCATTTTATTGATAAGGAAAGTAAGACCCAAATAAAGGAAGACCTGTCCTTTCTCTTTGTTAAGGCTAATACCACTCTGTGTGCCCTTGAAATAATCAGATATTCCCTTCATTACCTAGAGAATAAACACAAACTCCTGAGCTTGTCATTTAAGACCTTTCATTACAGACTCTTACCTACCTTTCCAGCACTCTTTTATTCTGTCCTCCCTCAAGACCTCTTCATTCCAGCCAGATTGGACTATTTGCAACTGTATGTTTCTCACCTCTGCTCATTTGCATGTGACATCCTTCATATATTTGTAATGCCTGAAGGTGTCTAGGGCTGCAGACCTCACTGGGACAAATATGCTCAATGACAGCTGGGTTATTCCATCAGGATTTTGACTCTCCCCCAAAGTAGAATGTCATTTCCTTGACGACAGGACCTTTTCATCTTTGTTTTTTGTATCTTCAGCACCTGGAACAGCACCTTGCACATAATAGGTAATGAATGTTTGTGAAATGAATTGATTTGAATTGAATTGAATATTACATGATAATTACACTGGATAGTTGCAAGACAAGTATTATATGAGGGATTAAGTTGTTTTGAGGGGGTAGGGGAGGGTACAGGAATTAGAGACTTCCTTGAGGAGAACAATTTGAATAGAGATTCAAAGGATGAGGAAATCAACAAACCAAGAGGCATTCCTCTGCTTAAAACCCTTAACAGCTCTCTCCATCTACACCAGTTTCATCTCAGTCTCATCTCCTTTTAGCCTGACAGCTAAAGTCCTCCATGATCTAGCTTCATTTTACCTTTTCAACTCCATATCCCATGAATCCAGCAAATAATCAAGCATTTATTTAGCATCTAGAATATGCTGGTACTACTCTAGGAACGGTGGATACAAAGACAAAAAGGAAATTATCCCTATCTTCAAGAAGCTTCCGTTTTACTGAGAAGGAATAACATGTACACATATAAGCATATGCAAAGTAAAGACAAGACAAATGGTGGGGAATGGTTACTAGCAAGTAAGAATAAAATGGCCAGGAAAGTCTCTTTTTGGAGGTAGCACTCAAACTGAGCTTTGAAAGATACAAGGAATTCTGGGGACAAAAGCCTGTGCAAAGGCAACTGGACAGGAAATGCAATACCTATGAAAAAGATAAAGCAGCAGCTGGGTGGTGCAATGGGTAGAGTATTGGACTGGAGTCAGGCATAGCTGAGTTCCAATACAGATTTGGACAAACTTATTAGCTGTGTGACCTTGGGCAAGTCATTCTCTGCCTCAGTTTCCTCACATGTAACAGCACCTACTTCCTGGGATTGTTCCCAGGATAAAATGAGATAATATTTGTAAATCTTGAAATACTATATAAATGCTAGCTCTATTGTTTATATTATGTATCTTATCTTCCCACTTAGACTATAACTTCCTTAAGGTCAAGGACCAAATCTTTGGTTTCTTTGGTTTTGTCTCTTGGTACTTACTAACCATCTGTGTAACATTGGGTAAGTCAGTCTCTGGGAGGTAGCTCCCTAATCTACATAATGAGGTGGTTGGTTTAGATCAGAGGTATCAAACACATGCCTCAGTTCATCCAGATTAAAAGTAATTGGGAAATATTTACCAAAATAAATGTCACAGAACACAGATAAGGCAGATCGTGGTTTTCTAAGTCAATATGCATTCAGCAATTCTTATGTACTGATTAATGGCCTCATTTCTATTACCACTGGATAAGATAATCTCCAAGGTCTTTTCTAGCTCTGACATTCTATGATCCTAGATAACCAGCCTAAACATAATATGATCAAGCCCATGTAACCTAAAGGACTGATACAAGCCTCTAGACAGTCAACATGCTACCTGTGGCTCAGAGACAGCTCTGAGCTCATATATACCGATGTTTCAATATTGAGGACCTCTCACAATAATCTTGCTCTTTTCAGCTTGTGTCTCCCCCAAGGGTTTCCCCTAGATACACCATAACTTGGCTTGTTTTGTGCCCACACAAAGTTTTCCCACGAACATCAGAATTTGGTGCATTTATAGATCTTCACTGAAAAAAGAAAAGGACTTAGCTCCTGTGCAAATAGTCAGGCTAACAGATATTGAATATAGACCAAGCTTTATTCAAATCACCCACAAATCCAAAGGGCTGGCACCTGAAGACATAAACATCATAATCAGTAAAGATGTGTCTGTCTTTGTCTCTGGCCTTAACCTTCCCCTGGGACCTACATAGTCCCTGATCCTTATAATATTGTCCTGGATGGGACTCCCTGCAAGGTAAAAGCACTCAAGTTGCCATAGAGTCAAGCAACCTACCCCTTTGGTGAACCTCATCTTCCCCAGGGACCTATGTAATCATTCGAGACTTATGTGGAGTTGATATAGCAAGATTGATTAGCAAACTAACTCCTTTTCTGCTATAAATGCAGCCAGCTATAGATTAATATACCTCAGTGCAGAAACAGACTGGAGTTAATGTCTTCCAACACTACAAGCAAGAAAAAAAACCCCTAAGAGTGGCTAGTGAGCTAATTCCCTACCATAGACTAATATAGTCTCCACGTCTTATGATCATGATTCTAGAGTTAGAAGGGATATCTTAGATCGGGGTGGGGAACCTGCATCCTTGAGGCCACATGTGACCTTGAGGCTGCGGGTTCCCCACCCCTGTCTTAGATGATCTAGACCAAATCAATCAGATTTGGAGGAAATCTTACATGAGGAAACTTGGTCCCATGTAAGGTAAGTGACTAACCTCAGGTAGTTAGCGTAAAAGGTAGACTGTGAAGCCGGTTCCTTTGACTACTGAGTCAATGTTCTGTTGTTTTTCTTTTCTTCTCACTGTTCCATGATGTAGAATCAGTGGAGGTCAAGGTCCAGGTTTGGTCCATCTCATTGTTGTGCTTATTTTGTGGCTTATTGCTTCCAGCTTCAACAACTCCTAGCTTGACTCAGGTCCTTGACATGGCACAGGAACTCCCTTTGCCAGCAGAGCTCTTTTGTTGTTGCTGCTGTTCAGTTGCGTCCAACCCTTCGTGACCCCATTTTGGGTTTTCTTGGCAAAGATACTAGAGTGCTTTACCATTTCCTTCTCCAGCTCATTTTACAGATGAGGAAACTGAGGCAAACAGGATAAAATGACTTGCCCAGGGTCACATAGCAAGTAAATGTCTGAGGCCAGATTTGAACTCAGGAAGATGATCTTCCTGATTTCAGGCCCATGACTCTATTCAGTGTACCAACCGGTTGCCCTCAGCATTGTTCTACTATGGCCAAATTGAGCTTCTGCAGATTTCTATTTCTGTCACTTAGGTGACGAGCAACTGATGCATGAGGAGTTCTGAACAGGAAGGTCAGGGAAGGCTTTATGTAGGGCTGAGTTTGGCATGGAAGGATTAGATGGGATTTTGATAAGGAGAGAGGAGGGAGAGATAATTGTGGTCTTCACTGAAGGCACAAGAATGGAGTAAATGACCTCCAGAGGTCCCTTCCTGGCCAGTGATTTCTGTAGAGTCTTTCTCCAAAGAATCTCATTGATGCTTCCTCAAACAAAGAGGAGTTAGACAAGACCTTCCTCCCTAAAGATATCTCTTTTCCAGACCAGGAGAGACCTGGGTTCAAATTCTGCCTCTGATACTTCCTGGTTATATGACCATGGGCAAGTCCACCTCATCTCTCTGGAGCTCAGTTTCTTCATCTGTAAAATGGGGATAATAACACCAGTAGCACCAACCTCATGAAGCTGTTGTGAGGCTCATATGGACAAATTCAGATGAGGCACTCTGAAGAGTTTAGAGTCAGCCGTTATGACATTGTCAGCTCCTTCACAAGGTCAGCCCCTCTCCAGGTGTCCTTGATCCGCTCACATCCTAATTTGCTGTTAGGGAATGCTGCTGCTTCCTATGGCACAGACAGCCTTATCCTTGGGTGTTGTATGGGGTCCAGAAGAGGTGGTGAAGGGAAACAGCTCTGGTGAGTAATCACAGGATGGCAGATAATAACACAGCACAGAAATTTGCTTCCTCCGCCTCTGTCAGAGCCAACTTTTGAAGACACTGGGTTGATCGATGCCTGATAACGCTCGTGTTTCAAACTATGTTGTGCTCCAGTCTGAAGTACCTGTCACTAGGGCCAGGAAGCCCGTTGTGGAGATGGGGATGGTAAGCATTCATTTTGCACACAGAAATAAATATCTGAAGTTGGCAGGCGGGTGTGCATTGGCGTTTGTTTACTTTGCTGTTTGTCAAACAGAAAAGCCAGAAAGGGAGGAAAGCTGAGTCAAATAAAGAGCTAAAGTATGAGGGGCGGGGGTGGGGGTGGGGTGGCACTGGTAGTCTGATCAAAGCATTGTGGTAAAGTGGAGAGGAGCTGAGCCAAGAGGTGGGAGACTGGAGTTCTAATCCTGCCTCAGATACTAATTCACTTAACCTTGGCGAAATCACTTCATCCTTCTGGGTTTTCATGGAGCTACTCTCTCCTCGTTCTCCTCTAACTTGTCTTAACCATCCTTCAGCCTTTTCAGTTTTTCTTGCTTGTAGAATGAGTGGAGAGGATAATCTCTCTCTCTGTGTCTTTGTCTCTCTCTGTCTCTGTCTATCTGTGTGTGTGTGTGGGTCTCTGTCTCTCTCTCCTCTGATTCTGCATCTGTCCAAACAGCTAGTAGACATATCTCTTTAGTTAAAGGAAACCAAAAAGAAGACATGGGTATTGGGGGGGGGGATAAGTGGAAAACATGAGAACCACCTTTATAGATGAAAAGAGAGATTAGACTTGTTCAGTGTTGATCTTCATGGCAAAACCTTTGGATGAACCAGTGGGTGAAAGTTGTAGGAAAAATTTATTTCAGCTAACAAGAAGAAAGAATTTCCACTGTTTAAAGTTGTTCCATAATGCCATTATATGAGGGGACTTCCGTATTCATATCACAGTCCCTCAAACTCTCTAATCTTCTTCTTCTTCATTCTCCTTAAATTTCATGATGTACACCTTTACTGCACTCTCAGCCAACCACAGGAATGGTAACACTCTGGATTTCACCTTTATTAAGAGGTAGTCTACTTTCTTAATCAAAAACTTCATCATTCTTCCGGCTGATACTATCATTAGCATATTATCATCCCACCACTCCCTAATGATTTATTCTTCCTACACCTATTGTTTGCCTTAAATATGACTTTCAATCCTTTCACCCTCAGTATTTTTTTTTCAGGCCATTACCCCTGCTTTAACTTCATTTCCTCCCTTTTCCATTCTCAACTTTATACTTAGACAATCCAACTCCTTACCATCCTCTACTCTTGAATTCCTTACCACCTTGTCCTATTGCTGCTTACTCTTTACCAAACCTCAGCCCTGGAATACTCCTACCACCTGCCTCCTATTCATATGTGTATTATAAGTTTATGGTATCCAGTTTCCACTGTGTCCTCACTGCAAGAAGGCAATCCTTCTGTATTTTCCTAATTGATCCTCCTCACCTTACAGAACTATTCCAAAACTTCTCTCCTCAAGTCACCTATACCTCCCTCATTCTCTCAGCTAAGGACTTTACTTTTTATTTTACTAAGAAAATTGGAGATATTCAAAGTGAGTTCTCTCTTTTTCTGTCTTCATCTTGGAACCTGTTAGCATCATCTCCCCTTCTTTCCTCTTTCCCCTAGACTTTGACAATGAGGTGGCCCTTTTCTTTAACAAAGTCAGCCCCTCTACATGCACCCTGATCCCATCTTATCCTAACTTCTCTAGCAGATTTCAATCTCAATCATTTCTATGCACTTATCTCCCAATCTGCAAATTCTAACTATCTACTGGTCCCTGATTTCTATTGCCTTCAAACCTAAGTCTCTCCCACCCTTAACAATCTTTCACTAAATCTTTCTATCTCTTCAAGTTGTTTTCCTACAGCTCTCCTCCCTCTCTCAACAAAACTCTTAGAAAAAAAGGTATCTATACTAGCTGCTTCCTCTTCCTCTCCTGTTGCTCACTCCTCAACCCTTTGCTTCCAACCTCATCACTCAACTGAAACTGCTCTCTCTAAAATTACTGGTGATGTCTTAATTGCTGAATCTGATAGGTTTTTTTCTCAGTTTTCCTCACTCTCTACCTCTCTTCTGCATTTGTTACTATTGGTGGCTACCTTCTCTCCTTGAATTCTCTTTCCTCTCTGGGTTTTCGTGACACTGCTCTCTCCTGGTTTTCCTTCAATCTAACTAATCCTCAAACTCTTTTGCAAGCTCCTAACCTGTATCACACTCCCTAACTTGGGATGTTCTCCAAGGATCTGGGCTCTCTTTTCTCCTTTTGCACTCGCTTGATGATTGCATCAGCTCTCATGGGTTTAACTATCATTCCTATGAAGATTATCATCTTATGTATACTTATATATGTGTATGTGTATATATTTTTGTTGTTGTTCAGTTGTTTCAGTCATGTCTGACCCCATTTGGGGTTTTCTTGGCAGAGATACTGGAGTGGTTTGCCATTTCCTTCTCCTGCACATTTAACAGAGGAAGAAACTGAGGCAAATGGGATGAAGTGACTTGCTCAGGGTCACCCAGCTAGTAAATGTCTGAGGCCAGATTTGAACTCAGGAAGATGAGTCTTCCTGACTCCATGCCTGATACTCAACCCACATAGATGCCACCCAGCTGCTACACATACATACATACATGCATATATATATATGTGTGTGTGTGTGTATATACATACACATATACATACATACATACATACATACATACATACATATATATACATACATACATATATATATATATATATATATATATATATACATATATACATATACACATATATATCCCTTGTCAAGATATTAGGAGACAGGTTGTTTTCCTCTGTGCCCTGAGCTCGACATAACAACAATCTTTTGTGCTCACCCTCAGCCACAGCAAAACCCCAGAATTGTTTCATAAAATTATTGTATTGCTTTGACCCAGCATCAGGTACTCTCTGAGCTCAGACAGGCACCTGCTATATCCATGTTCTGGTCATGAAGTCCTTCTACGAATCAATCTTGTCTCATTGTTGCTGTTACCCCTAATTGTCAGGGCTACAGCTCACTGCGGAGCCATTGGTATAAGTATTGAGTATTTGGCCACACTAAAGTGGATCCCCCCAACTTAGGGCAGGGCCCTAGCACGTGTCTAATCTACCTCCTTGTTTGCAAACTGTTTCCCTCAATTTGAAATTAAACTTCTGTTTGATTCTTGACTCTCCAAGCTCTAGCCTGCTCTGTTCAGCTCTAGCCACCCATAGGTCAGAGGCTGGTTCAGTCCAGTTGACACCCTCAATGTCTCCCCAGAGCTTCAATCCCATATAACCAGTTCCAAACCCTGTTATTTCTGTTATTTTTTGTTATTTTGTATGTTTTGTTATTCTTTGTTATTTCATCACCCTTCCAGTCATCCAAGCTTAAAACCTTGGTATTAGCCTCACTCTCACCCCACTTATTTAATTGGTTGCCATGTCTTGCCATTTCTACTTCAACTACCTGACCCCACTCACATAGACACCATTTTACTTCAGAATCCAATAAGATAATATTCCTAAAAAACTCTTAGCTCAGTACCTGTTACACAGTAAACTCTATGTAAATAATAATAATAATAATAATGATAATCATTATTATTATTATTATTATACCCAGCCAGTTTCAATATCACCCTCCCTTGAACTCCTATAGCAGTTTGTATATCTCTTAAAAAAATTTTTTATTTATCTTATTATGTTAGCATAAACACAGACCCTGTGTGCTTTTGCCCCATGGCAACTATGAATAGCTCATGGGGAAGAGAATTTCCAGCAGATATAGGTCTGCTCTTAGCCTTGCTGTGCTCTCAGGTTCTCTTCAGAAGAAAGATATTAAAAAGATCAGTATGTCTGTAAGTGCCCTTTTATAAACTAGCATGAAAGGGTGCCATGATAGTTTATCCCCACAACAGTGGAGAAAATCAGTTCAGCCAGTCTCAGTAAAATCCATCCATCCTCCAGGAGGTACCAAAGGGTTCAACAACAAGCATTGATTAAGCATTTACTAAGTGTCAGGGATTGTGCTAAACTATGTAGATACAAATAGAAGCAGAAAGACAGTCTCTGTCCTTGAGATTATATTCTAACAGGAAACTCAAAAGTAGGGGATAGGGGAGAAAATGAAGGCACCTAGTGTGGGAGAAAAAGTCCAGAGAATCAGGGGCACAGACTGGAGAGGAATGAAGACATGATTCACTTTGGTTTCCCTCTTAAAATGGAAGCATTGGGAGGAATTAAGAAGCCACAGAGGCAGAGGGCATTTTAACTGTGAGAAGTCCTGAGGCAAGTGACCTTCTAGGGTGGAGAGGTTTCCATGGCATGGCGAGGAAAGTCCAAAGTACATGCAGACTGGAAAGGAATGTGTCTGTATATCCTGCACAGGGCATATAGTTAGTATTAAATTTCCAAAAAAATCCACAACATGTTGAAGCTCATTAAAGTGACTGAACTCAACCAATCAATCATTAAACATTTATTAAGTGCCTACTATGTGCTGCACACCATGCTAAGTGCTGGGGATACAAAAAGAGGCAAAAGATAGTTCTGCCCTCAAGGAGCTTACAATCTAACAAAGGATACAACATGAAAACAAAAAATAGAAAACAAGCTGTATACAAGGATGAAAAGGAAATAACTAGCTGTGTGATCAGGTGCAAATCACTCAAAATCTCTGAGTCATTTTCCTCACATATAAAATGGTATTGGACTAATCCAGGGGCAGGGAACCTGCGGCCTTCAGGCCACATGTGGCCTTCTAGGTCCTTGGGTGTGGTCTTTTGACTATCATCCTATCATTAAGGGGATTTGTTCTGTGAAGTTTGGATTCAGTCACAGGGCCGCACCCAAGGACCTAGAGGGCCATATGTGGCCTGGAGGCTGCAGGTTCCTGACCCCTGAACTAATCTATGACTCTATGAGCCTAGCATTGGGCTCAATCAGCCTTCTACAGATATTCCTGTTTTAGATTCTCAATTCCTTGAGGGTAGGACCTGGTCCTTATTCACACTGATAAATAAGAATGCCCAACACAGAACCTTGAATGTAGCAGGCCTCCAGTAAATGTTTGTTAAGTGAAGGAATAAAGATGTTTATTTTATATTGAAAGATATAACCCTCTTCTCAGGATTTCAGCTCCAGCTGAGCTGATGTAAGGTAAAAAATAAAGCGCAGTGTCCTCAAAATTAATGGGTTCTAAGAACAACAGATATTTCCATCCAGTCTCCCTCCAGCTGATTGTCTTTGGGATAAAAAGTACCCCTGCCTTCCCTGCCCCTGCAAGCGTCCCTCTCAGCAGTGGATTGGCAGGAATAAGTTGGAAGAGTGGCCCTCTGGCCTGGGGCCCGGCCTCAGACAAAGAGCCGTTTGGAGCAGAGCCTACGTCCTTGGACTCTCAGGATCCTGCCCAGATTCCCTACTGACAATCAGGGGGTAGGACTAAATTCACCCTCTTTCTCTTGACCATTTGCCCATGAAGGCAGTGTGCTCCTCCCCCTACAAAGCAGGACATTAAAAAAGACACGGCCCCTGCAATTTAATTGTTTGCCCGTGAATAGACCTTCCAAGAGCTCCTGTTGAGCAGGAGGCAGAAGAAAAGGCATCAGGTCAAATGGAACCTTTGAATATACCTGGGGTGAAGTGGTTTGGGTTACCTGTGCAAAGATGTGGAGACAGGAGAGGTCAGGCATTCAAAATAAACAACCAGAATCATGGTCCCTAATGAATATTCACATAAATTCTCATGAATCCCCAACTCCTTCCACACACTGAAAGGGAAGAACACTAGCATGCCAATATATCACCATGGTGGACCTCATTCATAGGCTGTCTACTAAAAAGTTGTGCTCTTGTCCTCTTGGTTAATTGGGGGCAAAGCAAGGCTGGAGGATGGGGGTGGGGTGGGGAGTTAGTAATAGTGCGCCAGAGAAAGGAGGGGGAGGGGGAGGAAGGGAGAGACAGAGAGATAGAGAGAGCCATCATAACATTTTCTAAAATTCACAGAAGAGAACAAAAGAAAATTCAGAAGGAAGCACAGACAAGCAGGACAGTTTTGAAAGTAAAGCTTAGAATTTATTGGACAGGGGACCCCAAAAGTCTTAGTGCAGTAGTGAGTTATTCATGCTTTAAGTCATACTTTGGGACATCCTGTATAGTTAAAAAACAAAAACAAACCCCAACAGTGTAAAATGGAGATTCAGTTTTATACAGAGTCCTCACTATGTTTTCTCTTTTGTGTATGGAAATGCCTTTTTTGGGGAGTATTTAAATTCAGAATAAATTGTAAAATTAGGAGGTTGGACTCTAAGATTCCATCTAGTTCCAAATATGTAACAACCAAGTCATAATATTTCATAAACTTATCAGGAATTTTTCAAAAACTTTCATCTGTGATCTCACTTACAGAAAGGAAGGATTATTAGCTATTTCTCCAGCACCACCGCCACCATCATCATCACCCACTGATAACCATCATCTATAAAAACTTAAGAACAACATTTTAATAGCTGTTGCCATACCAAATATCCTAATAACCAAGCCATATAGAATGAAAAGCTTTCAAAATACAAAGACCTAACAAAGGAGATGAAAATTTGTGGGAAATGGATGAAGTCTGTGTCATCCCCATCACTCTGTCTGCTACTGGTTAGTTGTATGGAGGATGCTTTCAGCAAACCCAGAGAGGACAAGTTTATATCCTAATGCGTTCATTCAACTACAAAAAGTGGCTATTTTATCCACTTGTGCAAAAGTGAATAGAACATATTTTATAGAAAAGAATAATAGCAAGGATATTGATTTGCCTCAGGGCTATTTCTGCCAGAACTCCATCAAGAAAGATGAAAGCAACATAATGATAATAATAATAGCAGCTGACATTTCTGGAGTACTTAATGATTTGCAAAATGCTTAACAGAAATGAGCTCTTCTCTTCCTAAGTACCTGATGGTTTGAGGCCTAGATCACAGCCTGCTGGGGTTATTAGTCATAATCATTAGTTACAATAATTTTGGTAGTGCATTTTAATTTACGAAGTGCTTTTCTGATAACTATAGCCGAGGTAAGTAGAGCAAGTAGCATTATGCTCATTAAATAGACATAGAAACTGAGGTTCAGAGAGTCAGTTCAGAATGTTGAATTTGTAGCCAGAGGACTTGGGTTCAAATCTTGCCTCTTCTCAGAAGCATAAAATATACAGGATTACAAAGGAAAACAATTAAAGTGGAATATATATATATATATATATACATGTATATGTATAAACACACGTGTCCATATATGTATATATGTATGTGAGTATACAGGGCAGCTAGATGGCATAGTGGGTAGAATGCCAGGCCTGGAGTCAGGAAGACTCATCTTCCTGAGTTCAAATCTGGTCTCAGATGCTTACTAGCTACATGACCCTGGGCAAGTCATTTTACCCTGTTTGCCTCAGTTTCTTCATTTGTAAAATGAACTGGAGAAGGAAATGGCAAACCACTCCAGTATCTGCCAGGAAAAACCCAAATGGGGTCACAAAGGGTAGGCTACAACTGAACATGACTGAACAACAATATACATATACATTACATATGTCTATACATATACAAACACATAGTAGCTAACATTTATATAGTGCTTACTGTGTGCCAGACACTTTACAATTTTTATCTCATTTGATCCTCACGATAACCCTGGGAGGTAAGTGCTATTATTATCCTTGCTTTACAGATGAGAAAACTGAGGCAAACAGAGGCTAGCTGACTTGCCCAGGGTCACACAGGTGGTAAGTGTCTGAGGCCAGATTCAACGCCAGTCTTCGTGATTCCAAGCCTGGCATCTAACTACTGTACCACCTCTGCATATCCATATACACATATCCACATACATACACACTTACTCCCATCCACATATAAAGAAGTTCACTGGCCCAGGTGAAGAAGCCCTGGCCTATGTGTCATTAGGCAAGGCCTCAGTTTCCTAACCTGTAAAATTCAAGTAGTGGATTAGATGATCTCCAAGGTCCTTTCTAGTGTAGTATTCCCTCTGGGACCAACCCTCCAACCTGCCCTTGAACTAAAGGTCTGGGTCCCCAGAGTCCAGCTGACCCCTCCTCAGAGTTCTAATGGTACTTCTAGGAGAACACAACACTTCCTTTGGCTTTGCTTAGCCATCCCTCCCACTGGCCCCTCTCTAGCACAGGTGCAAAGGTCTGCCTCCTTAAGGATCTCCCTAGCTTCCATTGTCCTCCAAAATAGATTGAATCAGTTCTGCATTCACGTGTTGTTTTTATACGTAGACCAAGATGGTGATCAGTGTTGTTTCCAAAATTCAGGACTTGTTCATACCTTGTTTTTACCTTAGATTGGTTCAATATTTAGACCTGGGTCTTCTGTGACTAATGGGGGTGGAAGCCCAATACGTGATGTAATAACTGTTAAAGTATTTCAGAAACTTACCCTAAATTTTCACAACCCTATGAGGCCAGTAGCACATACTTTATTATCCTTGTTTTACAGACAAAGAAACTGAGGCTCAGATGGAAATGATTTGCCCAGTATCCTCACAGGGCTAGTTAGCTGCAGAGATGGGATTTGTACTGAGTCCTTCTGAACCCGGTCCAAGGCCCTGTTCCTCACCCCACATTGCCTCTTTTCCATTCCTTCCTTCACATTGCGTCTTTGTGACCCAATGGCCCTGCCTAGACAGTCATAAAAAACACTGGGCATAGCTTTGGCTGCAGGCTGCATTGCGAACTCATTTGGAATTTGCTGGCCCCTCTTTAAATCATTCTGGTTTTTATTGCTTTGAGGATTCTTGTGCCCTTCGCTTCCCCCAGTTATCTGGTTTGTTCTGTCCAACAGAGTTAGCTCAATTTGCCCCTCTGCCCGGTGGAATGTGTGCTGCCCGGGCAGGGAGCCAGGGCCAGCTCTCGGCAAAACTGTGAAGTCAGCGGAGATGCCCTTTCCCCTCTCCCAAAGGCTCTTCTTTCAAAGAACCGTATAATAAACTCCTTCCTACTAAGAGCCTCCCTCGTGTGGTTTAAGGAGAGCCAGAGAAGGCCTCCTGTCCCCACATATTTCTCCCATCAGCCCGTCAGCTCATGCTCCCACATCAATGCAGTCACCCAGGTTAACAAACTCGGATTTATCCTCGACTTTTCCCTCTCCTCAACCTTCCAGGACCAATCAGTTACCGAGTCTCATTCCTTCTGCCACCACAAGGTCTCTCCCTATCTAATCCCAGCCCCCGTGCTGATTCAGCCTCATCACCTCTCACCTGCTCACCTCCAGTCTCTCCTCTGTCCGGTGAACCCTTCAGGTAGTTGCCAAATTGATACTCCCAAAGCACAAGTCTAACCACTCAGAGGTCGGACTCTGCTTAAGATTGTCTCTGGGATCAAATACACACTTCTGTGTTAGGGCCCTTGATGACCTGGGGCTCCAGCCTGACCTCTCCAGGCTCATTCCCCATTATTCTCTTTCTGGGTCCCCATGCATGACACAACATTACCTGCCTTTGCATGGAACCTCCCCCGTGTCTTGAGTGCATTGACTCCTCATTTCTGCCTTTTAGAAGTCCTAGCTTCCTTCAAGGCTCAGCTCAAATGCCACAGCCTCTGTGAGGCCTACTCTCATCCCCTCCCAGGTGCTAGTGTCTTCCCCGACTTTGAGATATTATTCTGTATTGATTTTGAATATGTTTTGCATTTACTTATCCATGTGCATATTGTTCCCTGTCTCCCCCCACCCCACCCCCAAGTAGAATGTAAGTTTCTTGAGGACAGGAACTATTTCATTTTTCTCTTTCTACCTACCATTCCTAGGATAGTACTGGCACATAGTAGGTGCTTAATAAATGCTTATTTGTTAGAGGAAGATATTTATTAGAGGGAGATAGAGGAGGGAGATTAGAGTTGAAAGGTAAAGTGAAATTAGATAATAGAAAGCCTTTGATGTTGAACTAAGAAAGTTGAATTTCACCTGTAACAAATGGGAGCCATTCAAGGTTTTAGGCCAGGGGAATGAATCTTGACTTGTTCATTTCCAACTTGTCTTATAAAAATCTTTATTCAAATACCATCTTCTCAAAGATGATCTCTTACCCTACCTCACCCCCTCAGCAATAATCTTTTCCCTCATAAAACATTGGTTTTGCAAGCATTCAGGTTGGAAAAAAATTAGTCCTCCTGACCGATTCCATTCAGATACATTTATAAATTCTTTGTCCTAAAGGATATTGACAAAACCTTTGAAATGAGTCTTAGAGGCAAATTGACTAATGTTCTGTAAATTTTGCTTCCAGATGAGTGAATAGAGTGGCTTTTTGAATTAAGTGCTGACTGTGTGCTAGGTGCTGGGGGAGATTTCTGGTCTATCAGACCATGGCACCCAGCTTTTCGTGTATATTGCAGTCTAACAGGCAGATAATACATATTATAATAGATAACAATATAACAATACAGCTGAATTAACACCTTATGCAATGAAAAGCTCATTACAGAGGGTCAGACAGAAAGCTCTGCCAGAAAGAAAGAAAAAAGAAAGACGGGAAGGAAGGAAGGAAGGAAGAAAAAGAAAGCATAGTAAGTTTTTACTATGAGCCAGGCACTGTGCTCTGCACTGGGCATACAAATACAAAAAGTAAGACAGTTGGCAATGACTATAATTCTGGCCTAGTGTCTTTTGGTAGTTTTCTATCCAAGGGTATTGTCTCTGGTTTGAGGCCAACTCAAATTGGGTTTACATGTTAACTTTTAGGGGCCCTGGCGGCAGGTGTGTGCGCGCGCGTGTGTGTGTGTGTGTGTGTGTGTGTGTGTGTGTGTATCAAAGGGTGAGATCAAGTACATTTCAAATTGGATGTCCTGGAAAAATCCCAAATTCAATATGTCCCAAACTGAACTTTTTGTTTTTGTTTTTGTTTTCAATTTAATTTAATTTTTTGTTCCATTTTAAGTTCCAAGCTGTCTCCCTCTCTCCCCACCCTACACTAGAGAAGATCACTCTTTGATACACATACACACATATTTTCTTTACATATATATTTTACGCACCCACACATATATACATACACACCCACCCACCCACACACAAACACATACACACACATATATACATAAATAACCATACTATGCATACTTCTATTTTCAGTTCTTTCTCTGGAGGTGGATAGCATCTTCCTTCACAGGTCCTTTGTAATTAATTTGAGTAATTTGTAATAGAACAGGTCAGTTGTTCACAGTTATTCTTTAAACAAAATTGCTATGACTGTTTACAATATTCTCTTGGTTCTGCTCATTTCACTTTTCATTATTTCATGAAGTCTTTCCATGTTTTCTTCTAATATCGACTGCTCATCATTTCTTACAGCACAGTAGTACTCCATCATAATCATCTACCACAACTTATTCAGTCATTCCCCAATTGATGGACATCCCCTCAATATTTAGTTCTTTGCCACCACAAAGAGAGCTGCTATAAATATTTTAGAACATATAGGTTCTTTTCTTTTTTCTCTGATCATTGGGAAACAGACCTAATAGTGGTATTGTTGGGTCAAAGGGTATACACAGCTTTATAAATCTTGGGGCATAATTCTAGATTGCTTTCCAAAATGGTTGTATCAGTTCACAGTTCCACCAGCAGTGTATTAGTGTCCCAATTTTTCCATATCCCCTCCAAAATTTGTCATTTTCCCCTTCTATCATTTTACCCAATCTGATAGGTGTGTTGTGTGTCTATCAATCTGATAGGTCTAGATGTCTCCAAAATGTTTTAATTTCCATTTCTTTAATCAATAATGATTTAGAACATTTTTATATGACTATATATAGCTTTGAATTCTTCACTGAAAAACTGTGAGTTCTTATTCTTTGGCCATTTATCAATTGAGGAATAATTAATATTCTTATAAATTTGACAAAGCTCTCAATATATTTGAGTTATAAGACGTTTATCTGAGAAACTGTCTATAAAAATTTTTCCCTCCTTCTAATCTTGGCTACATTGATTTTATTTATACAAAACCTTATTAATTTAATGTGATCAAAATTATCCATTTTATTTCTCACAATGTTCTCTCTTGTTTATTCATAAATTCTTCTCCTATCCATAAGTCTGATAGATAATATTTCTATGTTCTTCTAATTTACTTATGATATTTCCCTTTATGTCTAGGTCATGTATCCATTTTGACCTTACCTTAGTAAATAGTGTCAGACACTGGTCTGTACTTAGTTTCTGCCATACTACTTTCCAGTTTTCCCAATTTTTTTTGCCAAATAGTGAATTCTTATCCCAAAAGCTTAAATCTTTATGTTTATTAAGCACAAGGATCATTTACTATTGTGTATTATATGTCTACTCTGTTCCACTGATCCACCTTTCTATTTCTTAGCCAGTATCAGATAGTTTTGATAATTATTGCCTTATAGTACAGTTTAATATCTGGCATTGCTAGACATCCTTGCTTTACCTTTTTTCATTAATTCCTTTGATATTCTTAACTGTTTGTTCTTCCAAATAAATGTTGTAACTGTTTTTCTAGCTCAATAAAATATTTTTTTTTTGGTAATTTAATTGAGATGGCATTGAATAAGTAGATTAGTTTAGGTAGAATTGCCATTTTTATTATATTGGCTCTGCTCATCCATGAACAGTTAATATTTCTCCAATTATTTAAATCTGACTTTATTTGTACAAAAAGTGTTTTATAATTATGTTCATGGAGTTCCTGGGTTTGTCTCAGCAGATATACTCCCAGGTATCTTATGCTATCTACTGAACTCATTACTTTTGACCCAAACAATTACTTCCTTATTTCAACCAATGGCACCTCCATTTTTGTATTCTCTCAAGCTTATAATCTCAGCATTGTCCTAGACTCCTCATTTTCTTTCTTCCTACATATTAAATTAGTTACCAGATTTTGCTATTTCTACCTGTGCAGCATCTCTTCTCTACCTCCCCTCTTCTGACTCACACCACTTTAATTGAAGTCCTCTTTCTCTCTTGCCCAGACTACTGAAATAACCTCCTAATTAGTCTTCCTGCCCCAAGCACGTCCTATATTCTTGGTACTGTGCCAAGCACTGGGAGTATAAATACAAGCAATAAAGAAAGATAGTCTTGTCCTCAAGAAGCTTACAGTCTGATAAGGAAGACAACCTATAGGAAGAAGCTGAAAAGGGGAAAGAAAGAGAGAGAGAGATGGTTCCTGGTACAGGGTCATGATAAACAAGTCCAGAGGCCTTCAGTCTGGTGAGAAATGAAGAGATGGATGGACTGGGAACCTTCCTTAGATGGAGGCTCTGGGAAGACTCCCTGCCCTTCAATCAGAGGAAGGGCCCCAGGGGCCAGTCCATCCTACACCCTGCTGCTAAATAGTATTTTTCCTTAAACTTGGGTTTAACCATGTGACTTGTCTACTATAAGGCTGGCTTCCTTTTGCCTCTAGGATAAAACATATATACTGTACTCCTCTCTTTAGCAGAAGGTAATCAAAGGCTATTTTGACAGCTACATGGAGCAGTGGATAGAGCTCTGACCCTGGAGTCAGGAAGACCTGAGTTCAAACCCAACCTCAGACACTTATTAGCTATGTGACCCTGGGCAAGTCACGTAACCTTGTTTGCCTTAATCCCCTGGAGAATGAAATGGCAAACCACTCCAGTATCTTTATGTGACCCTGGGCAAGTTACTTAGTCTCTGCCTCAGTTTCCTCAACTTCAAAATAGGGAATAATTATGATACCAACCTCGCAGAGTTGTTGTGAGGATCAAATGAAATAACATTTGTAAAGTACCTAGCACGGTGCCTGGCACATAGTAGATACTTAATAAATGCTTGTTTCCTCCCTTCTTTTAGCTTTAAAGTCCTATACAACCTGGTCCCAAACCATCTTTCTAGCCTCATTGAATATTACCGTCCTCTAGAACTCTATAATCTAGTTAAACTGACCTTTGTGTTCCCCATATATAACATGCCACATCCAATATCCATGCCTTTGCAATGGCCTTTCCACATGCCTGAAATGCAATCCCTCCTCAACTCCACCTCATAACATCCCTGTGTCTTTAAGATGCAGTTTAAGAGCCATCTTCTGTAGGAAGCCTTTCTCAATCTACCCAACAGCTAGTACATTTTCTCTCACACTACCTTATATTTAACTATTTGCATATTTTACATTTATTCATCTTACATTTCTGCTGTATGTATTCACAGACGTACTTGTCTCCCAGCCCTTAGCACAATGCCTGCTGCATTGTAGCGTTAGTAAATGCTGGCTGATTTATTGATCGATGTCCTGCCTGTGGATTCTCACCGTCCTGAATGCTCAAGGTTGCTTTCTGGGCAATGATGACTTTGGTTGGAGTGACCCTGCTTCCAACACAGGTACAGTGCTCCATCACTAGCCATGATATTTAATGCACGATTCTTTCTACAACCACCCCTCTCTGGTCCTCACTTTTCCCCCTCTCCACAACTGTGACCTATCTGTATGATTTAAGATTATACTTCAAGTCAACAACATATGGTATTCAGCCAGTTCCTGGGATCAGGATGGGAACCAGGAGCCATACTATATCTACAGAAGAACATAGGCTGTGGTCAGGAGACCTGGGTTCAAAGTGGATAGAATGAGTGCTGGGCCTAGAATCAGGAAGACCTGAGTTCAAATCTGACCTCAGATACTTAGCTGTGCGATCCTGGGCAAGTCATTTAATCTCTGTATGCCTTAATCCACAGAAGAAGAAATTGGTAAAAGACCATTCCAGTATCTTTGCTAAGAAAACCGCATGGACCACACAGTCCATGTGGTTGCGGTCATGAATAGTCAGACATGACTGAATGACTGAATAACAACCTGTATAATACTAGGCGAGTCATTTAACCTCTCTGGGACTCAGTTTCTTCATCAACAAGATGAAGGGACTGAACTAGATAATTTCTAAAGTTCCTTCAGGTGCTTCCAGTTCCAACTCTTCCACTAACTGACTATGTGACCTTGGATAAACTACTTGATCTCTCTGAGAATCAGTTTTCCTATCTATAAAATGGAGATAATATTATTTACTTCAAAGTGTTTCTGGGAAGATTAAAAAGTCCCTGAGAGTGCTTTGGGAAATAAAAAGAGCTTGCAAATAGTTTAAGTTCTTTGATTCAGTGTGTATCGTTCTGAGCCACTTAACTTGTGCTTAACTTGTGGTCACATTTTCCAGGTATTACCAGACCTGGTTTCTGTCTACAGCTATTGTTTTGCAAAGACGTCATTACTTTGTACTTGTCCAAAGGCTCTCTCCTTCCTCATTTTGGGGGAGAAATAGAAAATCTCAAATACTCTTGAGACATGACTTTTCAGCCTATGCTCAGCACTGACTCCTGCTTTTGTTTTTTCTTACGTAAACCTCATCCTGCTCCCTTTCCTCTGACCAAGCCCATTCCTTAGCACCGGAGTCAACAACCTTTTTAGTCTTGATAGAGATTTGAAAGCTAAAGAACATGAAACAGGAAAAACGTTTTTTTTTCCCTTCCAAAGACACAAACAATCAGTAAATTTTTAAAAAAAATTTTTTTTTCAGGTCTTCACGTCTCTAATGGAAGGAAAAGAAAAGGAAAAGGAAGATAAACGAATGTGCATTTATTAATTGAAATTGAAAGAGAATAAGCATTTATTAAACCCTACAATATTCCTGGAATTATGCTAAGCACTTTATAAATATGATCTCATTTGATCCTCACAACAACCCTGGGAGATAGGTGCCATTATAACCCCCTTTTTACAGTTGAGGAAACTGAGGTAGACAGAGGTGAAGTGACTTGCCCAGGGTTACACAGCTAGTAAGTATCTGAGGTGGGATTTGAACTCAGGTCTTCCTGACTGCATAGGCAGTTAGGTGGTGCAGTGGATAGAGTGCTGGGCCTGGAGTCAGGAAGACCTGAAATCAAACTCTTCAGTTACTTATTAGCTGTGTGACCCTGGGCGAGTCACTTCACCCTGTTTGCCTCAGTTTCCTCATCTATAAAATGAGCTGGAGAAGGAAATGGCAAACTACTCCAGAATCTTTGCCAAGAAAACCCCAAATGAGGTCACAAAGGGTCAGACATGACTCAAACAGCTTCCTGATTCCCGGCAATCCAGATATGACAAGCATCATACTTACTAAGAATAAGCCAAGTTACATGCCTTATATTTTAGTATGAATTTGATATAAATTTAACACATAATTTTGGTATAAAATAACAATTAATTTAGGCCTATTGAGGACATTAAAAACAAGCACTACTCTCATTTCTATCTTTCCCCAAATTTCTACCCTTAACCCTATCTCCCTGCTAAAAACAAAACAAACAAAAAAAATCTATCTTTCTCTCATGGATTAAACAGTCCTGGAACTCATATAAATCTTAGAAACAGAGCTTGATGTCACTTTAGTGTAATGACATCTGGTTTAATACCTTCATTTCAGAGATCAGAAAACTAAGGATCAGAAAGATTAAATGATTTTCCCATGGTCACACAAAAAAGAAAAAGCAAAGTCAAGATTTGAACTCAAGCCCTCAGACTCTAGATAAAGCACTTTTTTTTTTTTTGCTGTTCCATACAGCTCTAGGCTTGAGCTATCAGAAAAAAAGGGGTATATGGACCACTGCCTAACACAAAGCATAATCAGAAAAGGAAAAAGGAACAAGATTTGTTCATTTATTTGCTCATTCAACATTCCTTTAACAGAGACATCTTTTTTTGCACTCAATAGCATTTTTTTTCCAATTACATGTAAAGATAATTTTCATCTCTGTAAGATTTTGAGTTCTAAATTTTTCTCCTTCCCTCTCTTCCCTTCCCCCTCCCCAAGATGGCAAGCAATCTGATATAGGTTATATATGTACAATCATGTTAAACATATTTCCACATTAGTCATGTTGTGAAAGAAGAATCAGAACAAAAGGGAAAAACCACAAGAAAGAAAAACCAAACAAAAAAAGCAAAAATAGTATGCTTTGATCTGCATTCAGACACCATAGTTCTTTCTCTGGACGTGGATAGCATTTTCCATCATGAGTCTTTTGGAATTGTCTTGAATTGCTGAGAAGAGCTAAGTCTGTCATTGTTTATCATCACACAATGTTGCTGTTAATATGTACAATGTTCTCTTAGTTTTGTTCACTTTACTCAGCATCAGTTCATGTAAGTTGTTCCAGCTTTTTCCAAAATCCTCCTGCTCATCATTTGTTAGGGAACAATGGTATTCTATTACTTTCATATGATACAACTTGTTCAGCCATTCCCAATTGATGGGCATCTCCACAATTTCCAGTTCTTTGTCACCACAAAAAGAGCTGCTATAAACATTTTTGTACATATGGGTCCTTTTCCCTTTTTTATGATCTCTTTGGCATACAGACCTAGTAGTGGTATTGCTAGATCAAAGGGTATGCACGACTTTATAGCCTCTTGAGCATAGTTCCAAGTCGCTCTCCAGAATGGATGGATTAGTTCACAATTCCATCAACAATGCATTAGTATTCCAATTTTCCCACATCTTCAATATCTACCATTTTCCTTTTGTGTCATATTAGCCAATCTTATAGGTGTGTTGTGGTACTTCAGAGTTGTTCCAATTTGCATTTCTTTAATCAATAGTGATTTAGAGCATTTTTTCATATGACTATAGATAGTTTTAATTTCTTCATCTGAAAATTGCCTAACAAGGACTTATTAATCAGCTACTATATAAAAGGCTAATTTGGGAGGGGGGGTGAAGAACTAATGTTTTTTTTTGTATGTGTGTTAAGGAAAATCAGAGAGGGAAAATTAAAAACTAAAAGGAGTCAATAAGCATTTATTATAACAGGTACTGTGCTAAGCATTGGGTATACAAAGACAGGTAAAAGATAGCCTCTGCTCTTGAGAAGATCCAAAGTCTAATGGAGGAAACAACATGGAAACATACGTGTGTGTGTGTGTGTGTGTGTGTGTGTGTATTCCAATGGCACCCTTGGGGAAATATATGCCTCTACCCAATCTTTCCTATGAAAAAAAGTTCTGGCAGCTCCCATAGAATCACAGACTCTTAGAGTGGGAAAGGACAGCTGAGGTCATCTCTTCTTATTTCTTATTTCTGAAAAAGAGTCCTGTCTACAGCATACTGTGCATGACAAAGAATCAGTTAGATTTTGCTGAAATACCTCTAGTGAAGGAGAACTCACCACCTTGGTATACAACCTATTCCACTTTTGTATAACTCTAATTGTAAGCGGGGGCAGCTAGATGACTCAGTGGATAGAATTCCTGGCCTGGAGTCAGGAAGACTCATCTTCCTGAGTTCAAATCTGGTTTCAGTCACTTACTAGCTGTGTGACCCTGGGCAAGTCACCTAACTCCATTTCCCTTAATTTTCTCATCTGTAAAGTGAGAAGGAAATGGCAAAACACTCCAGTATCTTTGCCAAGAAAATCCCAAATGGGGTCACAAAGAGTTGGACACAACTGAACAACAACAAATTGTTAATAACTTTTTTTTCTGGCATTGAACGTAAATTTATCTCTTTGTTACTTCTACCCATTTCTCCTGTATTGGGCACAACTCTCTTCTTTGTGACAGACCTTCAAACACTTGAAGACTACTATCACTTCCCCCTAAATCATGGTTTCTTAACCTGGGGTCTGTCATTCAACCAACAAACATTTATTAAGGGCCTGCTACATGCCAGATACTGTGCTAAGTCCTGGGGACACAAAGAAAGGCAAAAACCAGTCCCTGCCCTCAAGGAGCTCACAGTCCAAAAGGGGAGACAACATGCAAATGATGATATACAAATGAGAGAGAAAGGATAAATTGGGAATAATCAACAGATGGAAGGCACTAAGAGGGTCAGGAAAGGCCAAGTTGAGCCTTGAAGGAAGACAAGGAGGCCAGGAAGGAGGTGGTGAGGAGGAAGAGGAGAGAGAGAATTCCAGGCATGGGGGACAGCCAGGAAAAATGTCAGCATTCAGGAGATGGAGTGTTTTATAAGGAACATCAAAGAGGCCGGCATCATTGATTTCAGAGCGTGTGAAGGTGAGTAAGGTGTAGGAAGCCTGGAAAGAAAGGACGGTTTTATATTTATTTGATCTTGAGGTAGGAAGCTGCTAGAGTTTATTGAATAAGGGGGCAGGGTGGTGATATGGTCAGAACTATACTTTAGGAAGGGATAAGAGAGGCACAGGGAGGGATTAAAGAGAAAATCAGTCAGGAGACTAAATTGAATGCCTTTGAAAGGACTTTCTATCTCCAAGATTCTATGTGACAAGGTCTCCAGCTTCTGCACTGGGCCCACTCTGGGGCAAAGGGAATGATCTCAGAAGGTCATTTAAGACATGGAACAAAAGCTTAACCTAAGGTGCAAATTTTCATCAATGGACTTTCTGTTGGTTTTGTGTGACTTGGGACCTCTGGACAGCATGCCAGTGCAGACATGGACACCCAAGGAATTCTCAGGAGAACATAAATGAGGCATGCCTTCCTGGTTACATTACCCTGGTGGGAGGCCTCATAGCAGAACACAGAGACATACATGGAAAAGAAAGTACTTTAGAGTAAGTACTGGGTTCTAAATCCCAGCTCTGACACTCATGAGGGCCATGGCCACATTGTCTTGCTATGATGAATGACCTCTCCTGACCTTTTCAACTTTCCCTTCTTACCTGTTCCTTCATCAGTAGGTAAGATGTTGGGGCTTGCTTATAAGGGAAATATTAGCGACTTAAAGTTTTTTCTTATTAGTTAAGTCTGCTGGTTAAAGGCAGCTCGTGGTAGTGTGGAAGTTTACCTCTCAAGGAGTGGCTATACCTGCTCCCTTCCTTGCCCCCATGGGTCAGGTACACTGCTTGCTCTGTTATGTGACCACCATAATTATAAAAAAATTAATATAAGTCCTTGTAGTGCCAGGTGGGAAGGTATCACCTGCTATTGCCTCTGTGAACACTCAGTAGTCATTTTTGTTCAGTCATTTCAGTTGTGTCCAACCCTTCTTAACCTCATTTTGGGGGTTTTCTTGGCAAAGATACTAAAGCTGTTTGCCATTTCCTTCTCCAGTGGATCCAGCAGAATCTTTAGAGTTTGTTCTGTAAAATTTGGATTCAGTCAAAAGGCCGCACTTAGGACCAAGAAGGCCACATGTGGCCTTAAGGCCACAGGTTCCCCACCCACTGACACAGAGGATCACAAACGTAGGGACACAGGGAAAGCCATCCAGAGTCTCCAGAGCTCCCCTGCTTTGATGCAAAGAGTTCTCACTTGGCTGTCTTGAACTTCCTCCTGATAAACTTTTGGATGATAGAAGGTCCCCAAATGTGGGCAAAATGGCATGAAAGTGGAAGCAATAGGAAGCCAGAGAGGCTCTGACTACCTCCTTCATAATTTTGCCTAAGGGTGGCCTTATTTGGATCAGTCTCTTTTCTAATCTTCCTTTTCTTCCTTTAGGATATTGTGTGATAGAAAGAACACTGAATTTAAAGTCAGAAGTTGCTGCTGTTTAGTCGTTTTTCAGTTGTGTCCAACTCTTCATGACCCCTTTTGGGGTTTACTTGGCAGAGATACTGGAGAGATTTGCCATTTCCTTCTCTAACTTACTTGACAGATGAGGAAATTGAGGCAAACAGGATCAAGTGACTTGCCCAGGGTCACACAGCTACTAAGTGTCTAAGGCCAGATTTGAACTCAGGAAGATGAGTCTTCCTAACTCCAGTCCCGGTGCTCTATCCACTGTACCACCTTCCTTCCTGAAATCAGGATACCTGTGTTCTAATCTTGCTCCTATTGCTGACTAGCTTTGTGACCATAGAAAAGTCTGGGTCTTAGTTTGCTCTTCTTTAAAGAGAGGTGATTGGGCCAAATGAGTGGGTCTTGAAGGTCCTTCTCAAGCTCTATGGCCTACAAACCTACAACAAAATCTAAGAAGCTTTTGACTGCCTGCCATATGCAATATAATACATAAGATCCTGTTAATCATAGGAATGTGGTGACCATGCCAAAATGGCAGAGGCCAAAGGGCCCGGCCTTCCCCTGCTCACCCTGAACTTCACTGCCTCCTTTCTTCTGAGTTTCTGCTGTTCAGGGTTTGGTTGTGAGTTACTCCTTGGGGCAGGAATGGTCTCTTATTTAACTCAGAACCAACTCCTCACTTCCCCAGCCAACACAGATTGGGGTTAAGTCCTTGGAAATCCAGCAACTTCTTGTTAATTACAGGGATGGAATTTCTTTAGGCTTTTTCTTAGGAGTAACAAAAAAGAGATTGGTTTATATAATGGAAAGAACTCCATGACAGAAGTCAGAGGACCTGGGTTCTAAATCCCAGCTCTGACACTCATGAGGATTATGGGCTTGCACAAGTCCCTGAATCTCTCTGGGCCTTAGCTTCCTTCTCTGTGCAATGAGAAGCTTGGACTCAGATCTCTTCCAGCTCTAAACTGGTAGAACATCTCACCTTGGATGGCTTTTTGTCCCCTCCCACCAACAGAGTTAGACTTCTATTCACTAGAACCCGCCTGACTACGGGAGGAAATGATGCTCAGAGAAGCTAGAGGCTAGAAGATGGATTTGGAGCCAAGGTCCTGGGTTCAAATCCTTGTTCTGCCACTTACACCATGTGTGACCTTGGACAAGACCCTTAATCTCTCTGAGCCTCAGTTTCTTCATCTATAAAAATGAGGTGTAAAGAAACTACATAAATATAAAATATATGCACATATATACAGTGTGTATATATATATATGCACACACCACATACAAATACACATATACACATACCTTGAGGTGTGCATGTATATGTAAGTGTGTATACACGTGTGTATAATGATATGCACATATGCATGTATAAAGATATATATATACATACTTCTACTTTTATGTGTATATATAACGTGTGTATGTGTGTACATACAGATATGTGTACACATACATCTTTCTAATTTTATGTATGTGTAATACACATAAACATACACATTTCCACTTTTATATGTATGTGCATACATACACATGCATATGTACATACATACATGCACACACCTTTCCAGTTTTATACGCATGTGTATATACACACACACATACATCTTTCCAATTTTCCTTCTAAACTAAGTTCTGTGAAGTCAGAAACTTCATGTCCTCCAGCCTCAACTCTTAATACTTGTTGAAATGAATTAACCAAGATCACACAAAATGTTCTGGCAGAATCAGGACTGGGATCCAGAACACCTAACCCACTGGGCGTGTATGTGTTTTTTCCATGATACCTCAGTTCAGGACTCTGTAAATGCCTTCATATAAGCAGCTCCACGTCACTGACAATCTAAGATCTACTCTCAGAAGAGAAAATCAGGAAACCAGCAGGAAGTAAAGCAGCACATAGCCAACCTCAGCAAGAGCTGTTCCTCGGCAGCCAAGCCCTGCCGACGCTCGAGCTCTCGACAGATGTTTTCAAAAGCGTTTGTGCCTGGCTTCTGAAGTGCTCTTAATTGCAGTGTTCCAGAGGGGCAAGTGTGCCATTTTTTCAGTCACTGGAGATAAATGAAGAGGTCTGGAGTTGTACCTCATTCCTCTTTGAGGATGGACTACCATGACGTTGTATGACCCCCTAGAGAGGGTTGTGGCCAGATGGAGGGGAAGGGCAGACCTGATGGTTGGACTGTTGACTCCCAGAACAGCTTCTCTCCAATTTTGACTGTACGCTTTGTTTAGCGTGATGCAAGCAGAGCACTGAGGCAGAAGAGTCTTCAGGGATCATCTAGTCTAACCCCCTCATTTTACAGACAGTAGAAATAGGTGTGTGTGTGTGTGTGTGCGTGTGTGCGTGTGCGTGTGTGTATTATACTGTACCTGTGATTTCATAAATGTAGGGAACTCCCTACAAAGAAATGCCCTTTACCAATGCATATCAGCATCTGCTCTGCAATTTATCATCTCAGAGCAGGGTCTGGGGATAGATTACAGGGGGTCCATGAACTTGGATGGGGAACAAAATTTCATCTTTATTTTCATGACCCCTTAACTGAAACTTATAATTCCTATCAATTATTTTAAAATATGATTTTGACAAAAGATCAACCACATTCCACAATGGAAGAGTAATCCCGTCTATCACATTCCCAATGCATTCTCATCTCTCCTTGGCTTGAAGATCTCCAATGGCAGAGAACTCACTACCTCCCAAGATAGCCCATCTCATCTTTGGACAACTTTGTTAGGAAGCCTTTCCTTCTGTTGAGACAAAATCTATCCCTTTGAAACTTCCACTGGCTGATCCTTGGACTGTCTTCAGGAGCTGAACAGGACAAACCTTTTCATATGACCACCCCTCAGATGTTTAAAGACTGATCACAGCTCTCCATATCTTCTCTAAGATGAAGAGCCAAAAGGATAAGAACGCTTTTCAAAATAAGAATTGCACATCATCATCAACTATATGGAAAACCTGTTCAAAATTACTGATGATCAGAGAAATGTAAATTAAGGCAACTCTAAGATATTATCTTGGGCCTATCAAAATGGCAAAAATGTCAGAAGTTGGAAAATTCAGTGTTAGCAGACCTGTGGGAAGGCAAGCATACTAATTCATTGCTGATGGAGCTGTGAGTTGGACCAACTATCCTGTAAAACAATTTGAAATTCTGTCGCAGAAGTTACTAAATTTATTCATATCCTTTGGCCCAATGATCCCACTACTGGGTTTATACCCTAAATAGGTAATGGACAGCAAGAGAAGACCAATATGAACCAAGATAAATTCCTTAGTAGTATTATCTGTGATAAATAAAAATCTGGAAATAAAATATGTGGCCACCAATTGGGGAATGACTCAGTATCAATATTGATAAACATTTAGTAAGTACCTACTAGGTGCTAGGCACTGTACTAAACTCTGGAGATAGAAAAAGAGGCAAAGGACAACCCCTTCCCACAAGGAGCTTACAATCTAATGGAAAAACTTACACTCTAATGACTGACTGAATAAATTATGGTAAATGCAATATGGTGCAATATCACTGTATCAGAAGGAATGATGAATACAAAGAATTCAGAGAAACAAGTGGAAATTTGTATGAAATGACAAAGAGTGAAGAACAAGCCTGAAGATTGTTGTAAGATCAAATGAAGTATTATTTGTAGGTACTTAACAAATACTTGTTGCCTTCCCTCTCCTTCCCTTTTGGTAGAGTGGTGATGGACTAGGGATGTGGCGTGAGGTGTACATTTTCAGACATGGCCAATGTTTTGATTTGGTTTTTTTGTCTGTACTTATTGAGGATAATAGATCTAGAGCAAAGCAGGAAGGGAGGAAGGAAGGAAAGAAAGAAGGAAGGGAGGAAGGAAAGAAAAATATTTATATTTATTGATATGCTTCCTTCCTCTCTTCCTTCCTTTCTTCCTTCCTACTTTCTTTTTTCCCTTCCTCCCTTCCTTTCTTCCTCTCTTCCTTCATTCTTTCCTCCCTCCCTTCTTTCTTTCCTTCTTTCATTCCTTCCTTCCCTTCTTCCTCTCGCCTTCCTTCCTTCCTTCCTTCCTTCCTT
>NW_020954751.1:13368329-13398772 GCF_900497805.2 Vombatus ursinus | reverse complement strand
CTTCCTTCCTTCCTTCCTTCCTTTCTTTTTTGTTTTGCTTTGCTTTTCATTTAGAAATGATAAGAAACAGAGACTGTAGGGTAGCAGAAAGAGTTCTGGCCATGGAACCAGGCAGCTTGGGCTCAAGTGCTAGTTCTCCCTTTTCCTAGAGAGGCAGCATCCCATCCAGGCTCAAATACTGGGACAGAAAGCCCTGGGTCTAAGTCCCACCTGTGACACTTACTAGCTGCATGACCCAGTCACTTATCCTCTAAGCCTCAGTTTTGTCATCTATAAAATGGGGATACAATACCTATTGTTTCTATGTATTTCACAGGGTTGTTGTGATAAAATAAATGTCTTCTAAATGCTTTGAAAACTTTAAAATAGTATATGAAGGCAGCTATTATTGCTAGCAATGTGACCTGTGCTTTGCTAACCTTACAATGTTATGTGAGTGTTAGCTATTGTTATTATTATCTCACTGAGCCTAAATATCCTTATCAGTAAAATGGAGATGATAATACCTGTTGCAGAGAAGGGATTTCTCAGACTTAGAGCATTTCTATTTTTATTTCTATTATTATTAATTGTCCTTTATAATAAACTCCAAGGAGATAGGAACCAACCATATCTGGCTAATTAAGAGGTAGCCAGGTGGCACAGTGGATAGAGCACTGGGCCTAAAGTTAGGAAGAACTGAGTTCACATCTGGCCTCAGACACTTACTAGTTGTGTTACTCTGAACAAGTCACTTAACTTCTATCTGCCTCAGTTTCCCCATATAATAGTAATACTTACCTCCCAAGGTTGTTGTGAGGACCAAGTGAGAGAGTGTTTTTAGAGCGTGTAGCACAGTCACCTGGGGCAGCACGGTGGTGCAGTGGATAGCACTCTGGGCCTGGAGTCATGAAGACTCATCTTGATGACTCAAATCCAACCTCAGACCCTTATTGGCTGTGTGACCTTGAGCAAGTCGCTTAACTCTGCCTCAGTTTCCTCATCTGTAAAATGAGCTGGAGAAGGAAATGGCAACCATTCTAGTATCTTTGCCAAGAAAACCCCAAATGGGGTCATGAAGAGTTAGATACAACTCAACAACAACAACAACAACAAAAGCACAGTGCCTGGTACATAGTAGGTGTGCAATAAATCCTTGTTTCCATCCTTTTTAATTTGCTATGTATGTCCTTACCACCATTCTTTGGGGAGATAGGTTCTTATTAAGGTAAACTTCTATTTAACCAAAATCCAAGCAACTAGAGTTCTCAAAATACTGGAATTTGGGGATAGGTAGAGAGTTAATGGGGAGAGGTCATGGGTATGCTCAGCTTTTGGGAAAGAGGGAAATCACAAGTTGATAACAGGAATAAGTTTTAAAAATCAACTTCTAGTAGATGCCAATAGATGAATTCAATTCAACAAATATTAATTATATGCCCATTATAGACTAGGCACTTGGCTAGGAGCTAAATACACAAAACCAAAAATGAAATAGCTTTGCCCTCAAGGAGCTTATATTCTACTGTAGGAGGTGGGAGGTTCAGTGGGAGGATACAAAATGTACCCAAGCAAATCACATAGGTCCCAAAGATTCTAAATAAAATGTTTGTGTATGAAGGGATCCTTGCAAATGGCGTCTCCCTGGTGGAAAAAACACTGGTTTTGGAGACAAAGGACCTGGGTTTGAATCTTGACTTTGTCACCTTTGTGACTTTGGGCAAGCCCTTTTCCCATTCTGGGCTTCAGTGTCCTCATCTGTAAAATGATCTCCTCTAGTTCTAAATCTCAAATCCTATCATCCTAAAATGCTATAAGTAAATCATTTGAAGTAATACAAAATCATTTCTAAAGGGAGATAGTGCTTATAACTAGGAGGATGAGGAAAGGCCTTGTCCAGAAGGTAGTACTATGAATAACAATTGATTCTGAACATGGATCACTTCACCTCTGTCTTGTAGAATCCCTAGTTTCCTTCAAAGGACAGATCAGGTATGACCTTCTAATAAAGAATCCTGAAGTACTTTCTAAATAAAATAAAAATAATAATAACAATAACAATTATTGTTCTTATTAAATCATATTGCTATAAAACATTACATTTTAGCCTTAACGGTTCATAACCACTCTGTAAAGTAATTAGGACAAAGATGATTATCATCATTTTGATTTATCCAAGGTCATACAGCTTATAAAATATTCAAGTAAGGATTCAAAACCAAGGCTTCTGACTTCAAGTTTAAGGTTCCATCTTCTATACTAGCTTTTAAATCTATATATAATTTTTGTTTGTTTGTTTGTTATTTTAAGCAGCATTTTTAGCTTTCTAGAGTCATTATCAGTTTTCTCATCATATTTGTAAACTTTCTTCCTTGGATTCCAGTTTCCCCACTGATTTAAAGAATTCTGACTATATATGTAGCTTTCTTAATAGACTATCAGACTGTCTTCCAAAAAAATTTAAGACACTTGTATACTGTTGGCAATTACTAAATGTTTGTAGAATTTGAATTAAGCAACTAGCCCAAGGTCACCCAGCTAGTTGGTGTTGGCAGCAGACCTCAAAGCAATTATTTCCCTGACTCGCACCCTGGGATGTTAGATCATATTGCTCCTTTGCATAGGGAAAAAAAAACAGACAAAAAAAAATAGTATGGAGCTCCTATACTCTATTAAGAGCCAAACTTAGCCAAAAACAAAAACAAAAACAAGAACAAAAAACATGGTCTGTCTAGTGCTACCCACAAAGAATTCACCACTGTTGCCTTTCTCAAAAATCAGAGGAAGGTATTCCCAGGCAAAATTTGGTCCTGCAATAGACTTGGCCTATGCTGTCATCCATTTTTAATGTGGGAAAGCCAGGACCTGGGGCAGAGTCTCCAGCCTGAGTGAGGCCTATGCTAAGTGAGAGATGCAGACTACAAGACTGAATGAAGTCAGAGAAGGCCTAGGCCCTATAAGTGCATTTTCAGACCCAAAAGAAGACACATTTTAAGAGGAACAAAAGAAAAATCTCAGCTTTGCTGATGAGAAACCAAAGGAAGGCCCATTCCTCCCCCGTCAAGGAATCAGGCAGGCCATTCAGCATATCCAACCTCAGAGCTTTGGGAACCAAACCAAAAGGAGCTGAACCAAGGATTTGTTGCTGGGAGAGGCAGTGAATGGTGCAGCGACTCTGACTATTTTAATTAATTTTTGTTATGAAGCCAAACTGATCATTTGCTACCTGCCAAGAAGCCACGGCTGTCCCATGTTTCTCAAAGGAAGAAAACTTGTCTATCCCACAGCCAGTTTCTAAGCTGCATATTCGACCAGTGCAAAATGGGAATGCTTGGTTTGGATAAATTTCTTGGATACAATTCTGAGATGGCTGGCTACAGAGGGATCTAAAAGGCAGAAATTGTGCAAACCATGAGCAATAAACGAGTATCCTCAAGGTGGCAACCAGCTAAGCATCAAGATGACATCTGCTGCCCATGCTCGCTGGAATATCCCTTTATGAGGCTCTGGGGCCATTTTTTATTTGTCTCTGGGAAGGAATCTCCCAAAGCCCATTACAATGAACATAAATAATTGTCATTTGTATATCCCAGGAGTTCTAAATCTTTTTTTGTGTCTTAGAGGCAGTCTGGTGAAGTTTCTGGACCCCTATTCAAAATAATGTTTTTCTTTTTTCTTTTTTTTACTATTTTTATATTAATTTATTTTTAGTTTTCAACAATCACTTCCATATGCTTTTGAGTTTTAAATTTTTCTCCCCCGCCCCCTTCCTCCCTAAGACAGCACACAATCTGATATAGGCTCTACATATATGTTCCTCTTAAACATATTTTCACATTAGTCATGTCGTAAGGAAGAATTAGAACCAATAGGAGGAACCACAAGAAACAGGAAACAAAACAAAACAGAAGGGAAAAAATAGCAAATAGTGTGCTTCGATCTGCATTCAAACTCCAAAGTTCTTTCTCTGACTGTGGATAGCATTTTCCATCATGAAACTTTTGGAGATGTCTCAGATCCTTGCATTGCTAAGAAGGGCTAAGTCTATCAAGGTCAGTCATCACACAATGTGGCTGTTACTGTGTACCATGCTCTCCTGGTTCTGTTCACTTCACTCAGCATAAGTCCATACAAGTCTTTCCAGGTTTTTCTGAAGTCCACCTGCTCATCATAGAATAATGTTTTTAAATGTACAAAACAAAATACATAGAATTACAAAGGAAACCAATTAGATTTTAATAGAGTTATCAAAATATTTTTATAAAGCAGGTTCACAGATCCCAGACTAGGAACCTTTGGAAGAGCACTTTATAGTTACAGAGTGATTTCACATGCCTTATCTCATTTAAGCTTCACAACAACCTTCTGAAATACATAATATGAGTATTATTATAATCTCCTTTATAAAAATGAGAAAATTGAGGCTCAGAAAAGAGAAGCGACTTTCTCTGGGTCATAAAGTAGAAAAGCCAGAACTCGAATCCAGATTTCCACTAGACCACATATTCTCATTCACCATGCTGAAATACTCGAGGGCCCTTTTCTCTTTGTGAAAAAGTTGGTCTTTGGTACCATTCCATTAGGGCAGCTAGGTGGCTTGGTGGATAGACCACCATCCATTGGGCCTAGAGTCAGGAAGGTCTGAGTTCAAATCCAGCCTCAGACACTTAGTAGCTATGTGACTCTAGGTAAGTCAATTAACCCTGTTTGCCTCAGTTTCCTCATCTGTAAAATGAGCTGGAGAAGAAAATGGCAAACCACTCCAGCATCTTTGCCAAGAAAATCTCAAACGGGGTCACAAAGAGTTGGACACAACTGAACAACAACTATTTTACTTCCTTTTCAGGTGTTTCTTTCCTCCATCAGTGGATGCCTACTTTTTCACTCAAGTAATTATCAGGATCCCCAATAAGACATTAGACTTTATCAGAAATATATGAATCTTAATAGAGGACTCCAGAAGATAGAATAAGATTCTAGGCCTAAATAAATGAATCTCTAATAGTAGAATTCCAGGCATGGAGGTAGGCATTCCACTTGCCCATAAACTGCCCTGCCTATTATGGCTCTCATCCAGATATCTAAATTTTGTGAAGCTCTGGGAATGATTAGGATAACTTCTAAACACTATACTTGGGTAACCTTCAGAGTATTGAAATGTGTTTATTTTCCAATGAATTTTCTGTTCAAAATGTTCTGTTGTGTCACAAAGGGTACGATCACGTCAAACACAACCTGAAACAGCATCTGAAGCTGTTGCTGTGGGACCTCTGTAAAGGCTTCTGTCTTTGGAAACCTCAGTGACTGTCCATCTTTCAGGGTCACAGCATGAGAAAGAAAAAGGAGGAGGGGAGCTTCCACTCTGTTTCTAGACTGTGAAGTAGAAAATACCTCCTCCTTTTTTCTGAGGAAAAAAAGAAACATGGGAATTTTGTTTCCCAGATAAAGGAACATTTTTACATAGCTTGAAGTTCAGAAAATAAAGGAGAAAATGTTAATGTAACAAAGAAGTAATTAGATTCATGAAGACAAATTTATCTCACTCTTTTGTTGTCATGAAAGAACTTTGTAAACCTTAAGGTGTTACATAAATGTGCATCCCCTTCTCTGTGTTCACTCTCACAACTCTCATTAATACTCATAAGTTAGTGTCCTCAGAGGGTCAATTGGCTACTACTATTTAGGGTTGTAAAGGAAACCCTGAGGGTCTGGGATGGGTTTCAAGTACTCTCACTTATGAACCCCAACTTGTGTGCTCCCCATTAACAGTAAAGCCAGACATAATTTACTTTTAGTGAAAGGATTTACTTAGAAAGCGTAGAACAAGAATAGTTGATATAAAATATTCCCCCCAATCTAAGGGCATACTTTCCCCTGGCACACATAAAATCCCAAGGGACTGTGGATTCAAACTTAGAGGACAAAGGTCATGAGGCGTATGTGTGGGAAACACTTATGGCAAAGGGGTGCCTTGTAAATATTGGCATTGGGAGTTTTTTCTCCCTTTGATGTGTTTTCATGAAGTTCATCGGTTGCTGGGCCAAGGTGTTCCACTGCTGCTGACCTGGGCTGCTCTACTACTGAGATGGTAACCCTATGGCCAAAGTTAAGTAAAGGGCTGTGCCACTGTTTGTTGGCCTTGGGACTTTGCACACAAAGCTCCCAGATCATGAAGATAAAGGATGTTTTTTGGTTTTGTTCCCTTTTTTTTTTTAAACCAGAATAGAAGAAGGTGTCTTTTTATTTCTTAATACCCTAAAAGAGAAAGTCCTTTTTCTACCTCCAAATCACAAAGAATCACAACTGAAAAGAAACTTAGTCTCTCCTAATTTTTCTAAACTTCAGTTTTCTCATGGGTAAAATCAAGGGGTTGTATTAGAATACACAATCCCTAAGGCCTCTTCTAGCTCTAAATCTCCCTGTTATTCTCCTATGATGTCATCTATTCCATTTCTCAGTCCACACTGAGGATTCTTTATCTCCAAAAAGGGCTTATCTAGTTTCTTTCTAAATACCTATAATGATAGGGAAGGTCATCATCTCACAAGGCAGTTCAATTTATTTTTAGATAGCTCTTTTATTCTGTAATGGAGCTGTTATCTCATTGGGCTGGGTACTTCCTTTCCTGGTGAAGATCACAGCCCATCCAAGTCATCTTGCGCAAATCTTGCTTATGTCCTTACACAAATCCTCACAGACTCACAGAAGCTCAGAGTTGGAAAGGATTTTGGAGACCATCTTGTCCAATCTACACCTGAATAAGAATCCCTATGTCAACATACCTAATAAATGATTATTTGGTTATCCAGCCTTTGCTTGGAGACTTCTCGTGAGAGGGAACTTATAGCCTTTTGGGTAGTTCATTTTTCTTTTCGATGCTGCTAATTGCCAGTAAGTTTTTCCTAACATCTAACCTAAATTTTCTTCTTTGTATCTTCCACCCACTGCTCCTAGTTCTGCCCTTTGGGGCCAAGTGGAACAAAGCTAATCCTTCTTCTGTGTGACAGTATTCAGGATACTTGAAGACAACTCATATGTCTCTTCCATAAGTCTTCTCCACAGAGGATCTACCCGACACATTGGAGGATTTCCTTTAGGTCTTTAAATAATTCCTGGATACCAGTGCTATGTGACATAAAACCAAAAGGTTTTTGCATGAGTAAAATCAATGAAAATAAAATTAGAAAAGAAACAGTAGAGCATGAAAAGTTATTTGCATCACGCATCACTGACAGAAGTCTGATATCCAAACTATATAGGAGATTGTTACAAATATATTGCACCAAGAGCCATTCTTTCTAGATAAATGGTCAAAGGATATGAAGAAACTGTTTTCCAAAGAATAATTTTAAACTATAATTGACCACACACACAAAAAAATGCTGCAAGGCAGCAATTATTAGAGAAATGCAAATCACAATAACTCTGAGGTTTTAGCTTACACTATGCAAATTGAAAAAAGGTGATAAAATATGGGAATAATCAGTTGTGGAGGGGCTATAGGAATACAGGCATACTGATATGCTGGTTCAGTGAAGTAATCCACCTGTTCTCAATTTAGATTATGTAAGAAAAGTAAGTGACTGTAATGTCCATATACTTTTGGCCAGCAGTTCCACTACTAGAATATACTCTAAGAAAGAAATGCAAACCCAGAAACAGAAGTCTAATATATACCACAATATTCTTAGCCATGTTCTTCGTGGTAGCAAAGAACTAGAAATAAAGCAAGGACCTATCAACTGGGATGTGGTTAAAACAAAACGTTATATGAATATAATGGAATATTAATTATGAAATAAGAAATGATAAATATGAGTAATTTAAAGAAATATCAGAAGATTTATACAAACTGAGATAGAACAAATTGTTGTTCATCCTTCATTAAGGGTGATGTCTTGACTTGCAGGCCAATTGGATTTGAGTGAGGCAGAGGTACACAAAGTTGCCAACTCTACTCTCTCCTCCAGAGTCATCAAAGTCCAGTGGTAAGACAAAGGTCAGGATGACTGGTGATCACGCAGAATGCAGTGGGTGACCTTGGCCTTTTAAGGTCCTTCTCAGGTCTCAGTTTGTCTGAGACCACGCCCATTCAGACTAAAGGTTAGGGTAAAAATTGAGAAAAAAGATGGCCTAATTTACCATTCCAAAGATATCAATTTGGGCAGGGGAGACCCTCAGAGCTTCTGGCCAGAACAAAAAACAATTGTTATTTGCACTCATTCTAAGCCATCAAAACCTAAACAGTGAGCCACACGGGCTTGGGCAAGGGCTATTATTGGCCATTCAATGAAAGCTAGAATGATTTGAGTTTAAAAGGCAACCAGGTGGCTCCATTTAAAGTACAATGGGCTTTTTTAAAAACCTGTTTTTTCAGAGCTGTATTTCAAGAAATCAAAAATGAAAACTGTGCAAGAAAAAAGTAAATTGTCACAGCTTTTTGAAAAATAAAATAAAAAGGAGAAGGAAAAGAAAAAGGAGGAGGAGATACAGAAGAAGAAGAAATAAAAACAGCAACAATAATAATAGCTGCATTTCCCAGCTTCTGTTTGAATTGACAGGTTGGATCCCCAGATGGCAGCAACTACTACTTTCAGTTATAACATGGTAAAGATAGTTAATGTACAACCTTCTCCTAAGAATCTGATTCACTACTTCCCACAAATACATGTAGCATCCATGGGAAGAGTAAGCTTAAACTTAGACCATAATAATAGTGAGGCATATGTGTAAGAAATATGTGTGACAAGATTTAACTCACATCACCTAGAGCAAATTAAACACAACTGAAAGAATAATATATACAGTAACTACAGCAATTAAGAGAAATGGTCAGAAAAGGAAGCTAAACTTGGGGGAAATGAAAAACCAATGTTCAATTATCTAGAGATAATAGAGAATAACTCTTTCCTGCCCCCTTCTACACAGAGAGATGGGGGACTATCAGGACAGAATATTGCACACATGACCAGATGTGGTCACTATTGACCTACTTGTTGGAGATGCGCCTCTGCCTCCACTCATTGATTCTCTCCCCTTAGACAGTCTGTTTCCTGGACCACATTAGAAGTCTTTCTAGTTTGAAAAATTTGCCAGAATTAGTGAAGACTTTGAGAACCCTGGGTCAGCTCCATGCCACAAAAAGGCATCTGAAGGGGACTTTTGTAGATGAGTTTTCAGAGAGATCTAATTGCTTCTTTACATCAAACAGAAATCTGCCTCCTTATCTCTTCTACCCAATAATCCTTCTCTCTTCTAGATGCACAGAAAATATCTAATCTTATCTCCACATGACAGTCTTTCAAATATCTGAATAGAGCTTCCATACCCCCATTTTTTCTCTTCTCCAGGTCTTTCAAGGGATTGTCATATGAGGTTGGCCAGCACTTAAGAAGAACTTTAAGATTTGTAAAATGCTTTATAAAGATTATCTCTTTTTTGTTCCTTGAGTTTATTTTTAATAGTTTTTTTATTTTTTAAGTAACAAGTATCTTTTTTATAAATCTGTCCCTCCTACTTCCTTCCCTTCCTCCATTGAGAAAATTTTTTTAAAAACCCTGAAAAACAAATCTCTCAAAATATATCTACATATATGTCCCAAGAGTCTTAACGCAGTTCCAAACCACTATATCTTAAAGCCACACAAAGACTTTTGAGACACTCTCTATTATCTCAATTGATTCTCACAACAACACTGTGAGTTATGTGCTGTCAATATTATTATCTCCATTTTACAGATGAGGAAACCGAGGTTAAATGACTTGCCCATAGTAACACAGGTGGTAGGTGTTGGAGGCAAGATTTGAATCCTGGTCTTGCTTGGAACTATTCAGGCAAGTCTAGCACTCTTTTCCATTATACTGTATTATTCCTATAATTGTTATTACTGTTATATCATCATCATCATCATCATCATTATTACTGTTACTGTATGACATTATTTTAAGTGCCCTCATCATCTTGATCACTTTCCTTGGGGATACCTTCTGCTTTTCTCAATGTCTCTCTTAAGTGTGATACTCAGAACTGGTCAGAATTAGCAAGATATAGACTGATCCACGCAGGGGACAATTAGACAATTACCTCTCTTGACTGGTACAACATATTATAAACTATAATAAAAATTGCAGTCAACTGATCTCTTGCCCCCAGGTTCTCCCAATTCCAATCCTATCCTAATCCATTCTTCACTTTGTTACCCAAGACATCTTCCTAGTGAACTATTCTGGTCGAGTCACTCCCCTATTCAAAAACCTTCAGGGACTCCCCATTGCCTACTACAGTCCATAGATATAGCTATAGCTATAGCTATTTTTTATCTTGGCCCACTACAATCTGTCATGTACTTTTCTAACTTCATTTCTAACTCCTCAAATATGCTGAGCTTCCAGCCAAACCGAACCATATATCATTTCCCAAACTTGGTCTGTTCTTTCCATCTCTGGGCTTTGGGTTCATGTTGTTTTCCATGCCTGAAATCTCCTTTCCTCCATCTCAGCCTGTTGCAACCTCTGCCTTCCTTCATGACCCAGCTCAAGTGCCACTCCTCTATTAAGCCTTTCCTGATTCCACAATAAGAAATTTTCTCTCCTTTCCTCAAATTCTCTCCACACTTTGGCAGACATTTCCTTTACCCTCACTGTCTAATTTGTGTTATAGTTACTTGTGAATATATCTGATCTTCCCTAATAGATTGCAGATATAACACCTCCACTCAGGTAGACTGAGCAGACTTACTGGGTATGCAGAAAAAGACATAACTCCTGATTGTCTGAGAGAATGCTGTGTACTTATGGGAGGAGGAGAGGAAAAATCTTCAGTTTGTTGGAAGACTTTCAGAGAGGTAACCATGACAGGAAAGCTCAGACTTTAGAATGATGGACAGGAGATCTCTCTGAAGCTGCAGATATGTGGAGAGTTGATTCGCCGCATATTTCTTGACTTAGTACTTGAAACCCTAGAGATTGCTAAGAACAGATTTCCCATGGTGTGATCATCTCCACCTCTCCTTGATTTAGCCTGAGATTTTATCTCCCTCTTAGTTGAAACATATCTTTATTCTTGCCTACTGAATGGTCTACTCTAACATATTACTTCCCTGATTTCTGCTTACTGTTTACTTTCATAAAAAGGCATATTATTTGTGATGGTCTTTTGTGCAACCAGCATTCAATGGCAGGGAGCTAGGATAGTAAACTAGGAATTATCTTTCCCCTGAAAGTAGTCAGCAAAAGTAGTATTTATCTGGGATCCCAAAGTATTATACCCCAAGACTACCAATATTTGAGGTATAGATATAATGGTAGCCTGATAACCCTCTTGGACAAAGGTAAGGGAAGGAAAAAGTACTCAGCCAACAGTTCTCCTGCTCCTCATAAAGACAGAAACTGATCTGGGATATGGGTGGACAAAGCCCCAGATCACCTATCTATCTAGCCCCAAACAAGCTGAGCCATTTTTATATTGAAGTAGCACAACCACATATATCCTGTACATACTCCTTGAATTCAGGGATTGTCTGATCCAGCATGATAGCATATGTATTAGGCACTTGATATTTGTTGAAATGAATTAAAATCCCTATCTTTTATTTAAGTAGATAATGTTGAAAACCCAAATGTATGGCTTTACATTTATCTCTCAAATCCTCCTTTTACCTGCCTAAAATTGAGTTGCTTCTTAAAGGCTTCCTGGAAAAATGTCATATATTATATTTAAGCACATAATACATTACATTATTATTACACAGTGTGTTACACATTATATTGCACATAATATTAACATGTTATATTAAATATATTTAGCACATATGTACATGCACCTATCTATGTATGTGTACATACATAAGCATATTTGTGCATATATTCATGAGTGTGTAAATATTTAAAGTGAAGCATTATTACCCATTAACGGTAATTTATTAGCTTGCAACCATATTAGGGAACCCTTTATTTAGTCAATCCGATACTATACACCGACACCTAGCAGAGAGTAGGCCTTGAAGGAACATGAATAAAAGGATTGGGTAAGTTTTGACAGAAATAGAAATGGAGATGTAAGAAGTGGTGTAGAATAAGGCACAGGCAGAGAGGCAGATAAAGCCTGAAAGCTTTGGGAATGGGAATAGCCTATCCCAGTGGGAGAAACTGCATGAGGAGGGGGCAGCACAACTGTACTGGAGGCACAAAGAAGGCTGGGGATGGAAGACAGAACACAAACTTTGCCTAGAGCCAACGCTGCTGGAAAAGGCCTGCAGGAAGGTTCTGATTTACTCGGTAATTGTGCAATCCTTGAGTTTGCTCTGGCTCTGGCTGTCTGCGTGGGTACGCTTCGCCTGCTGTTGCTGATCAGAGAAGATGAGCCAAAGCCTACAGAACATGAGCCAAAGCCAAGAGACCTTGAGGCAGCCAAGGAAGCATGCCCAGACTGGGCACTATTTTCTGCTCCTGCTAGAGCTGTCATTTGGACCAAGAAGTGACCTTTCAGGTCATCTAGACCCAATTTATGGATGATCAGACTGAGGCTCAGAGAAGAGAACTTGAGCAAGTTTCCATAAATGATAAGTGGCCAATCCAGATTTTGAAGCCAGGTCTCGTGCCTTCAAATCTAGTCCTCTTTCCACGACATCATACTTCCTTGTTCTCTTACTCATCACCAATAGTGGACTCTTATTTAATGTTTGCTGATAAGTGTTGAAAGAGAACATGCCTGGGCAAAAGAAGTTAATTAGCAAAAGGGTCCAATTTGTCTGCGAGGTAAATTTCTAAATGCTGCACTTTCATAATAGGTAAGAATGAGTGAGGTTTCCTTCCAACTGACCTCAGTATCATTTTCCACTTGAGAAGGGGGAGGAACTGTTTCCTGGCATTCAGAATCAGAACTACTCTACACTGAATTCTGCAGAAGTCTTAACATGGTCCATCCCATACTATAAGGGAAGTGGTATATAAAACCTGTAGTTATATGAATACTTGACCGGCCATGTGCTTCTGATCTGGCCCCAGGTAATAGGACCCTGAATTGGGGCTGAGAGGGTTTCATATTGCACTCCTCTGGAATACACTTCAGGCTGTTACAGGATGGAAGGGCTTTAGTAGGGAAGGGGCATTAGATACAGAAAACCTGGAGCACCTAGAGAATCTGTTGTTCATAGGGCAGGAAGAAAACTCTGGATAAGCAAATGCTGGGGTTAACTAAAATGAGATTTTATTTCATTTAAATGTATTGGTTTTGCTTTTGAAATAAGCAAACAAAACATTTATCTATATAGGGACTGACCAATGAGGGCCCAGTCCTGGCCTATGTAGGGGGGACCCAGATGGATGTTTGAGCCTGTTTCTAGAAGTATGTGTGGATGTGGAATGAAGGGCTCTGGCTCTTCACTTCAGAGAACAAATGAGTATTCTGTGACTTTTGTTTTCTGTTGGCATACTGTGTGATGGGGCCTTTTAATTGGTTGCTGAGCCAGGAACAATTGTGCATACAAAAGGGACCAACAGGACAAATCTCTCTCTTTCCTTCCTGTTGTCCAAATAGAAACCTCTCTCCCTTTTAACAAAGAAAAGCAGTCAAGTAAAATCAATTGATATAGCATCTTTATCTAATAGCATATTGAACATTTCATGGCCATAACTAACATTTATATAGTGTGTTACAGTTTACAGAGTTTTTTACATATATAATTTCTTTTAAAAATTATTATTTATTTTTTATATTCTTTTCTTTTTAAATTTTGAGCTCCAAATTCTCTCCCTCCCTCCCACCCTTGCTCCATACACAAGCAAATTATATCATTTATACATATGAAGTCATGCAAAACATATTTCCATATTGGCCATATTGCAAAAAAAGAAAAAAAAAACTTAAGCAAGAAAAATATACTTCAATTTGCACTCAGAGTCATTAGTTCTTTCTCTGGAGGTGGATAGCATTTTTTCATCATGGAATTCTCTTGGATCATTGTATTGTTTAGAGTACCAAATCTTTCATGGTTGATCATCATTACAACATTGCAGTAACTGTGCACAATGATCTCCTGGTTCTTCTTACTTCACTTTGCTTCAGTTCATATAGGTCTTTCCTAGTTTTTTTTAAAACCACCCCTCTCATTTCCCACATTACAATAGTACTTCATCACAATCATATGCCACAACTTATTCACCATTCCCCAATTGATATGCATCCCCTCAATTTCCAATTCTTTGCCACCACAAAAAGAGCTGTTATAAATATTTTTGTACATATAAGTCCTTGTCCTTCTTCTTTGGTCTCTTTGGAGTACAAACCACATAGTGGTATTGCTGGGTCAAAGGGTATGCATAGTTTTTATAACCCTTTGAGCGTAGTTTCAAATTGTTCTCCAGAATGTTTGGACCAGTTCACAACTCTACCAATAACTTAATGAGGTACCTATTTTCCCTCACTTCTCCAGCATTTGTCATTTCTGATAGATGTAAGATGGTACCTCAGAGTTTTAATTTGCATTTTTCCAATCAGTAGTTATTTGGGGCATTTTTTTTTCATATGACGATTGATAGCTTTGGTTTCTTCTTCTGAAAACTGTTCATATTCTTTAACCATTTATCAATTGGGAAATGGCTCTTATTTTTTATGAATTTGATTCAGTTCCCTATATATTTGAGAAATGAAGCCTTTATCAGAGAAACTTTCTATAAAATTTTTTGATATTACTTCATTGACTATGGTACCTTTTAGCAAAACTGTAGTTTCCCTATTTATCTCTTTTAATTGGGTCTCTTTCTGTTTTTGCTTTGTCTGAGATCATGATTACTACCCTTGCTTTTTTTTTTTACTTCATCTGAAGCATAATGGATTCTTCTCCAGCCCTTTGTTTTAACTCTGACATGTCCTTCTGTTTCAAGTGTCTCTTGTAAACAGTATATTGGATCCTGGTTTCTAATCCATTCTGTTATCCACTTCTGTTTTATAGATGAGCTCATCCCATTCACATTCATAGTTATGATTACTGTGTATTTCCCTCCATCTTATTTTCTTCTGTTTATCTTTCTCTCTCTTTTTATCCTGTTTCTCCTCAAAAATCTGCTTTGCCTCTGACCAACCCCTCCTTTAATCCTTCCTTCCTTTTATCATCTCCTCCCCCATATTTCTTATTCCCCCTTCCCTGTTATTTCCCTGTTGGGTAAGATGGATTTTGATGCCCCACTGAGTGAGCATATATGTGTATATATATATATATATATACATATATATATATATATATATATATTTCTCTCTCTGAACAATTCCAATGAGACTGAGGTTCAAGTGTTGCCTGCCACGCCCCATTTCTTCCTCCACTATAAAGGCTTTTCATAGTGTACCTCTTTTATGTGAGAAAATTTTCCCTATTCTACCTCTCACTTTTCCCTTCTCCCAGTGAGTTCCTCTTTCTCATCCTTTCTTTTTTTTTCTAAGATCATCCCAACCTAGTCGACTCACATTCAGCCCTCTGTCTATGAAGACTTCTTCTAACTGCCCTCATAATAATAAAGTTCTTAGGAGTTACAAGTATCATCTTCCCATAGATGTAAACAGTATAACCATAGTAAGTCTCTTAAGATTTCTCTTTCATGTTTATCTTTTTAGGTTTCTCTCAAGTCTTATGTTTGAATGTCAAATTTTCTATTCAGCTCTGGTATTTTCATCAGGAATGCTTGAAAGTCCTCTATTTCATGAAATATCCATCCTCTTCCTCCCTCCCCCACCAAGGATTATACTCAGTTTTGTTAGGTAGGTTATTCTTGGTTGTAATCCTTTGCCTTCTGGAATATCACTTCCCAGCCCTCTACTCCTTTAATGTGGAAGCCACTAAATCTCGTGTGATCCTATGGCTCTAAGATATTTGAATTGTTTCTTTCCGGCTGTTTACAATATTTTCTCCTTGAACTGGGAACTCAGGAATTTGACTATTATATTTCTAAGAGTTTTCATTTGGGGATTTCTTTAAGGAGGTGATTAGTAGATTCTTTTACTTTCTACTTGACTCTCTGGATGCGTGATGTTGGGGCAGTTTTCCTTGATAATTTCTTGAAATACGATGTCTAGACTCTTTTTTCTTTAAATCATGGCATTCAGGTAGTCCCTTAATTCTTAAATTATCTCTCCTCTACTATTTTCACGCCCATTGTTTTTTTTTATAAGATATTTCACATTTCCTTCAATTTTTAAAAATTCTTTTAACTTTGTTTTATTGTGTGTTGATGTCTCATGGAGTCATTAGCTTCCACTTGCCCAATTCTAATTTTTAAGGAATCATTTTCTTGATCTCTTTCATATAGCACCCAAAGGGTGTGATGAAATCATCAGCCAAACGGAACAGAAGTTTTTTTATGGTCATTTCATTTCTTCAAGTGGTACTCAACTTTTCATATTTAGTTTAAGGCCTAAGATTGATTGAGACACATCCTCACCTAGGTAGCTATGGTATCTGGGCTAAAATTGATATTGCTTATCAGTAAAACTTTTTTAAATTAAAAAATAGAAATTACTAGATATATAAATGCCCATCCTCCTTATTCAGCCTCTCTCTAAATGAGATCATTGGGTGTGGTACATCTATTACTACCTTAATTACATTTTGTTTTTACATAGCACTTTTCCTAAGGCTTAATTATCACTATTACTTTTAGTTTGAGGGTATTGGGGCACAGAGGAGTTAACTTCTTGTGACTTGACCCCAGTCACTCAGAAAACCAAGGGCAGAAATTAAAATAGGAGTTAAGTCCTCTCCTCTACCACCAGAATGTCAATTGTGAAGAACCTTATGGTCAGGCCTTATAAGGGTTAATTGGAAAGACTTCAGCTGCCTTGGGAGATAATGGGCTTTCCTTCATTAAAGAAAGGTCTTCCAAGATGGAATGTCAGCTCCTTGAGGGTAAGGATTTATATCCCCATCACCTAACCCTGGTGGAAGGCATATAGTAGGTGTTTAATAAGTGCTTATTAATTGATTTAAGCAAAGGCTAGATAACCACTTGTCAGGAATATCACATAGGGAGTTCTTGTTCAGGTGGAGGATGAACTAGATGGGTTCTGAGATCCCTTCCAATGCTGACATTTTATGATTCTGTGTGAACTCTTGAGAATTTTAGAATTCTTTCAAATGTCCAAGTTGAGGGTATCTGACAGGCTTCAAACCCGTCTGTGTATTAGAGGGATGTCTATCCCAAGCACGTGAAGATTTCCCCAGGTGGAAAGGGCAGATGAGAACAATTTGTTCCAATGGCCGTGTAGGTGGCTAAAGCAGACACTGTGGAGCACTCAGAGCTTGGGCAGACATCAAAGATGCCAAGGTCGTCCACTGCACCACAGGCCATCGTGATCATCTTGACTTTTGTCTTGCCACTGGACTTCAATGACTCTGGAAGAGACAGTGAGGCTGACAACTTTGTACAACTCTGCCTCACTTAAATCTAATTTACTCACAAGTCAAGACCTCACTCCATCACATCATTGGTCCTCTTTGAGAACGAAGTATGAGAAGTAGTTAGGTGGTACAGTGAATACAGACCTGGAGTCAGGAGGATCTGAGTTCAAATCCCATCTCAGACACTTACTAGCTATGTGACCCTGGGCAAGTCACTTAGCCTTAATTGCCTCAAAAGAAAAAAAGAATGAAAGAAAGAAAATGAGGGATGAACAATAATAAACATCATTTCATTTTACCCCAAATACATTTTATGTTGTCATATACTATATTTTTTCTAAATTACTACATTTTCATTAATTTTATCTTCAAATATTTAAATGGTTATGTTAAAGAGAGATCACTGAATTTCAGAATTAGAGAAGACAGTAGAGGCTATGTAGATTACCCCATACCTTTACAGAAATCCTCCTTAGTCTGCAATTAAAAATTTTTAGTTATGGGAAAGCCACCATCCCTGGCTTCTGCTACTGGACAGCTCTGATCGGTAGGAAGCTTTTCCTCCAATTGAGCCTTAATCTGTCTGTGCTACTTCCACTCTGTGCTCCTAGTCCTTGCCTTGGAGGACAAGCAGAAAAAAATTAATAATCCTTCTTAACCAGGACAGCTCCTGGAACACTTGAAGACAGCTGCAATGTCTCCCCCCCCCCCCCAAGTCTTTTTTTCTCTGGAAGACTAAATATTCTCAGGTCCTTCAGTGGATCCTGGCATAGCATGGATCTCATGCTATTACTCTCACCATGCTGATTACCCTCTCAAGGATTTGCTCCAATTTGTCAATGTCCTTTGTAAAATGTGAGGCAGGGCAGAGTACTGAGGGATTACTATTTCTAGGCCCACCAGTCCACTGCAGTAGTGTACCTGGGTTGTGACAACAGGAGAGGAAAGTGACACTAGGTGACAGAAGGGAGCCCAGCTGTAACCAGGGATTTTGGCAATAGGAGCAAACTACATTTTTGGAAGTCACGTTGCGATACCCAAAGCTTGATGTGCACCTTAACTGCTGCTGATCCCAGATGTCCTGATGGTGACTCTACATTTGATCTGATAGATCACTCAGAGCACAAGGCTTAGGCAGCTAGGTGGTACAGCAATCAGGAAGACCCGAGTTTAGGTTCTGGCCTCAGACACTTCCTAGCTGTGGGACCATTGTGACCTTAACCTCTGCTGTCTCAATTTCCTCATTTATAAAGTGGAGAAAATAATAACACTGACTTCCCAGGTTGTTGTGAGGACCAAATAAGGTGACATAGGTGAAGTGCTTTACAAATCTTAAAGTGTTATATAAATACTAGCTGCTATTATTATTATTATTATTACTATTATTCAGATAAAAATCTCTAATAAAAACATTCAGCAACACCCAGGTAAAAGACAATCCATGAAGTAGTAAAGCAGTTCAGGAAAGTAAAGTAGGTAAAAGACCCTGGTGAGAAGATTAAAAATAGTGAGGGAGGAGGAGGAAGAGGAGGAGGAGGAAAAAGAAGAGGGAAAGGGAAGAGAAGGAAGAAGAAAAAGGAAGTAATGAGGAGGAAGAAGAAGAGGGGAGGGGAGAAGGAAGAGAAGAAAAGCAAGGGGAGGAGGGAGAGTGGGAGTTGGAGGGGAAGGGAAAGAGGAAGGGGGAAGGGAGGAAGGAGGAGGGAGGGAAAGAGAGGGAAGGGGGGAGGAAAAAGGGAAAGGAGAGAAGGAGGGAAAGGGAGCAGGGAGGGAAGAAGGAGGAGGAAGGAGAAAGGAAGAGGGGGAGGAGGGGGAAAGGAAAGGTGGAGGAGAAAGAGAGGGAGGAGGTAGAAGCGAGGAGGGGGAAAGGGGGAGGAGGAGGATGTTCTTCCTTGGGTTATATTCTCCTTGCACAAAGGAGCCCAAAGCTGGGTCCTCAATCAATCCATTTGGGGCCAAAGTTAACTCAAACTGCCCCAGGTCTGCTTTACAACTTCTTCCTTCACAATATCTCAATTTAATGTTGTGGGAGTGTAGAGGTTAACTCAATCAACCCTTCCAAATTCCACTAGGTCCTGACCCACAATACCAAACACTCTGAAGGATGCGGGTCTCTAAGCCAGGTGGTGCTTAGAAGGTCCTCCTCAGTCGGGTACTATGTGCTGGTGTAGGGGGGTAGGGGAGGTGGCCCCCAAAAAACAATATGATGGTGATAGGGTGCTGGGGGGATGATGGCCTGGGGTTTGGAGAGAAAGAGGCATGCTTCTTCCCGCCCAGGACGCTGACATGGTTCTCCACTTGCTTGGCACCATCTGGAACAACTGCCATTGGTAAGATGTTCAGCCCCACCTCCCCACGTGAATACCTTGCAAGGAGGGGGAGGGGAAGAGAAAGTACTTGCTCCCTCCTTCCTTCCCCTGCTCGTCTCCTTTCCCCCTCCCTCCACCCTTGTCAGTGTACTGGGACAAATCTCTGGTGGCTCAGTGCTTAGGGATGGCTCTGGGAGGAAGTCACTAAAAAAAGGAAGTCACAGAATGCCATAGACAGACTTCACCCATTGCACAATTTTGTGGAAGGCCAGCCCAGCCTTTGTGAAATTCTTTTGGGGGAATAGGGATGCTGGTGATCTTCCACAAAAGACTGCAGGATTTCAGAGTACACCACTGGAAAAATACCACACTGGACCGCACAACTGTCTGTCTTTGTTCCATAGGGGAGTTCAGGTCGTTTCCAACAATTATGGTTACAATTAAGAATGTGTCTGACAGGGCACCAGCCAACATTCTGTGAACTGAAGGCTGTTGGCAACTTGATGTCAGTTGTATGATGGGTAGTCCCCAAAGAAAGTAATTTGTCTTGCTCAGCTGCTATCTTAAGGGCATCACTAAGAAATACATACATAGAGAAATGTCCCTGAGTCACTTCCACAAAAAACAAACAACCCCCTTGCCTCATCCTGTTCTTTCAAAGTGCACTTGAATGGTGTTAACTGAGATCATTAACTACTGCACGTACTCTTACGTATGCAAGCTGTAAAACCTTGTGTGGGTGTGAGCTCAGGCTCCCAACTTTTATCTGAGATCTTGAGAACAATGCTGCACTGGATTTTTCACAGATGGGGAGAGTGAGGCTCAGAGAGCTAAGGAAGCCTGCCTTTTATCTCACTGTTTAGTCGGAATCTGGTTTTGTCCTGCCACTGGACTTTGATGACTGGAAGAAAGAGTGAGGCTCACAACTTTACACAACTCTGCCTCACTTAAATCCAATTCACACATGATGTCATTGGTCCTCTTCAAAAATGAAGCAGAAGGAGGAGGAGGAGGAGGCGAAGAGAACAACAGCAACAAGTGGGATTAGAACCCAGGTTTTGATTGACAGTAGCCAGAAATCTAAAAGATGTCAGCAATCTAGGACAATGGACTGAGTCTAATATTAAAAATGAAATTAATAGTTCAAAAAGTTGGCTTCATTAGTACAAGATGGGAGGAGGCATGGCAAGGCAAAAGTTTGTCAGAGAAGATCTGAAGGTAGACCGAAGGTCAATATGGCTCAAAGGTGAGACATGGCAGCCAAGGAAGTGAATGTGATCTTACTGCATGATGTCCAGAGCACAGCAGACATAGTCCTGCCCTGCCCTGCTCTGGTCAGACCACATCTGGAATATTGTATTCAGCTCTTTCCCCACAAGCCCTCCCTTCTCCCTAATTTTCCTACTATGGTCTAGGAAATCACTATCTTCCTGGTTACCCAGACTCCCAACATAGGTGTCATTCTTAACTCCTCCCTCTTATCTCTCATTTCCAATCCATTGCCAAGACCTGTTTATTCTACCTCCCCATCACTCCAATATGCCCCCTTTCTCCTCTAACACTGGCACTGCCTTGCTGCGGGCCCTCATCACCTCACACCTGGATTGCTGCAGTAGCCTGTCTGCCTACCACATGTCTCTCCCCTACCAGTCCATCCTCCATTTGGCTGCCAAAATGATCTTCCTCAAGTGCAGTTCTAACCATGTCATCCTTCTATTCAATATGCTCCAGTGGGATTGAATAAAAAACCCTCTATTTGGTTAAACATACACACACACATATATATTTTCATAATCTAGCCTCCTCTTAATTTCCAGTCTTCTTATATCTTACTCCAAGTCTTCCCACTCCCACCCCACCAATACTCTGTGGTTCGGTGACACTGGCCTCCAGTAAATTGCTGGAATAACACACTCCCATGTTCCCACTTTGTGAATTTTTACTGGATGTCCCCCATAACTGGAATTCTTACCTTCCTCTTCTTTACTTCTTCATGGAGCAACTAGGTAACGCAGTGGATAAAGTGCTGGGCCTGGAGTCAGGAAGAGCTAAGTTCAAATGTAACCTCAGACACTTACTGGCTGTGTGACCCTGGGCAAGTCACTTAGCCCTGTTTGCCTTAGTTTCCTCATCTGGAAAATGAGCTGGAGAAGGAAATGGTAAACCATTTCAGTCTTTGCCAAGAGAATCCCAAATGGGGTCATGAAGAGTTGGACATAACTGAACAATAGCAACATTTCTACCACCTGGCTTCTTTCGAGTCTTAGCTAACATCCCACTTTCTACAAGAAGTTTTTTCTGATCCCCCTTAAGGTTAATACCTTCCCTTTAATGGTTATCTCCAATTTATTTTGTCAGTACCTTGTTTGTACATAGTTGTTTGTATATTGTCTCCCCCAGGGGACCCTGATCTTCTTGGGAGCAGGGATTGTCTTTTAGCTACCTTTCTTTGTATCCCCAAAGACTTAACACGGAGTCCAGCACATAGTAAATGCTGGTTGACTGACTAAATGACTGACTGATACATTTGAAGAATGTTGACAAGATCTAGAGGAGGGTAAGCAGAATGGTGAAGGTACTAGAGACCATGCCAAAAGGGCATCACTTGAAGAAACTACAGACTTTTAGCCTGGAGAGGAGAAGAACATGCTAACTTATGGTACCCTGGAAAGAATATTAGATTTGGAGTCAGAGGACCGAAGTCGAAACCCCAACTCTGCTACACTTCCTGTGTGTCTCTGACAAGTCCCTTTACTTCCCTGGCTTCCTTCAAGTCCCAGCTAAAATCCCACCTTCTGGAGGAAGCCATTCCCACCACCTTCGCTCTATTGATTATTTCCAATTTATCTTGTATGTAACTTGTTTGTACATAGTTATTCTCATGTTGTCTCCTCCATGGGACTGTGATTTTCTTGAGAGCAGGGATTTTCTTTTACCTTTCCTTGTATCCTCAAGTATGTAGCACAGTGCCTGGCACATAGTAGGCATTATACAATATGTTACCTGGTGGTGTTAATTATCTTCTCACAGGAATGTGTTGTGCTCCCTCCAACTAGACTGTAAGGACCTCAGTGTCTTACGTGTGTCTCCCACAGTGCCTCGCACAGTGCTAGTTATATAGTAGAACCCAATCATCAAAGAATATTTTAGCTTCAATGGAACCTTCAAGATCACCTGGTCCAATCTCCTCACTTTACAAATAAGAGAACTGAGGTGCATAGATTTGAAATGACTTAAGCAAGATTGCACAGTAAGTTAGAAGCAATGCCAGGTCTCTTGATTTCCAGTCCACTGCTATTTTCCCTGCCCTATACCTCCCCAGACAGTATACCTTTTATGACATATGAGTAATTTTCAATTCACCATTGTACTCCAGTTTGCCATCCTTCAAGCTGTGTGTTATATTTCTGTAGGCTTATTACATCTCATCTAGATATACCTGAGCTGACGTTTATCTTTGGATGGAAATTCCTGAGGCAAGAACCATGTCTGAAGCACTTGACTTGTCTTCTAGAAGTAAATCTTAGCACAATTCTATTTGTATGAAGACAAACCGTGCTAGATGAAACTGATTCTTTTCGATGACAGGAGGATCTCCTGGGAAGCTGGGGCTCATTTCATAGTATCACAAACATTTAGGATCCTCTAAGTCGGGGTCAAAATAGATTATGAGGGGGTGCAGCTAGGTGGTGCAGTGGATAGAGCACCGGCCCTGGATTCAGGAGGACCTGAGCTCAAATCCGGCCTCAGACACGTAACACTTACGAGCTGTGTGACCCTGGGCAAGTCACTCAACCCCCATTGCCCAATCAAAAATAATAATAAAAAAAAAGAATAAAATAGATTATGAGGATGCAGCCATGGACTTTTCCTAACAGTGTAACTTTGGAAAAGTCACTTAACTTCTCCCTAGAATGGCCCCAGTATGATGGTATTGGACTAGATAGTGGCATTTGATGTCCCATACAATTCTGAATCTATGTTATTATGACAAATCCTGTCTCTTTCTTTATCATTTCTCTCTCTCTCTCTCTCTCTTCTTTCTTTACACATCTGCCACTTTTAACTTGATATGATGAGCTTTAGAAAAGGCTATAAGTAGAGTGAGTTGTTGTTCAGTTGTTCAATTGTGTCTGATTCTTCATGATCCCATGGCCTTTCCATCCTCCACTATTTCTTGAAGTCTATCCAAGTTCTTGTTTGTTGTTTCCGTGACACTATCTATCCATCTCATCCTCTGATGTCCTCTTTTCCTTTTGCCCTCAATCTTTCCCAACATCAGGGTCTTTTCCAATGAGTACCGTCTTCTCATTATGTGGCCAAAGTTTTTAAGCTTTTGCTTCAGTATTTGGCCTTCCAGTGAATAGACTGAGTTAATTTCGTTAAGTATTGACTGATTTGATCTCCTTGTTGTCCAAGGGACTTTCAAAAGTCTTCTCCAGCACCACAATTCAAAAGCCTCAATTCTGTGGCGCTCAGCTTTCTTTATCATCCGACTCTCACAGCCATACACTGCTACTGGAAAAATCATAGCTTTGATCTTTGTGGCATCTCTGTGTCTCAGTGTGCTATCCAGATTTGCCATAGCTTTCCTTCCAAGGAGAAAGCATCTTTTAATTTCATGGCTGCAGTCTGCAGCGATCTTTGAGCCCAGGAATATAAAATCTAACACTGTTTTCATTTCTCCTCCCTGTATTTGCCAGGAAGTGATGGGACCAATGGCTAAGATCTTAGTTTTTTTTAGGGTGAGGGTAGTGGAGTCTTTTCCCAGGGTGCCTATAGGCAGGTGAGTATGGCAGAAGGGCCAGAGGAAATGGGTGAGATTCTTAGGAGCAGCATCATGTAACAGAGCCAGTAGATGACCACAAGGCATGAGTGGAGGACTTCCATGGGGAAGGATCCCTGGGGCTGTCAGAGAGGTGAACAGAAACTCTAGTGTTATGGCTATTTTCTGTGCTACCTGACAAAGGGTGATTTGGGGGGAGCATATTAAGAGCTGGAGAGATTAGAAAAGGCTTCTTAAGGAAGGTGATGCTTGATTAGAGCCTTAAAGGAAGGTGGAGTTTAGGAGAGATGGAGGTAAAGAAGGAGTACACGCCAGGCATGGGGGACAGCCAGCTCAAAGACACAGAAATAGGAAATGGATTATCATGTAGGAGAAACAGGAAGAAAGTCAGTTTTGTTGGGCTGTAGTATGTGTATATGGGAGTAATGTGTGGAAGACTGGAAAGGTAGGTTGGGGCCAGGTCGTGAAGGGCTTTGAACAACAAACAGATGAGTTTCTATTTTATTCTAGTCCAGAGGCAGCAGTGAACCATTGGAGTCAATGGAGTAGAGTAACATAATAAGATGTAAACTTCAGGAAGATCACTTTGGAAGCTATGTGGAAGATAGTGATGATAGCAATAATAATAATGAACATTTATATAGAGCTTACTCTGTGCCAAGCACTGTGCTAAGCACTTTATAATTATCTTGTTTGATCCACACAATAGCCCTGGGAGGTAGGTGTTATTATTCCCATATTACAGATAGGGAAACTGAGGCAAACAAAGGATGAATTAGAATGGGAGAGGAGCTGAAAATAAAAGAGAGAGCCTTTGAGGTGAAATGAAGAGAGGGAGAAGCTGAAAACAGGGATTAAAAAAAAGTACAAAAGCTAGAATTGGAGAATGTACAAAAACTTGGAAATCTTTTCTCCCAAGATGAGAACTTTCAGCTGAGAACAATCTCCTCCAGGTACAACAATCAAGATGGAAAGCCTTTGGGTGTGGGCTTAGTATGGATTGCCAAGAATAGCAGCTCAGAGTCAAGAGAGATCTGAGTTTGAATCTCAGTTCAGATACTCACTGATTGTGTGACCATGGGAGTACCTCATGACCATCCATCCATTCATTCAGTAAACATTTATTAAGTGCCTACTAAGTGCGACACACTTGCTAAGCTCTGGGGATGCAAAAAGAGGCAAAAGTCAGTCCCTGCCCTCAAGGAGCTCTCAGTCTAATGGGAGAATCAACAAGCAAACAAATATGTATAAGTCAGCTATATATAGGGTAAATAGGAAATAATTAAAAGAGAGAAAGCACTAAAATTAAGAGAGGTTGGGGAAGGCTTCCTGTAGGAGGTGAGATTTTAGTTGGAACTTAAAAGAAGCCAGGAAGGTCAGCAGTCAGAGGAGGGAAAGCATTCCAGGCATGGGGGACAGCCAGAGAAAATGTTCCTAGACAACAGATAGAACAGCCAGGACACCAGTGTCACTGCACCAAAGAGTACATGTTAGGGAATAAGATATAAGAAGACTGGAGAGGTAAGAGGGGGCTAGGTTATGAAGAACTTTGAATGCTAAACAGAGCATTTTATATTTGATCCTAGAGGCAATAGGGAGCCACTGCAGTTTGTTGAGTGGGGGAGTGATATAATTGGATGCATGCCTTTGGAAAATCATTCTGGTGGCTGAATGGAGGATGGAGTATAGAAAGGCATAAGGCAGGCAGACCCACCAGCAGCTATTGCAATAATCCAGGTCTGAGGTGATGAGGACTAGAGAGGTGGCAATGTCAGAGGAGAACAGGGAGTATATCAGAGATGCTGCAAGGTGAAATCGACAGACTTTGGCAACAGCTTGGCTATGGGGGGTGAGAGACAATGAGGAGTCCAAGATGACTCCTAGGTTGTAAGCCTGAGGGGCTGGGAGGATGGTGTTGCTCTCTACAGTAATAGGAAAGGTAAAATGATGATAATGGAGCCGGTTCAAATGCCAAGTGTCTTAACTTCTCTGCATCTCAATTTCCTCATCTGTAAATTGAAATGGTGAGAATGCAGACTCTGGAGCTGTCCAAAGGGAGATGTAATGCCCTTCTCCCCCAACCTTAACTTCTAAGTCCCTTCAAATTGTAGCCTGTTACCAGGAGAACTATTTATAAACTCTAAACTGTCACTGGAGTGTGAGCTATTATTGCCATCTGAGGACAAACCTAGCTAAGGTCAAAAAGTCTTATTATCAGAAAGCTGACCACAAATTGGTCTATTTTAGGGGGTCAGAGCAATTCAGAGAGACTGTCCCCTGAGATTTAGGGGTATTGCAGTTTAACAATCTCTAACATTTGTACAGTATTTTAGTAGATTTATTCAGAATTTACTTAAGGATTTATTAGTGCAAACTACACACCAAGTACTGAGTTAAGCAGGGGGTGGGGGTGGGGGGGAAAGGGGGATGGGTTCAAAAAAAGCCCTGGAGACTATTCCTGTCTTTAAGGAGTTTACATTGGAAGCTTTGAGGACCTTCCCCTCCCAGACTGATATTTTTGTGATGGTAAATTCATCCATCTTTTTTCTCAGTTCTTACCTAACCCTTAGTCATTGAATGGGCATTGCCTTAGAAAATTGAGACCTGTGGAAGACCTTAGTTTAGAAAGACCAAAATCATCTACTGCATCCCAGGCCATTACCAGCCATCTTGACCTTTGTCTTGCTTCAATGACTCTGGAGGAGAAAATGAGGTTGACAACTTTGGCACCTCTGCCTCACTTAAACCCAATTCACTTGGAAGTCAAGATCCCACCCTCGACTTGTCACTGGTCTTCTCCCAGAACGAAGGACAAACAACACCAATTTGAATGAAGGAAAACAATATATAAAGGGCATCTGGAAGTAGGGGAGGGGAGATGCTCTAAAAGTCACAGATTTATGGGGGCAGCTAGGTGGCGCAGTGGATAGAGCACCAGCCCTGAAGTCAGGAGGACCTGAGTTCAAATTCGGCCTCAGCCCAAACACTTGACACTTAGTAAGCTGTGTGACCCTGGGCAAGTCACTTAACCCTAAGTGCCTAAAAAAAAAAGTCACAGATTTACATACATTATCTTATTTGATCCCCATGACAGCCCTGAAAAAGCTTGTTATTATTCTATTTTTTTATTGCCTTTTACAGATGAGGAAACTAAAGTTCAGAGAATTTAAACCCTGTGCCCAGGGTCACACAACTAGTATTTGAGGCAAGATTCACACTCAGGTCATCCAGAGTCTGAGTCTAGCCCTCGATCCACTAAAACCACCTAGATGCCTCCTAATCGACAGAGGGATATCACCCAGACTGATTAAATTAATGATATTTTGAAGGAGTGAAAAATGAGGGGGTGGGGGCAGCTAGGTGGCTCAGTGGATAGAACACTGGCCCTGGAGTCAAGAGGACCTGAGTTCAAATCTGGCCTCAGACACTTGACACTTACTAGCTGTGTGACCCTGGGCAAGTCACTTAACCCCATTGCCTAGCCTAAAAAAAAAAAAAAAAGAAAGAAAAAGAAAAAGAAAAGAAAAGAAAAAGAAAAATGAGGGGGTAAAAAGGTGTGGCAGGACTGTCAAGGGTAGGAACTGAAAAAGGTGGAGAAAGAGGTGTGGCCAGAAGGGGAAAGCAATGAGCTAAAATACATACCTTGGCCTGGTTGAATCTTGTTTCTGTGTGTGCCCCGTGGCCCATGACACAGTGCTGGCTACAGTATTCCTTTGGCTTAGGTAGAGGGCCAAGGCTGTTTATGGATTTTTCATGGGGCTCTTCTGTTTCCCCTCAGCTTCTTAGAAAGAGAAGGGGAAACCCAGTTGAATTGAATTGAAAATCTATGTAGAGTATGTGAGGGGAAAGAAGCAAGTTTTGGACCCATTCAAAGGAGGATGTGTTGCCAGGCAAGACTGAAAGAAGCAGCCAACATGCCCACATGGGGACTCTTGATTCATGACAGTCATGGCCCTGAATCCCCTGGGGATGACTGAAGGCTGCTTTTGTATTGATCTAGGCTTCAGAGTTGAAACGACATGATGGAAGCTTTTCTGAGTGGGGCAATTGATGACCTATTTTGGAAGAAAGTCTAGAGGGAAGAAAAGGAGAGTTGCTGGGTGGACTTTCTCAGTAAAATCATTATGCAGGGCAGAGACCACACTGCAACACTTACTTCTGCCTGACTTTCAGGCCCTGCAGGTGGGGGCCATGCTAATTAGCAAGGCTGCAGCAATTCAAGTTGGTGACTTGAGAATTAGAATAGCCCCAGAAGTTGAGAATTCATGGCTGAGATTTCATAGCCTAGCTATTACTAGCTGTGTGACCCTGGGAAAGTCACTTAACCCCAATTGCCTCACCAAAAAAAAAAAGCAACCCACTTCTTGAAAGATTAACATTGAACATTAATATCACCAACCAGATTTGCATCTTATTTATATTTAAATTAATTTCTTTTAATGCATAAAATATCACAGCAATTTTTCAGTCACTCCTTTTAAATTGTCATTAGGATTCATCATCCATTCATTCTCATCCTATTCTTTGGATGCTGTTGTGACTCTCAGGTTGTTCCTTTTCTGTTATCTTCAGTGACATTTACTTTATCTTTATTTTGTAAGTGTATGTACACATACATACATACACATGTATGTATGTTTATGTATAAGCATATGTATAAATGTATAGCTATATGTATATATTCTCCACATACACATATGCACACATATGTTTATAGAGTATATATGTACAGATGTGTATATATACTCTCTATATATTCTATATATATACTCTATATATCTGTATATAGAGCATACCTAGAATGTATATATGTAAACATATATACACATATCTAAATACTTACACATGTACACATATATGTATTTTTGTTATTGTTTGGTCAATTAGTTGTGTCTGACTCTGTGACCCCATTTGGGGTTTTCTTGACAAAGATACTAGAGTGGCTTGTCATTTTCTTCTCCAGCTCATTTTACAGATGAGGAAACTGAGGCAAAGGGGGTTAAGTGACTTGCCCAGGGTCACACAGTTGTATACATGTATAAATATAGGTAAGCTAAGTGGTGCAGTGGATGGAGTAGTGCAGGCCTGGAGTCAGAAAGGCCTGAGTTCAAATATGGCCTTAGACACTTACTAGCTATGTGACCCTGGGCAAGACACTTAACCCTGTTTGCCTCAGTTTCCTCATCTGAAAAATGGTCTGGGAAGGAAATGGCAACCACTCCAGTATCTTTGCCAAGAAAACCCCAAATGGGCCATAAAGAGTCAGACACAACTAGAACTACTGAGTAACAACAGAAAGGACCTAGAGCCGAAAAGAGACTTCAGAGAACTTCTAGTCAAGGAGTTGCAGACTATGATCTATAGACCAGATCTACCATATTGGTCTGTTTTAGTATGACTTTCAAGCTCAGAATGGTTCTTAGATTTTTAAGTAAAATTTTATAGTATTTAAAATGCAGAAAACAAAAAACCCAATATTCTTAGATCCTGGATCTACCAAAACAGGCAACAGGTTGCATCTGGTCCTTCTACACAAGGGGAAGGTGAGACCCAGTGACTTGTCCAAGGTCACACTGTTGACAAGTAGAAGAGCCAGGATTTGAATACAGAGCTAGTTCAACCATTATCAGGCCTTCCTCACAGATGACATTCACACAGTTCCTTAAGATTTACAGCACACACACATCATCTCATTAGAGCCTCACAACAATCTTTTGAAGAAGGAAGATAATGGTGGTATTATCCAAACATTACCTCAAACGAAATAATATTTATAAAGTTCTGAGCACAGTGTCTAGCATATAATAGACACCACATAAATGCTGGCTGCTGTTGTTGTCATTGTTGTCATTGTTGTTGCCGTTGTCGTCATCGTTGTTGTTGTCATCGTTGTCGTTGTTGTTCTTTTTCTTCTCCTCCTCTTCCTCCTTCTTCTCCTCCTCCTTCTTCTTCTTCTCCTTGTTCTTCTTCTCCTCCTCCTTCTCCT
>NW_020954751.1:13237462-13368319 GCF_900497805.2 Vombatus ursinus | reverse complement strand
CTCCTTCTCCTTCTTCTTCTTCTCCTTCTTCTTCTTCTTCTCCTTCTCCTTCTTCTTCTTCTTCTTCTTCTTCTTCTTCTTCTTCTTCTTCTTCAAATTTGACAGATAAAGAAACTGAAGCTCAGAAAAATTAGGGCTTATATGTAAGTCTAAGAATGAGTTCTTTGAGTGGAAAAGCCAGGACAACTGTCCAGAGAGTCTGGAAGAAAAGAAAGCAAACAGAAACCTTAATAAACAGAAGGCTTAATAAAAGCTTAATAAAAAGGTCATTTGTTTTTATGTCAAGGTATCTATTAGTGCTACAGTGGAGGCCCTGAAGGAAGCCTCATTAGTCTTTGGAGTTAAACACCTACATCTCTAACTGTCTTCAACCTTCCCCCCTCACTATCACTTAACATTTAATTTTTCTAAAACCAAGTTTATCTCCTGCCCCTCCCTCAAAGGAGGAATAGTCCTAATCTCACTGTTTCCATCTGTGGCCCCATCATTTATCCTGTTTCCTATGTTTGAAAATTCTTCTTGCTTTTGAGGGGTACAAAGAGGGTTTAGTGTCAGCGCTGCCAAAAAAAAAAAAAAAAAGAAAAGAAAGAAAAGAGACCTTGAAACATTTTGTTTTAATGCACAAAACAGGAGGAAGTCCAAAGGAAGATAGAGAAAAGAAGGGGAGCACTGAAGCTTGAATTTATTGTACACTTTTAAAAACGCTAGCTCTGCATAATTGAAATTTTCAGTTTCACATAAATCCCCTTACTCAATCAAACAAGCAAGACAGCTTTGACACTTGGGTTTATTGTACTGAATTTATCTCTCTTTTTTTTTTTAAAGCAAGCTGTACATAATAGAGATTCATAGTTTCATCCTCTTTCTGTTCTTTGTATTTGGAAATGTTCACGCTTGTTAGTGTTTGTTAAGTTTAGAATAAAAAATTTTTTAAGAAAGTAAAAATCCCCTCATTTATTATAGCCAAGACGTCACCAATTTCTGTCAATTCCATCTCTTAAGCTTCTCTTCCATTCTTCCTTGCCTCTCTATTCCCACTGCCGCCATCTTGAAGCAGGCCCTCATTCCCACCTGTTTAGATGATTGACATAGTTTTCACTCCTCCTTCTAGTCAATCCTTTATATCACTGCTAAGTTAATCTTGCCTTTGTGTGATCATGGAACTTCATTCCTCAAGAATCTTCAGTGATTCCATATTGTCCACCAAGTAAAGTTCTCATTCCTTTACCTAGCATTCCAAATAGTTCACAATGTGGTACTAACCTACCCTGCTAGCCTTACCGCACATTACAATGCTCCGTACACTCTATGCCCCAGACAAACACGATTAGTCTTTCTCTGAACGTGCCCTTGTTCTCCTTTATTTCTTTTTTTTATTTTTAATTTTTAATTAATTAATTTTTAGTTTTCAACATTCACCTCCACAAGATTTTGAGCTCCAAATTTTCTCCTCATCTCTCCCCTCCCTCCACCCCAAGATGGCATGCATTCTGAACACTCCTTCCTCCAACTCTCCTTTATTTCTTTACTCATGTCATTCTCTACAACTGGAATATCTTCCCTCCCCCTTTTCCCTTGTTGAACACTTACTAATCTTTCAAAATACCACTCAAATGTGACTTTTTCTTTGATCCTCTTGGTTCATAATGATTTTCTTCTACATCATCACTAGTGTACATAGTATATAATATAGGCAGAGAGATGGTGCAGTGGATAGAGAGCCAGGCCTGGAGTCAGGAAGACCTGAGTTCAAATCTGACCACAGACAGTTACTAGCTATGTGACCCTGGGCAAGTCACTTAACCCTGTTTGCTTCAGTTTTCTCATCTGTAAAATGAGCTAGATAAAGAAATGGCAAATCACTCTAGTATCTCTGCCAAGAAAACTGCAAATGGGGGTCACAAAGAATTGGACACAACTGAACAACAACTATAACTATATATTATATAATATATTATAAGATAATATTGGCATCTTATTTCTTTATTAGAAGGAATTATTATTACCTTTATTATTATGATATTATTATCTTTATTAGCTCCACAAAAATAAGAGATCATGTCTGATCTAAACTTTCCATCTTTGATCACTGAGTTCTATATATAATAGGCACTAATTGAATGCAGCATTCATGGAGTTGCAAGGGTCTTTAGAAGCCTAATATATTCATTTCCCCTACAACCTCCACAACAAGTGGTCATCCACTCCAATCAAGTAGTCTCTGCTCAAATGCCCTTCCTTAATATAGTCATAAATTACAAAAAGAACCGCAAAAGAATCATCTTTGAGTTTTGGAATTTATACCATTCCAGGGGAAAAAATAAAACAAATTGTACGTTGACTATACTATTTTTCCCAGTAGAATGTAAGCTTCTTGAGGGTAGGGACTATTTTGTTTTTGTCTTTGGAACCCAGGAGGCAGCATAATGCTTTGCACATAGTAAGGACTGAAGAAATGTTTGTTTAAATTGAATTATCAGTGGAAGCATGAGCAATAGAGAAATGTTTGGCAAAGTTTTGTTGGTTCATTTTTGATTCAACATACACTTGGTTACTGCCTACTGGGCCCTGGAGCTACAAAGAAAAAAAGTCAGACATAGGTTCCACTCACTAGGAGATTAAACTCTAACAAAGAAGAGAAAGTATAGATAAAAATAACTATAATATAAATTAGATTGTAAGTGCAAATAAGAGGTAGAGATGAAGTGCCATGAGAAATCTTAAGTAGAAATAATCACCTCCAGCTCTGGGTGTGAGAAGAGGCGAAAACTAGAATTGGCAGCTGAATTTGGTCTTGAAGAAAAGGAAGAATTTTAATAAGTGGGAATGAACAGTTGAGGTGGGAAGAGGAGTGAGGTGGGGTGGGGAGGGGGAGTGTCCTTCCAGACACAAGAATTGTAAGAGCAAAGATAATGAGATAGGGCTGACAAGACAAGACAACACATGATGAGATAAGATGGCAGGATCAAATTGGGGATTTTTTTTTTTCCTCTTTCATCAAGGCTAAATTCGTCCAGTTGCAATTGCTTTCTACTGCATCCAGTTCTGAAGTCTGGGGACAAACAGAACAAATTAATCCCTCTCCCAAGTCACAGCCCTTCAAACGCCTAAAGACAACTATCATGTCCTTTCTGAGCATCCTTTTCTCTAAGCTAGCCACATGCAAATCCTTCAATGAATCCTGATAGGACAAGAACCATAGGCCTTTTGCCATCACTGCCACCCTCCTCTAGACATTCTCTATCCGATGATTAGTGGTCTTCCTAAAATGTGACAGCCAGAATGGAATATAATACTCCAGATGTGATGATATATTAGTCCCAGATATGCTGTTTCTTTTCCTGCGGCCTAAGACCACACTAGCTTTCTTAGTTACATATCACCCTATTGACTAATGCCGAGATGAACCCTCAGATCCTTTACAGATGAACTGCTGTCCAGCCATGTCTCATGATCATTTTAGCAATGGTGGATAGAATGGATTGCAGATGGGGGAGACTAGAGGATGAGAGATTAGTTAGAAGCCTATTAAAATATTCCATGAAAGAGGCGATGAGGACCTAACCAAATTCCAAGCTTGGGGAAAGATCTCATTAGCTCTTCTTGAGAAATAAATGCAAAAAACTTTTAAAAACTTTCTTTATTTTTCTTGTTTTTTGGCCTTTTTTTTCAACACGGCTAATATGGAAATTTTTTTTGCATGACTCCGTACATATAATCTATATTAAACTGTTTGCCTTCTTAAGGAGGGGAAAGGGGAAGAAGGGAGAGAATTTGGAATTCAAAATTTAAAAAAAAAGAATGTTTAAGATTTTTACATTTACAAGTCATTTACATTTATATGTAATTCAAAAAAATATATTTTAAAAACCAGAAAATACAACATTTTTAAAAAGAAAGAAATGCAAACAATTAAGGTGCAGACACAGATCGGACGCAAGAGCACAGTCTTTCTGCCTACGGATCCAGTGAATAAAGCGCGCTCTGTATGTTTTTACGTTTGGGCTCCTTTGTATTTCTATTCTACTCCGTATTCTCAAATTGCTTCACAGGCAACTTAATTTCTTTTGCCTCATGACAGTTTAGTGGAGGCTGATTGCTATTGCTACCTTCAACTTGCAGATGAAGAAACCAAAGCACAGCAAGCTTAAATGACACGTGTAGGGCCCAGCAGGAAGTTTAGTGAATGAGCCAGGTGTAGGAGTCTTGGCTCATAGTTTTTTCCTCTCTTCCTTGGATTCTACCTCACTGAGTATAATTGCAGGAGCAACAGGGGTGTAGAAACTTGAGCTTTGGGGCACTAATCCCCTTGCTACCAGACCTGACTCATTTAACCTTCCTCAGCCTCAGTTTTCTTCTCAGAAAAAAAGGGGGCTTTTCTACAAGACTCACCTCTTCAACAAGACTAATCTACAGCTCATGATGACGTTTCTTAATTGCCAGCAAGATCTTGGCCCAGATCCATCTGACCCAGTTACTTTCCAGCGTCACCAGTTACGTGCCTCTGGAAAAGCACCGGGGCTTTCTTCTGTGGCAGGGTACAGCAGACATAATCTGTGGGCTGTGGTCAATGCCAGGACAGGTCTGGGATCAGCTTTATGACCTCTCCAGAAAGTACACTAGTATACTAGTCTTACAACAGGGTTTGACCCGACCCCCAGAGCACATGATCACCAAGCAAGTCCTGACAGCCTGAAAAATTACAAGACCAGGAGATCACCTGAGGACTGACTGCAGGGACTGGGAATGTTTATCATCGCTATTATTATTATTAATAATATCAGAAATGCATTTAGTACCTAAAGCTTTGTAAAGTACTTCTAGTATAACCATTCTGTCAGGTAGGAGTGCCTTTATTATTATCACCGCTCTACAGATGAGGAAAATGAGGCTCTCTCTGTTACTTTGCCCACTATCACAAAGCCAGTGAATGTCTGAGGTGGGATTCAAAAACAGTTCTCCTGCTTCCCACGAAAAGTCATGATTTCTGTCTTCAATTACTGGAAGGGTTGTCATGTAAAATAGGGATTCGATTTATCCTGGTTGGCCCCGGAAGGCAGAATTAGGAACTGCAGGCAGAGATTACAGGTAGACAGGTTTTGCCTCAAAATAAAGCACTTCCTAACAATTAGAGCTCAGTTGTGACTGACTTTCTGTGACCCCACTTGGGGTTTACTTGTCAAAAATACTGGAGTGGTTTGCCGTTTCCTTTTCCAGCTCATTTTACAGATGAGGAAACTGAGGCAAACAGGGTTAAGTGACCTGCCCAGGATCACTCAGCTAGTAAGTGTCTGAGGCTAGATTTGAACTCAGGAAGATGAGTCTTCCTAACTCCAGGCCCAGCACTCTATCCGCTTCACCCTCTAACTGCTCATATCAATTAGACATATTAAAAAAATGAATGATAATAATACTGCTCCTGCTTAAGTGGATTTGTGATCCCATCAATTTAGAAATTCCCTCCAACAACGCAGATCATGGCCCATCTATACCTACTCATCCTACGTAACTCTCAACGGCATTCCCCAAAAAGTTTTCTATAAGGAGAACACTCAATGAGTTGGAGGCCTTCATGGATTTCTCTTGACATCATCAATAAAAATAGCTAGCAGCACTTAGCACTTAAAGGTTTGCAAAGCACTTTACAAATATTATCTCATTTGATCCTCACAACAACCCTGTGAGGTAGATGCTATTGTTGTCCCCAATTTATAGATGAGAAAACTGAGGTTAAGTGGCTTTTCTAAGGTCACACAGCTAGTAACTGTCAGAGGCTGGATTTGAACTCAGGTTTTCCTGACTCCAGGTTCAATGCTCTTTCTACTGTGAAACTTAGCTTGCCTTATGAAAGATACTAGCAGGTAACTGATTGTCCATTGATCATCCCTCCCCCTTGCCACCTGATTAGTCCATCTTCCCTTCCTATCAGAAAATTCCTTTTATGATATCCTTTGCTCCTCTTCTTTTTCAGAATTTCTCATTTGTGATGTTTCAACTTGCTCACTTCCACCATGAGCACTGCCCTTTATGTAATACTCAGCAATATTCCAAGTCTTGCTTCCAAATGACAACAAATGTTATAACGCATGTTGCTTTCATGAGATGCTGGGGGTCTGTAAAAGAACTTTACCACTTTCTTAAAGCAATCCAGTCCATTCTCCTCCTTTCCAACATGGGCCCAACATGTCATCTATCTCTCCGTCTCAGAGAACAAGGGCAATTGACCTTATTTCCCACTCAGCCTCTATGTAGCCCTAAACACACATCCTGCCTGTTGGTAAGTCTGTAGCTGTGATTGGGCTGTCCCTCTCTTGTGTTTCCTTTCCTTAGTAAGTGACTCAATGAATCTGAAAGGTCCAGAGGGCTGTGATTGCTACAGTGGTAATGGTTTGTTGTGGTTACAAAAATGGGCTGTCGACAAGGAAAGCTTTTGCCTTGGAGAAGGCAGCCTCTGGAAAGAAGGTTGGCTCAAGCCATGTCCGTTTTACCAGGAGACAAGTGCGTAAACAGCAGTATTGCAAAAGTGCTTTGTGTTCTGAGGAGGCTTAAATATTAGCCTCTCAGGCTCCTGGCCAATTGTGACCATAATTGTTAGCTGTTACTGAATCCTGTTAATTCTGTTTAACACTTCTTTTTTTTGCAGGTAGGAATAAATTACCTGTCCCATACCCGATTTATATTGTACTCTGAGTACTTCTTTCACTTTCCCTTCTTTTTGGGAAAGGCTCTAGGCTTGACTCATAAGTAAGTAATCCCCAGGGTCACAGAGATGAGGAACTTAACCAGCTAATGAGAACAAGAGAACAGAAGCCTCTGTCCCCAGAAGCCAGGCTCCCCAAGACTGAACCTGGTTCCTACAAGAACCGCCAATTTAAGGATAAGGCACAGGCTGAAGGTGTCTTTGTCTGTCTCTAGGCTGCACTGCTGACTCATCTCCACAGGACTTTCTCTGTCTGCCCTGGCTTTTCAGTTCTCTTTTATATGCTGTCTTCCCTCATTAGAATGCAGGCCTTGAGGGTAGGGACTGTCCGTCTTTCTGCTTCTATTTGTATTTCCAGTGCTTAGCACAGTGCCTGGCACACAGCAGGTACTTAATAAGTTGTTGACTGACTGAATCTGATCAAGCCAGAAGGGGACTGGGTCACAGAACTCAAGCCTCTATTGGACCCTCTGTGGGATCTCCATACTAGATACCTACTGTTGGAGAAACTCTGTAAGGTATTCATACAAATAAATGTTCAAATCTGGGCAACAGACAGTCTCTTTTTTTATCTACTTGGTTTTTCATGTGTCTAATGGGTCAAGTTCCTTTAAGCAGATACAGATTTCTTCCAGGAGTCTCTGAAATCAGGAAGACTTCTGCTCAAATGTTGCCATAAATACTATACAATCCTGAGCGAATTACACAGCTTCTCTGTATCACAGTTCTCTCATCTGTAAAATGAGAGGTTTGGACTTGATGGTCTATGTATCTCTTCCAGCTCTCAATCTATGATTCTATAATCTACAAACATTAGCATCTAGGAGACCTCACCATCCATGGGGAGATCTCTCTTCAACCTGGACTCTAAGATCAAATATAATGTAGGATCTCCCGCACCACGGTGGTGAATGCCTTTTGGTGCGGATATATCACCTTTTTTTAATTCTTTAATTAATGTTTATTATCAGAGGATTGTTGAATAGGGTGATTTCTTTCATTACATCTTCCCATGAATTCATATTTCTTTAGTACCTTGAAGTTTACAAAGCATTTTCCCCACAATAGTCCTATGAGGTAGTTAAGCTGTCTCAGATAGTCATGATTCACTCACATGTTGGTTCATCACCAGTGATGATCAAATAGAGGCTGCATGACTGACCACTCATTGAGGAACTTCTATGGGGATTCTTGAAGCTAAGTTTAAGCCAAGACGACCTTTGAGATGACCTTCTTGAATCAAAGTTGAAGCCAAGATGACCTTCCTGAGATCCTGTGATATTCAATAATGTCACCAAATGTCTAAGTGCTACTTCTACTTATAAAACAGTCCCAGGGAATTCCTGTGACTTCCTCCCATATGTGTGTCCATATAGACAAATGTCCTCTTTATTCGTAGGATGACCGAAGTACTTTAGAGTCTGAGGGAACCTTTGAGTTTATGTAGTCCAACCTCTTCGTTTTACAAATAGCAAAATTATAAAGCAAATAACTAATACTAGACTTTTCCCTTCATTGTTTGTCTCCAATTTATCCAGTCTATCTCTTGTTTATGCAGTTTTTTTGCAAGAGGTCTTCCTCATTAGATTGTGAGCTCCTTGAGAATAGGGATTGACTTTTGCCTTTCTTTGTATCTCCAGGGCTTAACACAGTGCCTGACATATGATAGGTGTTTAATAAATGCTTACCAACTGACTGACTAATTATATACAAAGTGGTTAAATAAATGGTCCCTTGAGAAGGAAGACACTAGAATTAGGGAGGAGAGGGAGGAATTAGGAAAGAGTCTATTGCCAAAGATCATATTTGAACTGTCTTAAAGGAAGCCAGGGATAGAGGGAAGGAGGGAGTTCATTCTAGATATATGGGACAGAGACAGGAAATGGAGTATATGAGGAACAGTGAGAAGGCCAGTTTGGCTGAATCACAGAGTGTGGAAGGAGGATTAATATCCTATAAGCCTGAAAAGGTAACTTGGGGCCAGGGTGCATAGAACTTCAAACTCTTAACAGGAAGCTGCTAGATTTGATTGAGCAAAGAGTAATTTATACTCTGGGATAACTGATCCCATGAAAGCTGTTGGAAATATACAAGGTTGTACTAGTGGGAAAGACTAGAAGGAAGAAAAGCTATCCACAAAAAATAAAATAAAATGAAGATATTCATTACCTTGAATTGCGAATTCATAGAGAGATGTGCAGGAAATTTTTCAGCAGGACCCACATTCCCTATCCTGTTACCACTTTGAAGTCCCCACACTGGTGGTCACAGGTTGCCATGTAAACATGATGTGGTCAATCTCTGGTCAAAAGAGGAGCCACTACGTCTTCATTTCTTGATGTGTGGCTATCAAATCACAACTATGATGTACTCTAGGCTAGATAGGGTTTCCTGCCCTAGATTTCTAATTCTGTTAAATTTACCTTCACTTTATTACTGGTGTTCATGGAGAGAACCAGAGTGGTTTCACAGCTGATAGTTACTCTGAATAACACTTTCTTTATTCCTGTGTTTTTTCAGCCAGACTTTTTTGTTAACAGGAAGAGCCTTAGAAAGTAGTTCTGCTCTTATGTAACCAGCCTAAGCTTACGGTGCCTGGCACATACTGTGGTGGGGGTTTAATAAATGCTTTTTAAACTAAACTTTAAAAGCCCCCTCTGGGACCCAATGAACCCAATGTAGGTCAGCGGCAGATTGATTTGGCACATAGGACTTGTGTGCTCCAGCAACTGAGAAACCCTTTACGTGATTTTCCAGGATTAGAAACAGAAACATTCTCTTTGGTTTATAGGGCTTGAGGTAGCAATGGGCATGGCAAGGTAGAAAGCTTCCTACCACCATGGTTTTGGTGGGCCTAAATTCTGCCTACTATGCATCCTGATCTTGAGGACCTTGGGATCATAGATTTAGAGATGGAAGGGACCTCAGAGGTCAACCTCAATTTATAGATGAAGAAACTCAGGTATGTAAAAGTAGAAATCATAAAGATAACATATACAGAGAACTGGAGGGTCATCTACATTTTACAGGTGAAGAAAAACAGGTTCAACGAAGTTAAAATCATGGGATCATTATAGAAACAGCTGGAAAGGACAATAGAGGTCATCTAGTCTAACTCCCTCATTTGAGAAACTGAAGCCCAGAGAGGTTAAAGAACATGCCCCCAGGGGACACAGATAGTAAATGGAAGAGCCAGGATTTGAAGATTCAAATCGAGCTGCACCACACCAGTGGTTCTTTGTCTTTTTTCCCCTTTTCCCTTTCCTTTCTGTTTTGGTGCTCAAATAATCCCAGCTGCTTTATTTTCTACCTTTGCCTACCATTTTAAATGCTGTCTGCAATGCTCTCAAAATGAGGTTAAAAAAAATCAATGAAATCTTGCCCTATCTAGCCCCTTTTCAGAGTGTGCTATGTACATCCATTTCAGTCTGTGAGGAAATTCTCCCAGCAGCTCCTGATTCATTGACAGCTGAGTTTAGCTTTTGTGTGAATGGGACCTTGACAGAGTTGTCTCCAATTGAGTTAGTGGTCACAGGATGCTTTAAGCTGAGACCTTCCTAAAGGTAGTTTATAAATGCAAAATAGTTCACTTCCCAGGAGAAGGCTGAGAAATCAATTAGTGCTATGCAGTGGAAATGAGATGCCCAAAAAAAAAGTCTCCAGCATGAAACTAATCTGGTCAGGTTCAGTGTATGCTAATAGCATTCTGTATAGGAGGTGCTCCCATCTGCCCCACCGCTTCTTGTAATTGATGTCAAGGAGAAGAAGAAGGAGATAGCTCTGGATAAGCAAAAAGAAAATGAAGGGGGACCAAAGTAAGGGGCTCCTTGGTAGCTTTTTCTGGGCAGGACATTTATTTTGAGAATCAATAATAGTAACTCTATCAACTATTAGACTGGGAGTGAATCAAAAGGCCATTTTTCTCAGCTTCTCATGAAACAAATACTTGATTTCTTCACCTGTAAAATGGAGGTCATACTCACTCCATCACAGGATTCACAAATCCAGAGCTGGAAAGGGAAGATGAGGAGAACGAGGCCCAGGGAGGTGAAAGGATCTGTCCAAAGTGACTTTTTCAAATGCAGGATTTTAGCCCAGTGCTTTAGCCTCCAAAGCCAGTGGCTTCTTGGCCACTCCAAATGATCTCATTATTATAAGATTAGGAAGAGATAGTGGATATAAATTATGTGGCAAACTTTAAAGCTCTAGATAATTATCAGTTTTTCTGAAGTTGCATCAACATCTAACAAGAGATAATTACAAATCAGGTGTAGAAGTAGAAACATATGGTGTAGAGATAAGAAACAACATACTTTGAGTTCAACAGTCTCAGCTTTGAAAGGGACTTTGGAGGACACTTAGCCTGAAGAGGAGAATTAGGGGGAACAGGAGAGCTGTTTTCAGCATGTGAAAGGATGTTATGAGGAAGAAAGATAAGACTTGTTTTGCTTGGCACCAGAGGGCAGAGCCTGGAATAATGTGCTGCAAAGTGGCAGCTTTCAGCTCATTGTGAGGAAAATCTTCCTAAGCATAGCTAGCATTTATTTGGCACTCTAAGGTTTACAAAGCACTTTACGTGTGTTACTTCACTAGATTCTCACAACAATCTTGGTGTGTGTGTGTGATATTATTATTTTTATTATTCCCATTTTGCAGATGAGGAAACTGAGGCACTGAGAGGTTAAGTGACTTGGCCTAGAGTCACAAAGCTAGCAAGTGTCTGAGGTGGGATTTGAACTCAGGTCCTCCTGACTCCAACTCTTGAGTTCTAACCATTGCACCACCTAACAGTTAACAATACTACTAATATTGCTACTGCTGCTGCTGCTGCTGCTGTTATTACTACTACTACTACTACTACTGTTGCTGCTGCTGCTGTTAGTGCTACTACTACTACTACTACTATTACTATTGCTACTGTTGCTGCTGCTGCTACAGTTACTACCACCACCACCTAACATTTATATAGTTCTTATTGTAAGCCAGCTACTGTGCTAAATGCATTATAATTATTTTCTCATTTGATCCTCACAAATACTTACCTGGGAGGTAAGTACTATTATTATCTCCATTTTACTGATGAAGAAACTGAGATAAATCAAGGTTAAATGACTTGCCTAGGGTCACACAACTTAAAAGTAGTTAAGGAAGGATTAAAATTCAGGTCTAACTGACTCTAAATTTTGCATGCTACCTACTGTACATTATTCTTATGCATCATCTGATAAGTAATAATAATAATAATAATAGCTAATATTAATATAGCACTTAATGGGTGCCAAGCACTGTGCTAAGTACTTTACAATTATTATCTCATTTGATCCTCACAACAACCCTGGGAGGTAGGTGCTATTATTATTCTTGTTTTACAGATGAGGAAAATAGGATAGAGGTTAAGTACCTAGGGTCTCATGGCTTCCTGTCTGAGGCAAGATTAAAACTCAGTTCTTCCTGACTCCAAATCCTGTACTTTATCCACTCTACCACCCAGTAGCCAAAAAAGTAAAATGGGTGGTTTGGAGGTGGGGTTGGGGGTTCTCATCACTAGCAGCGTGCAAAGGAAGGTTGGATGAACCTTGGTTTGGAATGTTATGGGTTCAGAAAGAAAGGTTGAATTAGGTGATCTCTGAGGTTCCTTCCACTTTTTGGATTTTATAGTTCTATGAAGAGAATAAACATTTATATGATACCTACTAAGTGTCTGGCAGTGTGCTAAGCACCTTATAAATATCATCTCATTTGATCCTTATGATCCTGGGAGGTAGGTGCTATTATTATCCTCATTTTACAGTTGAGGAAACTGAGACAAACACAGGTTAAGTGACTTACCCAGGATCACACAGCTAGGAAAGTGTCTGAAGTTGGATTTGAACTCAGGTCTTCCTGATTTCAGGCCTAGCACTCATCTCCTGCACTAGCAGCTTCCCCTATGAATGCGTGACTGGCTTAGTCAAACTTTTCTCTGGAGTCACCTATCCTCTGCTTAAATATCTTTACAAATGAGGAACTCATTTCCTGACAAAGACAACAATTTCTTTAAAGTGGGGTAAAGTTTGCCACCATCTGGAGGTAACTTCTATTTAGACTCTCACAGAATAATTCTAATCCCTCTCATTTGACAAGTCCCTCACATAGATGAAGACAGCGTTAGGTGGCTACTTAGGGACAGCTAAGTGTCTCAGTGGATAGAGCACAGGGCCTGGAGTTAGGAAGACCTGAGTTCAAATGTGGACTCAGATACCTACTAGCCATGTGACCCCGGGCAAGTCACTTAATCTCTGCCTCAGTTTCCCCATCTGTAAAATGGAGATAATAAAAGCACCAACCTTACAGGTTGTTGTGAGGATCAAATGGGATCATTATAAAGCTCTTAGCACAATGCCTGGCACATAGGTGCTATATAAATGTTTAGCTATTATTATTTTCTTGTCTGGGCTAACATTTCTATTCTCACTTCATGAAACCAATTCTCTTATTTTAGGACTTTGGGTCCTCTTACCATCCAGGACATGCTCCAGCTTGTCCATGTCCCTTTTACAATTTGACCCCTCAAACAATATTCCCGATGTGGTCTGACCAGAGTAAACAGGACTGTTATTACCTTGCTTTGAACACTACACTTTCATTAATGCAACTCAAAATTCCATGAGTCTTTTGGGCTGTGACGTCACACTATGGACTCAGACTGACTCAAATTCAGGGTAAATTAACGTTGATATGAATCCACTACGTGTGTCCCTGGGCACTCCTTCCCAGGGTCAGTGCTGGAGACAGGACGTCCAAGTTCCCTTTTGTACTATCTCAGCACTCCAAAATGTGTTTTTGTTTCTTCTGATTACATCAAGGTTTAGAACACAGCCTTGGTTTAGTCAGAGACCTTGTAAGTAGCTTCTGGTTGCCTTAAACTAAGGAAGATCTGTTTCAACCTATCAAGTGGACAAAATGATATTAAGATACTAGATATTTCCCCTTTCTCCAACTCCCCATTCATTATTTTGGCTTTTTATTACATGTCTAATTAAAAACTTAATACCAAACATTAGTACAACCACTTAGACCTGCTTAGTAGCTATCTAGCTAGATTAATTTCAGTATACAGAGAGGAAGTGTGGTATATAGACAGACCATGAAGCCAGAAAGCCCTGGATTCAGATCCTGACTTTGATACATACTGGCTACATGGCCCTGGGCAAGAAACTTAAAACTTTCATAGTTCAAGGCAAATCTCTAAGCCTCTAAGTTGTAGTGAGATTGCTGACCTGTGTTGGTGGAGGGAGTTTTCTCACCTGGGAGTTCTTATACTAATAAATCAGAGGTCCAGTCGCTCTCCGCACATAAAGTATCAAAAATTTTTCAATGACTCCTATTAAGACCCCATTAAGATTCTTTTTATTTGTTCCAATCCATTTTTTTTTCCATTTACAAGACTATGAGTTGTATACACTCTATTTCTCTGCATGTTTTTCAGAGCTCACAAGCTCTGTTGGTATTGAAATGTCAAGGAAATAAAAGAAAGGCCCCGATCATAGGCAGAGGACCCTCTGTGGTGATGCCTTTATAGACTGGCAGGGATCAGAGTTGCAGTGGTATGGATGCTAGGTATGGGTGGACTGAGATTTTGCATTATTGGAAGGAATATCCACATTAAAAAGATCACAGATTCACTGATATATTGGAGGATTACTTCACAAAGCTACTTCCAGGTTTCTTTGTATCCCATATCCTTCTCAGGTATTATAATATTACATTTCATGAACATACCACAATTTTTAAAGTAAATTTCTTATTTATTTATTTTAAATATTCTTTTCTTTTTAAAATTTTAGTTCCAAATTCCCTCCTTTCTTCCCACCCATTGAGAAAGCAAGCAAAATGATAACAATTATACATGTGAAATTATGCAAAACATATGTCCATGTTAGCCACATCATAAAAAATTAAGGAAAGTAAGAAAGCTATACTTCAATTTGCACTCAGAGTTCATCAGTTCTCTCTCTGGAGGTGGAAAACACTTTTGATCATGAGTTCTTTGGAACTGTCTTGGATCATTGCATTGATCAGAATAGCCAAGTTTTTCCACAATTGATCATTATTACAACATTGCTATTACTGTGCACAATGATCTGGTCCTTCTCCCTTCACTTTGCATCAGTTCATATAGGTATTCCCATTTTTTTTTTCAGAAACAATCTAGCATTTGTCATTTCTAATAGATGTGAAGTGGTATCCTAGATTTGTTTTAATTTGCATTTCTCTAATCAATAGTGATTTTGATCATTTTTTCATATGACTATAGATAGTTTTGATTTCTTCTTCTGAAAACTGCCTGTTCATATCCTTTGACCATTTATCAATTGGAGAATGGCTCCTATTATTAGAAGTTTGATACTGTTCCTACATATTTGAGAAATGAAGCCTTTAACAGAGGAACTTTCTGTAAAAATTTTTTATATTATTTCATTGTTTATGGTACCTTTTAGCAAAATGTAGTTTCTCTGATAATCTCCTTTAATTAAGTCTCCTTTTTGCTTTTGGTGTCTGAGATCATGATTATCACACCTGCCTTTTTTATTTCAGCTAAAGCACCATAGATTCTCTCTAGCCTTTTATTTTAACTCTGTATGTATCTTTCAGTTTGAAATGTATCTCTTGTAAACAGCATATTGTTGGATTCTAGTTTCTAACCCATTCTGCTATCTGCTTCTGTTTTATGGGTGAGCTCATCGAATTCACATTCACATAACTGTAATCATAACTGATTACTAATCAGTTACTAACTAAATACTGTGTATTTCCCTCCATGTTATTTTCTTATGTTTATCCTTATCTCTCTTTTTATCCTGTCTCTTCTCAAAAGTCTGTTTTGCTTGTGACCATTGCCTCCCTTAACCCTCCCTCAGTTTTATTACCCCCACCCCCATATCTCTTATCTTCTTTTCCTCCTATTTCCCTATTGGGTAAGATAGATTTCTATACTCGATTGAGTGTGTGTGTATTTACCTACATATATATACATATATATGTATATATTCTTCCATCTTTGAACTAATTCTGATGAAATTGAAGTTCAAGCATGGCCTGCCACCCCACCCCACCCCCAATTTTCTCTTTCATTGTAAAAGTTCTTCTTTGCATGCCTCTTTTATGTGAGAAAAATTTCCCCATTCCATCTCTCTTCCCACTTCTTTCAGTGATCCCTCTTACTTGTTTCTTTCTTTCTTTCTTTTTTTTTTTTTGGAGATCATCCCAACTTGACTCACATTCAAGCCTTCTGTCTATGTAGACTCATTCTAATTGTCCTAATAATAATAAAATTCTTAGGAGTTACATCTTTCCATATAGGAATACAAAGAGTTGAAACATATTAAGTGCTTTATGATTTCTCTTTCATGTTTACCTTTTTATGCTTCTCTTGAGTCTTGTGTTTGAATGTCCAATTTCTGATTCAGTTCCAATCTTATCATCAGGAATCCTTAAAAGTCTCCTATTTTATTAAATATCCACTTTTTCCCCTGAAGAATTATACTCAGCTTTTCTGGGTAGGTTATTTTTGGTTATAATCCTCACTGCTTTGCCTTCCAGAATATCATATTCCAAGCCCTCCACTCCTTTAACATGAAAGCTACTAAATCTTATGTGAAACTGACTGTGGCTTTATGATATTTGTATTGTTTCTTTCGAGCTGCTGGTAATATTTTCTCCTTGAACTTGGAGCTCTTGAATTTGGCTAAAATATTCCTGGGAGTTTTTATTTTGGGATCTCTTTGAGGAGGTGGTTGGTAGATTCTCTCAATTTCTATTTTGTCCTCTGGATCTAATATATCAGGGCAGTTTTCCTTTAAAATTTCTTGAACTATGATGTCTAGGCTCTTTCTTAAATCATGGCTTTCAAGTAGTCCAATGATTATTAAACTATCTGTCCTTGATCTACTTTCCAGGTCAGGTGTTTTTCCAATGGGATATTTCACATATTCTTCTATTTTTTCAGTCTTTTGACATTGTTTTACTGTTTCTTGATGTCTCATTGAGTCATTAGCTTCTACTTGTCTAATTCTAATTTTTAAGGAATTATTTTCTTCAGTGAGCTTTTGTACATCTTTTTCCATTTGGTCAATTCTGCTTTTTTTTAAAACCAGATTTAGACTTTTTAAAAATTCTAATTAACCCAAATATAACTTATATTACAAAGGAAGAACAAAATACATCATGATATAACACACAACAAGTTACATGGAAGCTAAATGTATGGGCAAATTGGAAGTTGTTCTTATCCCAATTACATTTTGGGCTAGTGAGCAGCTTTGCAGAAAAGTTAGGATTTCAGTTTCCTCATGCTCCACTCTGGTAATCTAAATACACATTCTCTTCTCTTTCAGGGTGTGTATGATAAATGAATCATGCTCCTCTTTGTCCAGATGTGCACTTCTGCTACTGCCAACTCTAGCCAGAACACTAAATTCTTTGGCTAAAGTGCTGTTCCAAGCATAGTGATAATGAATTAAAAACCAAAACAGTCAAATGCCTTCTTCAGTGAACTTTTGTACTTCCTTTTCCATTTGGCTTATTCTGTTTTTTGACGTTCTTATTTTCTGCAGCATTTGTGTGCCTCTTTTACCAAGTTAACTCTCTTTTCATAATTTTCTTGCATCACTCTTATTTCTTTTCCCAATTTTCCCTCTACTACTCTTACCTCTTTCTTTAACTCTTCCAGAAATTTTTGTTGGGTTTGGGTCCTATTAGAATTTTTCTTTGAGGCTTTTGTTGTGACTGTTTTCATGTTGTTGTCTTCTGAATTTGTGTCTTGGTCTTCCTTTCCACTGTAGTAACTTTTTATGGTTATTTTTGTTGTTGTTGTTTGCTCATTTTTTCCAGTCTATTTCTTGATCTTCAACTTTACATTAAAGTTGGGCTCTTCTTACCTGGGGGTGTCTGAAACTTCAGGCTTTTTCATGCTGCTGTTTTCAGAGGCAGTTCTGGGCATCTGCAAATCTTTAGTGTTTCCAATTGCTATGATACAGGGAAATGTATGGTCACTGCTCTCCTGGTCTGTGCTCTGGTCTTTATCCAGAAAGGGCCCCAGCTTCTCTGTGGCTGCAAACACTAGCATTCCTCTTGGTCCTGGAACTGTGACCAGGTCCACTGCCTTTATACAGCTGCAAGTGCTTACTGCTCCTCTCTGCCCTGGGATTGCAAGCAGGGTCCCTGCTCCCTTGTGACCAAGTACAAGCACTATTCTCTGCCCTAGAACTACGATCCAGAACTGTGTATAGACAATAGAATTGCCAAAGTTCACCAAGTCCTGCACCCAGCACCAGTTAAGAGTTCTCTATAATCTCTTTTTGTCCAGTTGTCTGACCCCTTAACCATCCCTGGGCTGAGAGTTCACAGAGTTGCTGCTCCTGACTCCAAGGCTCATAGCTGGAGCTATGATACATGCACCCCTGACCAGCCTGACATCCATATCATAGATCTCTTTCTGACGTCCTAAATTGTATTAAGCTGGAAAAATGTCTCACCTCAACCTTTTGTTGGCTCTGCTACTCCAGAGTTCGATTTGAGGCAATATTTTAAAGTTGTTTGGAAGGAAATGTTGGGAGAGCTCAACTGGGTTGTTGCCTTAGTTGGCCATCTTGGCTTGGTTTTCCCTTCCCTCCTCCCCAGCCCACACTATAATTTATTTAACTGTTTCCCTGCTTTGGGAAATTTAAGTTGCTTCCAGTTTTTGCAGTTACATATAATGCTGCTATGAAAACCTTTGAACAGGTAGCTTTTATAGCACATTAATTAATCAATCCATCAATTGATTAGTTAATTTTTTTGAGACTGAGTCTTCATAGCTGGCCCAGGCTCAAAGTACAGTGGCCACGCACCAGCTGACACCTCTACTTATCAGCACAGAAGTTCTAATCTGCTCTGTTTCTGTAAGGTCCTTCATTAGGCAGTCAGGTAGCCTATCCCCACTCCCCGTCTAAAAGCTTCACCATATTGGTACCAGACTTAGTGGAGACACTAGGTCAGCTTTAAACCTACTGCAACTCAGACCTCTCAAATTCAAGGGATCCACCAATTTCAGCCTCCCCAGTAGGAGGGCCTACAGGTATGTGCCACTATACTCAGCTAATTTATTAATAAGTTTTATTGATGCTTAAAAAAAGTTATTTCTGAACATAACCCTGTCCCTTAGACCTCCTTTGTAACAATGGCAAGCAATTAAGCAAAACCAATTGATAACGCTGATTGCATCTAATGGTGTATATAACATTTCACACCCATAGTGCCTCTCCATCAAAAGGCCAAGGGCCTTTTCTACAGGGTCAGGATTGCTCATTAAGCCTCCTCAGTCCTTGACTTCATTCCAGTGTTTTTTTCATTTATATGAGTAAAGTCACTGTGCATATCGTTTTGCTAGTTTATACAAGTTTTTCCACATTTCTCTGAATTCATAATAATCACTATATTATATGGCATAATAATATCCTACTATTTTAATATGCCACAAATTCCTTATCCATTCACCAGTTGATTGACGTTTCCTTTGTTCTCAGTGTTTAGTTACCCCAAAGTGTTGCTGTGAATATTTGGACAATGCATGGAGCCTTTCTTTTTGACTTTCACCTTCTTGAGGTATGTGTTGGAACCTCTTTATTTCTAAAAAATTATCTCACCAAATCTAAAATGTCTCTAGGATAATAGCAGTTTTTCCTGTTTTGTGTGTGTTTTTCCCCTTCAGTTGTGGGGACAGGAATAGGAAGTCCCTGACCATTCATGCTGCTATTCTGTCTTCTTTCTATAATAAGTAATGCTTTTCATAGGAGGGTATAATTTATTTTCATTTTTAGAGAACACTCAACTCACTGTGATATTTAGCTATTTGATTTAAAAATACATTTTTTTTCTTCAATCTTCTCATAGCAACAAGGATTAGAAATCCTACTCTGCTGTGAAAATTCTTCTGGAGTATTAGAACTCTATGTTGTCTCACACTTGTCATTTTATTTTATAGACAGCATAGTGAATTAATTATGGCACAACAAAATTGGCGGCTGATTGGCCTGGGTTGCTATAGTGGAAGTCAGGGGAGCTGGGTTTTAATCTTTCTTCACCAAAACCACTGACTCCCTGTGTGATGTTAAACAAAGTCACTTTATCTCTGTAATCCTGGTTTTCTCAATTGTAGCATGTTGTGAAACTAGCTGATCTCTGAAAGTTGCTGTTGGTGAAAATTTCATCATCCTACAACCATGTGGTCCAATGACCAGCTCTGATTTATTTAGGCTGATCCTTAGACAACATACATCATTGAACCCTTTCAACAATGTTGTATTATTCCCACACTTTTTTGGGGGTCTAAACTGAGATGGTTCTACCACTTTTTCACCCAAGTACCCCTATTGGGAATGTCTACCCTAATTTTACTTTCATTCAAGGCCCAGCTAAATATCACCTCCTCTTATAAACTCTCCCTAATGTAGTTGGCCCATTTGAGCTCTCTCTTTTTTAACCCCCTTTGAGAGAGATAGTACTATGCAGTGGAAAGAGCAGTGGTCTTAGAATTAAGAGAGATTTGGGTTTGAATTCTAGCTCTTACACTCACTACCTTGTATGACCCTTTCTCCATTTTCCTCTGATAATGCTCCTATGGGCCTGTTCTCCCATTGGTGGGCTATTCCTGGAACCTCCATTTTGGGGAAGAGCTTGGACTAGCCATCTCTCATTCTCTGAACTTAGCCACCCTGCCTTGTTTGGGTAATCCCTCCCTCCCCCACACTTTTCAGCTCCCTTTTTATGTGTGATCTTCTCCCTGAATGTAAGGAACAGAATGTAAGGAACAGAAAGGCCAGTTTGTCTAGAACAAAGAGTGTGGGAAAGGGAAGTATTGTATAATGTGGCTGAAGAGGTAGACTGGGGCTTTATGTGCCAAACAGAGTTTATATTTACTCCCAGAGGTAAGAGAGAGCCCAGGAATTTAATAACTAGAGCAGAGACATAGTCAGACTTCATGTGCTTAATGAAAATCACTTTGGCTCTGTGACTTTCAGAAAGTCATTTAACTTTTGGGAGACTCAGTTTTCTCATCTGTCAAAGGGAGATAATCTATGCTACTTATCTCACAGGTTTTTTTCTTTTTTTGGTTGTTTTTTTGTTTTTTAAAGAAAATGTCCTTTCAACCTTAAAGTGTTACAGAAATTTGAGCTTTTATTTGTTTTTACCACACAGACTAACAGTGTGGTAAATATGATGCCATACAGAGAGTATTTGACAAGATGTTTGTGCATGTAGCAGGTACCTGTTGCCCTCCCCCTCTCTTATCATTAATTTGTTATAGTGGCACTGTCCCAACTTATCACAAGGAAAATACACTATAACCAGGTGGGATTTATGCCAGGAATGCAGGGCTGGTTCAACATTAGGAAAATTATCAGCATAATTGACCATATCAATAACAAAATTAACAGGAATCATGCGATTATCTCAATAGATGCAGAAAAGGCTTTTGACAAAACACAACACCCATTCCTATTAAAAATAGGAATCAATGGAGTTTTCCTTAAAATGATAAGTAGCATCTACCTGAAACCACCAGCAAGCATTATATGTAATGGAGATAATCTAGATCATTCCTAATAATATCAGGGGTGAAATAAGGATACCCATTATCACTACTATTATTCAAGATTGTATTAGACTTGTTAGCTTTAGCAAAAAAAATTTATTTAGAAAAAGAAATTGAAGGAATTAGAATAGTCAATGAAGAAACAAGGCTATCACTCTTTGCAGATCATATGATGGTATACTTAGAGAATCCTAGAGAATCAAGTAAAAAAACTATTAAAATAATTAATAACTTTAGCAAAGTTGCAGATATAAAATAAGCCCACATAAATCATAGGCATTTCTATATATTACTAACAAAGCCCAGCAGCAAGAGATAGAAAGAGAAATACCATTTAAAGTAACTGTTGACAATATAAAATATTTGGGAGTCTACCTGCCAAAACAAACCTAAACACAATTACAAAACACTTTTCACACAAATAAAGTCAGATCTAAATAATTGGAAAAACATCAGTTGCTCATGGTAGGCTGAGCTAATACAATAAAATTGACAATTCTACCTAAATAAATTTATTTATTCAGTGCCATACCAATCAAACTACCCAAAATTGTCTTATAGAGCTAGAAAAAATAATAACAAAATTCATCTGGAAGAACAAAAGTTCCAGAATATCAAGGGAATTAATGAAAAGAAATGCAAGAGAAGGTGGCCTAGCCATACTAGAGCTAAAACTGTATTATAAAGCAGCAAAATTAGTAAGAAATAGAGTGGTAGATCAGTGGAATAGGTTAGGTACACAGTAGTCAATGACTATAGTAATCTACTGTTTGATAAACCCAAAGACTCCACCTTCTGGGATAAGAACTCACTATTTGATAAAAACTGCTGGGAAAACTGGAAAAAAGAATGGCAGAAACTAGGCACAGACCAACATCTTTCACCGTATACCAACATAGAGTCAAAATGGGTACACAATTTAGACATAAAGGGTGAGACTACAAGCAAATTAGGAGAGCAAGGAATCGTTTACCTGTCAGATCTATGCAGAATGGAAGAATTTATGACCAAACGAGATAGGAAACATTATGAAATGCAAAATGGATAATTTTGATTACATTAAGTTAAAAAGGTTTTGCACAAACAAGCCAATGAACCCAAGATTACAATGGAAGCAGAAAGCTGGGAAACAATTTTTATAGTCAGTGTCTCTGATAAAGGAGTCATCTCTAAAATACATAGAGAACTGAGTCAATTTTCTAAGAATACAAGTTATTCCCCAATTGATAAATGGTCAAAGGATATGAACAGGAAGTTTTCAGATAAAGAAATGAAAGCTATCTATAGTCATGTGAAAAAAATGCTCTAAATCACTATTGATTTGAGAAATGCAAATTAAAACAACTCTGAGATACCACATCACACCTATAAGATTGGCTAACATGACAAAACAGGAAAATGATAATGTTGGAGATGTGGGAAAATTGGAACACCAATGCATTGTTGGTGGAGTTGTGAACTGATCCAACCATTCTGGAAAGCAATTTGGAACTATGCCCAAAGGGTTATAAAACTGTGCATGCCCTTTGATCCAGCAATATTACTACTAGGACTGTATCCCAAATAGATCATAAAAATTAAAAAAGGACTTATTAGGCTTTGGATCTTTGTAGCCACAGTTAGGGGACCCTCAGTTAAAGAGCTCAGGGATTGGAAGTCAGGAGACCCTATTTCTAGTTTTAATTCTGCCACTACATGGTTGAGTGACCTTGGGGGAGTTTCCTCATCTCTTTGGGTCTCAGTTTTCTCCTCTGTAAAATGAATGGACTGATATGATCTTGAACCCCTCTTTCCTCTCTGACATCCTGTGTTCTCTCTATCTGCTTTGTTCTCTAATGGTCTGTTCTATAGTATTCAGCCCTTAATCTGGTTTAGCCCATCTACTGAGACGGTGGTGGGATGTGATTGCTGTATATGCCATAGCTTCTTGGAGCCACTGGTGAGAACTGGGTGAAAGGCAGACACCAAAAGTGGAGGGGAAACCCTGAAAAGGGCTGGGTAAGCCCTCACACCAGAGGTGCTAGTCTACCCCAAGCATGTGAAGACTTCCAACAGAATGGATGGATGGGAAGAATTTGTTCCAATGTCCATGAAGGGGGCTGAAGCAGGTGCTGTGGGGCAGTTAGAGGTTGATCAGACATCAAAGACATCAACGACACCAAGGTCATCCACTGCATCCTGGGCTACCACCAGTCATCCTGACTTTTGTCCTACCATGGGACTTTGATGCCTGAGAGGGTGAAGCCAATGACTTTGTGCAACTCTGCGTCACGTAAATCCAGTTCACTATCAAGTCATGGAAACATCTCGTGATGTCATTGGTCCTCTTCAAAAATGAAGGATGAACAACAATACTCACTGTGTTTAGCTCTTTATTTCCTACATTCAGAGCTGTATGTAGCATGGGCACGGGCAATGTCTTGGGTATTGATTTTTTAATGCTTGTATTTATTTAAGCACAGGGATCATGGGCTATGTTTCTTTTGTTTTTTGTTGTTATTAGCAGTACTGAGAGTCAGTGTGGCATAGGGAGAGGTGGCCTTACAGGCAGAAAGACTGGGGTTTCAATCCTCCCTCTACCCCATTAGCAAATCACCAATCTCTCTACATCCATGGCAACTCTGCAGGTGATGAACTGCAAGAAAGAGGCTGATTTGCATTGTCAGAGAAAGTTACTGGACCTCTTCCACTGATGAAATCACAAGTCTTGGGGGTGGGGGTGGGGAAGAAAGTAGTAGTCATGATATCCAACTTCTGGATAGTGTTTCAGAGTTTACAAAGTGCTTCCATATCTTACTCAATGTTTCCCTCATATCTCTGCGGAGGTAAGAAGGGCAAGAATGATCTCATTTAACAGAGAGGGAAATTGAGGCTTGTAAAAGTTTAGCAGCTTGTCCAGGATCACACATTAGAACTTGGACTTTAGCTCAGGTCTTTTAAGGTTCTGCTCACCGGGCCTCTTGTTTTGCAGGCCATTGCACACGGTCCTCATCTGAAAAAAAAAACCTCAAAACCAAAAACCCTGGATCCTGGGATCATATGATGCTCAAATTAGAAAGGTCTTAGAGGTCACCTGTTCAATCACCTTCTTTTTATGGATGAGGAGGGCACTGAATGAGAATTTGCATGAGTTAATCTCTAATGGTACCTTTAATTCAAAGATTCAATTATTGAATGATTATTAATACTACCATTATTGCTACCTGGAGTCATTCACTCATTCATTCAACAATTAAGAATGGTCAGGATCTAATATTTTTTTTTCTCCTGGTATTGCACATCTCTTAGAAAAGCATTCTTACCTCAGTAGCTTCCATATCTTGAGAGCCACATCCTATTTTCAGCAGAGTGGTCCAATTAATCATTTCTATCTTAGCTGAAATTTTCTTCCTCTTTTTTTTTCTTTTGTATTGTTTGCTCCTGAAAAGTCTTAACCTCTGGAGAAAAGGCTGTCTTACTCTTGCAGAGGTTTGCAAACAGATTGAATGACCTGCAGGGGAAGGCTAGGTTAAGGATGAAATAAATTAGTGGCAAGTTAAGAAAAATATGACCCAATGGTAATATTATACAAGTTACTTCCCCTTATACAGTAGATGTGGACGCTACTTAAACTAAATTTCTGCGTCTAGGCTCAAACTAGGGAAGCTTCCTACTTAAAGGAATCATGTGTTGTGGCCTTTGGCCCAATGAAGAATCCTTTTGCATGCTGATAATATCTGGCGTTAGAGAGGGCTTTATGGCTGACAAAAATTACACGCATGCACTGTCTTGTTTGAGTCTCACAACGGCTCTGTAGGTACGGCAGGTTAGCTGTTTTACAGATGGGGAAACTGAGGGAGATTAAGTGACCTGAATGAGATAACAGTTAATAAGCCCCAAAGCCAGGAATTAAACTGAAATTTTCTTTCTAGACATAGCTCCAGCACCACCTACTGCATTTCCTGATTGATCCTTCATACTGTTGCATCCTCCCTTCCAAATTACCGTGTGTTTCACCACTTTACCTTCATTCTCTTTATACTTATTCTAGACAGACTTTTTTATAGGTACTTCTTGTCTTCCTGTTGGAATGTAAGCTCTGTGTGGGTAGGCATTGTTTATTCTTGATATTTGTATCTCCAGCCCAGCGCAGTGCCTGGCATATCGGAGGTATTACTAAATGCTGGCTGATTGATCAACTCACTCCATATTCATTGCCCTTTCCATACTTTGTTACCCCCACCCTGAAAATTGCCCTTCCTCCCTCAATTTAAATTGTTCCATGGAAAATGGGTTAGGTTTAGAGCTGACATTCAAATCCTGGGATGACATTAAGACGTTTAAAACCTGTGACCTTGGAGAAATTATTCAGTCCCTCTAGGCCTTGGTTTCTTCATATATAAAATGAGAGGGTGGCATTAGAAAACCTCTAAGGTCCTTTCTAGTCCTAAAGCTATGATCCTATGATTCTAAGATTCGTATTCTAAAAAGCTTCAAAGTTTACAAAGCATTTCCCTCGTAATAACCCTGTGAGTTAAGTAATACTGATAATAAATACTCTCTTTACTTTGCGGGTAATGCCCGTCGATCTTTGGCATTCAAAGCCCTTCATAAGCTAGCCTCCTCCTACCTTTCCAGTCTTTTTCTGCCTTACTCTCTGAACTCCTCAATCCAGAGACACTGGCCTTCAGGCTATTTCACAAACAAGATACTCATCTCTGGCTCTGGGCACTTTCTCTGACTGTCCCTTCTGCCTGGAACGTTCTTTCTTCTCCACTCCAACTAATGACCTCCCTGGCTTCTTTTAATTCCCAACTAAAATCCCACCTTCTACAGGAAGCCTTCCTCAACTCCTCTTAATTCCAGTGCCTTCCCTCTGTTAAATATTTCCTATTTTTCCTGTATATAGCTTTCCTTTGTATGTATTTGTTTATATATTGTCTCCTCCATAAGATGGTAAGCTCCTTGAGGACAAGGACTATTTTTTCCCTCTTTATCATATCCCCAGTGCTTAGTACATTGCTTGGCACATAGTAGGCATTTAATACCTGTTTACTAATTGATCTGTAGCTATCCTTCAATTCCAATTTTTAAAAAAATCAATTAATTTATTTTTAATTTTCAACATTCACTTCTGTAAGATTTTGAGTTCCAAATTTTCTCCCCATCTCTCCCTTCCCACCATCCCAAGACAGCATGTAATTTGATATAGGCTCTACACATACATTCATATTGAACCGATTTTCACATTAGTCATATTGTAAAGAAGATTTAGAACCAATGGGAAAAACCACAAGAGAGAAGAAACAAACAATAAAAAAGAGAGAAAGCAAATAATTTGCTTTGATCTGCATTCAGCCTCCATAGTTCTTTTTCTGCATGTGGACAGCATTTTCCATCATGAGTCTTTTGAAGTTGTCTTGTATCCTTGCATTGCTAAGAAGAGATGAGTCTATCAAAGTTAGTCATCACACATTGTGGCTGTTACTGTATACAATGTTCTCCTGGTTCTTCTCACTTCCCTCAGCAACAATTCATTCAAGTCTTTCCAGCTTCAGCCACAATTGTGAGGAGCATCCAGGCCTTGGGATGGAGGAGTAAGACAGGAAATCTCTGTTATATCAGTAGAAAGTGGTGGTAAAGGTCAGAGTAAAAGGGAACAGGAATGCCTATGGTAGCAGGCTTCTCTCTGCTGAATCTGTGTAGGCTTTTCCATGACAAGTTGGCTAAGTCTAGATAAAGTTAAAGGTCTCTACCAGTGACTAGAAGGCCAAGACTCCATGACCACAAAGCTAATAAACATGGTGCCTAGGGGACTCTGGATAAGTGACAGCAGCAGAAAGTCTCAGGAAAGCAGTAGTCATGGCAAAGACAGAGAAAGCAGGCATAGCACCAGCTCAGGTGCAGTAAGTCACCCCAAAGCAGAGGACTACATCTATGTGATATGCTGTGGTTATCAGGGGTCTCAGGACCTTTATAAAAAGGGGTAAATAGAGGAATGAAAGTAGGAAAAAAGGGGTAGTAATGCTCAGAAGTTAGGAGGGAAAGGGAGAATATGCATTTACATAGTGCCTACTATATGCCAGGCACTGTGCTAAGCCCTTTATAAATATTATCTCATTTGATCCTCACAACCATGCAGGTTAAGTGCTGTTATTATTCCTATTTTACTGATGAGGAAACTGAGGGATTTTACCCTGCTTGGGAAGTTCCACATAGGGATGGTGGGTATTGAGGCACTTCCACTGGCAAGCAGAAATGTTTATTTTTAAAGTCCGACTAGCAGATTTGGGAACCACAAGGATGCTTGTTTCAACACGTTGTGTCTAATGGTTGAAAGCAATTTTATTAGTAAACTCAACATGATGGTTTTTTTTTGGCAAGAGGGATAGTGACATGGCATATTTTTCAAAAATTCATTGAGTCGAGGCTCAAACAAAAATTAGTACAACAACGCTGGAAGTCAAACTGGATCCTTTATACCACTGAGCATCTTATATACACAAAGTGATTAGAAAATGTTGCCCAAATTATTGTATAGATGGGTCATGAAGTTAAGAGATCATTGGTAGCTGGGAGTTATCAGGGCAAGTTTCATGAACATCTATGCATTTCATAGGTGGGTTTGATTGGATCAAGTATTTCACTTCATCTGCCCAACATTGCCACTCAGAGATGGCTGTTGAAATGAAGAGCAAAGAAAGCAGCAGGGGACAGAATTCCACTGCTGGGGGAGTGGGGAGGAAGCTGGACACACAGTATGGCTGGGTATAAAAACACATGCACCTGCAGAATATTGAGTGGAAAGAACTCTATGTCAAACCACCCCCACCTATTGTCTACCTTAGTATCAAATCCCTGCAGCCAAACCCCAGACCTTGTTTGTTGATCTTAGTTTTGATCCTGCTTTGGTGCCAATACCACTCTCTACCTCTAGACCATGAGTTTTGCTATTTGTTTCTCAATTGCAGGTCTTAATTTTAATTTGGAGTGCGAAGAAGAGATTTTTTTTTTTTGCTTGAAACTTCCCCTGATTCCCTAAAACTGGAAGCCTTCAACCACCACCATCAAACCCGTCCATTCTCGGCCTATGAGCAAAATTAGGCCCACCAACATTTTTACCTTCTCCAACTAGCACTCCCTTGTATAATGGCCTTTCCTATCACTTAACCTTCCAGCCATTTCTGTTGAGCTGAAATCAGGCTAGGAAGATTTCACCTCAGTGGCAAGGGAAAAGAAGTCACAAAATGGCACCCTGAAGAGTAAGTCTGGATACAGATGGGATGAGCAGAGGCTTTCTCATCCACTTTGCCTTGATGATAGAAGAGGGTTTATCCGTTGATGGTAGGTATAGAATTTAGAATTACCTGGAGAGATCACTGGATTTCCCTCCAGAATTACTCTTCAACCAACTAGCAACTTATCCCTGCCCCCTCAAAAGTGAAAAGTTCCAAGACACTCAATCCATTTGCTCTTTCCTTGGGATAGCTTTGTCTGGAACCTTGAATCAAATTAGGAGGAATTCATTAAATAAACACATAACTAGATTTCAGAACATAAATCTACCAAAAAAAAAAAAGAATGAATGAATTTGCAAATTGTTCTTTTCTGTGGACCTAGGCTGTCTGGTTTGCTTTAGCATGCATTTGTGTGTCAATATACCCACATACTTGGACAATTTTTAGGGGACAATAGAGAAGAACAGAGATGGAAGAAGTCAAGCTTTAGGGTCAGTGATGTAGCCTCAGTTTTCACAGTTTGTCCTGAGCAAGCACTTTCTTCTACCTCAGTTTCCTTGTCTGCATTAACAATGGTGATAATATCACCTCCTGCCTAGAAGAGAGGGGGAGGACTGGCTGGGAGGGGCAGTGATCGGGAGGATTAGTAACCTAATGGGTGTGACTGACTTTGAAGCTGGGTGATATTATCCTCTATAAATATCATTACCCTAGAAAATGAACCATCCCCTTGCAAACCAACCTGTTTCTTTTGCTGCCTGTAGCCCCTAGCCACTGATGATGAGTGGAGAACTGGCTGGAGAGCCTTGAGCCACAGGTAAGCATTTGCTATAACTACTTAGGAAACAGGAGGGTTTCGGGGGTATTATTAAAAGCAAACAAACCTATTATTAAACATAAACAAAAAGGTACAAGCTGCCAGGAAACAAATTTTTCAAAGGACTCCTGACTCAATGGTCCAAGTTCATCTATGGTTACCCATTGGTTCAGCCTCCCTGATTGACAGAAAACCTAACATGGAGACCCCAAACATCAACAAACTGAAACTTTATTGATAATCAATAAGAATATCTTAGTGCCCTCTAAGTGACTCTAAGTATAAGTTACAGATGGTTTTGAATCTGCATCTGCATCTGCGGAGGGAATTTCAATATACGGGAACTCCCTTCCCTAATGAAGTCATAGATGTGGACCAAAATGAGAATAAATCACATTTATATAGCACATCACAGTTTGCAAGGGACTTCCCTTGAAGAGACTCTCTGAGCTAAGTACTGAAAGGATTAAAATCTGTTATGGAGTTAGAAGATGTGGGTTTAGACCTTGGGTTTATCCCTTCTTCCCTTTTTTTGTCAGTTTCCTCATTGGTAAAATGAGGGGGCTGTGTTGATGATCTCTAAGATTGCTTCTTACTCTAAAACTACGAGCCCATGATTTCCATTATACAAATGAAGAAATTGAGGCCCAGAGAGTTCAAACAACTTGTACAAGGTCATGTAGTGGAAGGGAAAGGGAATGAATCCAAGCCTTTTGACTTGCAACTCAGCATTCTTACCCTACGCTGGTGGCTCTCATTTTGGTGGTTCTCTTTCTCATTTTGGTCTCAGCATCAATTTATACCCTTGAAAATTATTGAAGATCCCTCCCAAAGAGCTTTTTTTCCCCCCAACCACTTACTATGTTTTTATTTTTTTTAAATTAATAAATTTATTTATTTTTAGTTTTCAACATTTACTTCCCCAAGATTTTGAGTTCCAAATTTTCACCCCATCTCGCCCCTCCCCCCACCCCAAGATGGCATGCATTTTGAATACCCCTTCCCCTAGTCTGCTTTCCCTGCTATCTCTCCCCCCTTCCCCTTCTATTTTCCTGTAGGGCAGGATAGACTTCTGTACCCCATTTCCTGTATTTCTTATTTCCCAGTTGCTTGTGAAAACATTTTTTTAAACATGTGTTTTTAAAGCTTTGGGTTCCAGATTTTCTCCCTTCCTCCTTCCCCACCCACCCTCATTGATAAGGTAAGCAACTCAATATAGGTTATACATGTGCAGTTATGCAAAACACTTCCACAGTAGATATGCTGTGAAAAACTAACTCTATTTCCCTTACTCCTATCCCGCCCCCCCATTTATTCTATTCTTTCTTTTGACCCTGTCCCTCCTCAAAAGTAGTTGCTTCTGATTACCCCCTTTCCCAATCTGCCCTCCTCTCTATCATCCCCCTACTCTCTTGTCCCCTTCCCTTCCTATTTTTCTGTAGGGTAAGACAGATTTCCATACTCAATTGAGTGTGTATGTCTTTCCCTCCTTAAGTCAAATCCTATGAGAATAAGATTCACTCATTCCCCCTCGCTTGCCCCCATTTCCCCTCCACTGTAAGAGACTTTTCTTTTCTGTTTTTTTTTGTGAGATAATTTACCCCGTTCTACATTTCCCTTTCTCCTTCTCCTAGTATAATCCTCTCTCACCCCTTAATTTTATTCTCCAGATATGACCCCTTCATCTTCAACTCACTCTGTACCCTCTATCTATCTATCTATCTATCTATCTATCTATCTATCTATCTATCTATCTATCCATCTATATGCATACATATAATTTTTTCCCTCCAACTACCCTAATACTGACAAAGGTCTCATGAGTTACAAATATCATCTTTCCATGCAGGCATGTAAACAGTTCAACCTTAATAAGTCTCTTATGATTTCTCTTTCCTGTTTACTTCTTCATGTTCCACTTGAGTCTTGTATTGGAAAGTCAAATTTTCTATTCAGTTCTGGTCTTTTCATCAAGAATGCTTGAAAGTCCTCTATTTCATTGAATGACCATTTTTTCCCCTGAAGAATTATACTCAGTTTTGCTGGGTAGATGATTCTTGGTTGTAATCCCATCTCCTTTGCCCTCTAGAATATTATATTCCATGCCCTGCGGTCCCTTAATGTAGAAGCAGCTAAATCTTGTGTTGTCCTGATTGTGTTTCCACAGTACTTGAATTGTTTCTTTCTGGCTGCTTGTAATATTTTCTTCTTGACCTGGTAACTCTGGAATTTGGCTACAATATTCCTAGGAGTTTTCCTTTGGGGATATCTTTCAGGAGGAGATCGGTGAATTCTTTCCATTTCTATTTTGCCCTGTGGTTCTGAAATATCAGGGCAGTTTTCCTTGATAATTTCTTGAAAGATGATGTCTAGGCTCTTTTCTTGATCATGGCTTTCAGATAGTCCAATAATTTTTAAATTTTCTCTCCTGGATCTATTTTCCAGGTCAGTTGTTTTTCCAATGAGATATTTCACATTGTTTTCTAATTTTTCATTCTTTTGGATTTGTTTTACAGTGTCTTGATTTCTCATAAAGTCACTAGCTTCCAATTGCTTTATTCTAATTTTTAAGGAAGTATTTTCTTCAATAATCTTTTGGACTTCCTTTTCCATTTGTCCAATTTTGCTTTTGAAGACATTCTTCTCCTCATTGGCCTTTTGGACCTCTTTTGCCATTTGGGTTAGGCTATTTTTTTAAGGTGTTATTTTCGTCAGTATTTTTTTGGGTCTCCTTTAGCAAGTTTTTAACTTGCTTTTCATGATTTTCTTGCATCACTCTCATTTCCCTTCCCAGTTTTTCCTCTACTTCTCTTACTTGGTTCTCAAAATCCCTTTGGAGCTCATCCAACACCTGGGACTGATTCACATTTTTCTTGGAAGTTTTGGGTATAGGAGTTTTTACTTTGTTTTCTTCTTCTGGTTGTATGTTTTGATCTTCTTTGTCACCAACGTAAGATAATATAGTCTGACTCTTTTTGTGCTGCTTGCTCATGATCCCGGCCAATTACTTGAGTTTTAAACTCTTTGTTAAGGTATGAGTCTGTTTCCAATGTGGAGAATGTACTGTCCCAAGCTCCAGGGGTTTGTACAGCTGTTTTCAGAGATACTTCTAGGGACCTGAAAAGTGTCAGTTCTTCCAAGGTGCTATGATAAGGGGTGAGATGTTTCCTCTCCACCACCACAACAAGCTCTACCATGCCAGCGCTCCTCCTCACCCCTGGACCGCCCCTCAGAACTGTGACCCAGATCCAAGCATGGGCAAAGCAAGAGATTCCTGCCTCAGCCCTGGCAAAGAGATCCTTGCAATCTCCTTCTGATCAGCCACTCGATTCTCCCTCAGTCTGTGAGCTGGAAGCTCAGGAGGCAGCCACTGCCCTCATGGTGGCTGAGATCTAGCTTCTTCTCTCACCACAGTCACAGACTTTTCCCACTGACCTTCTAAGCTGCCTTTGGCGTTCATGGGTTGAGAAGCCTGGAAATAGCCACAGCTGCCTGTGATTCAGTCCTCTGAGGCCTGCTCGAGGGTCGCTGCGGCCTGCGCACCCATGCTGAACTGCGCTCCTCTCCCGGCCCGGCGCGATATACCTTTCTGATCAGCCATCCAGGCTGTCTTTGGCTGGAAATTTGTTTCACTCTGTCTTTTTGTGGGTTCTGCTGCTTTAGAATTTGTTTAGAGCCATTTTTATAGGTATTTGGAGAGGTTTGAGGAAGAGCTCAAGCAAGTCACAGCTTTCCCTCCACCATCGTGGCTCCGCTCCCCCAAAGAGCTTTTGTTTGTACCAACTGGTAGTAGTAGTAGTAGTAATAGTTTTTGTTGTTGTTTGTCCTTTGTTCCCAAAGAGGCTAATGACATAAGGAAGATGATGCCATGACATGCAAGTGAATTGGATTTAAGTGAGGGAGGGCTGTGCAAAGTCACCAGCCTCACTCTCTCCTCTGGAGCCATCTGGATCCAGTGGCAAGATATAGATATAAGTACTACTGGTAGTTACTATATTCAAAATTAAAATATCTTATTATGAAAGTTGTTTTGACCTCATGGATCCCCTGCAAAGGTCTGGGCATCCCCAGGGGTTCCTGGACCACACTTTGAGAGCTGTACCCTCACATCGTACTTTCTTGTTCTTGTTGGAAGAATAGTTCCTCATTCCTTTATTCCCAGAACTCCAAAAAGGCAGCAAAGAGCAAGATTCACCTCCTATCTAGCCTTTGTTCTACAACAAGTGCTATTAAGCCAGGGTAAGTAAGTGGCTAGTTGTTGATTTGGTTGTAGGGTTTCCCAGAGGCAGTTACAAGCAAGTGACTTATCAGCTTCTGACATCTTGATGGCATGAGAGATGAACAGGCAGAGCATCAGGGCCTTCCCAGGATACAGCTGGGAAAAGCCCCTGGGACATCAGCTGAACATCTCAGAGCATCTGAGGGTTGGACAGGACTGCTGAGGTCACCTAGCTCGATGCCTTACCTGCAGTAGCAATCCTAAGTCATCCCCACCTTCTCAAATTTTCCTGGAGCACTTTATCTCTCCTTCAATCCTATCCATCAATCAACAAGCAGTTATTAAGCTTCTACTATGTGCCTGACACTTCGCTATATGCTAAGGAAACAAAGACAAAAATAAAACAGTCCCTACCCTCAAGGAGCTTCTATTCTATCTGAGAGGGAGGAAAGGGAGAGGACAAGCATTTATTAAGCACTTACTTTGTGCCAGGCACTGTTAAGTGCTTTATAAATATTATCTCATTTGTTCCCCACAATGACCCTTGGAGGTAGGCATTATTATTATTATCCCCATTTGACAGTTGAGGAATCTGAGGCAGACAGAGGTTAAATGATTTGCCCAGGGTCACACAGTTAGTAAGTGTCTGAGGTTGGATTTGATAGCCTTACTGATTCCAGGCCAGGACACACATACTCTCTCTCTGTATATACATACATACATATGTCTGTATATATATATATATATACACACATATACACACACACACACACATACATATATATAAACATAAACACACACACACACATACACACACATATGTACAAAGTAATTTGGGGATAGTGACATCTTTTTACCTTCAATATCTAGTACAATGACTTGTTAAGCTCCTACTATGCGCCTGATACTTTGCTGGTTTGTCAAATTGAATCTCTAACAACTAGTTAAGACTTTCATGGTCAGAAACTCCAATGCCTCCTAAGGCAGTCCATTAAATTTTTTGATACCTATAATTTGTTAGGAAATCCTTATAATAATTCACATTTATGTAGCTTCTTCAGGTCATAGGCTTTGGAGACAGAAGGGATCACCAGACCACAGATTTAGAGCCAGAAGGGACCTTAGAGGTGATCTAGTCCAAACCTCGAGTCTTTCTAAAGATGGGAAACTGAGGCCCAGAGAAGAGAATGTCCTTACCCAATGTCACATAGATATTAAATGTCAGATTCATTCCTCTGACTTCACAATCAGCACTTATTCTAAAGGTGAGAAACGGGCAAAGAAGGATGTAACTCACCTATGTTCACTTGAGGTAGTAAGTAGTGGAACTGGGATATGAACTCAAGAATCCTGTCTCCCAACCCAGTGTTCTTTCCACTATACAATGTGGAGTATCTTCTTCAAATAAAATAATATATGTAAAGCCCTCTGCAAACCTTAAAAGTGCAACATAAATGTGAATTATTCATTGTGACCACCTCAGTAAGTAGTGCAAGCATTATTAAATCCACTTTATATATGTTGAGCCTGAGCCTCAGAGAGGTTGAGTGACTTGTCCATGATCACACAGCTCGTTAGTGTTGAGGGGACACAGTTCCACAACAGTGCTATTATAAGTGGGACATATATAATGGATGGCTAGAACTCAGGCAGTTTATAATGAACCTTGATAATAACTTGATAATATCATAGAGAATCCATGGGGAGCTTGCTACACCAGTCTGGCCTAGGCATTGAGGGAATCATTTGGCGCCATTAGTAAACCTGAGATGTGAAGACCAAATACTCCAAGTCATACAAGGGACCTTTGATGTTTGGGATTAGGGGGAAGGGGAGTGGGAAGAGGCCAAGGTAAGAAAAGCATATGGAAAATGGGCCAAGGGGTACAGATGGGAGGTACCCGGCTTCTACATGAATGAATGGGACCTTTCCCTAATCTGCTGAAGGCTTTTACAGAGATTGAGTGGAGGGGTGGGTGGGAAAGAAGGGAAGATATTAAAGAATTCAAAGGCATTGTGGAATAATAATAATTTAGCATTTATGTAGCACTTTGACAGCTAGGTGTCCCAATGGGTAGAGTACTGGGCTTGGAGGTAGGAAGACTTATCTTTCTGAGTTCAAATCTGGCTTCAGACACTTACTAGCTGTGTGATTCTGGGCAAGTCACTTCACCCTGTTTGCCTCAGTTTCCTCATCTGTCAAATGAGCTGGAGAAGGAAATGGCCAGCCACTCCAGTAACTTTGCCAAGAAAACCCCAAATGGTTTCACAAAGAGTTGGATACAACTAAAAAACAGAATATTATCTTATTTGATCCTCACAACAACCCTGCAAAGACGGTACTATTATTGCCCCCATTTTACAGATGAGGCAAACAGAGATTAAGTGACTTCCCTAGGGTCACACAACTAGGAAGTGTGGCTGGATTTGAACTCCAGTCTTCCTGTATCCAGACCCAGTCCTATATTCACTGTACCATCTAGCTGTTTTTCCTTTTTCTAGTGTCTACTTACTTAGTAGACCATGCCTGGCTCTAGTTTCAAAAGATCTTTTCCTATCTCAAATCAGCTTAATTCAATTCAATGAATATTTGTCAAACCCCAATTGTGGGTAGAGTACTGTTAGGCACTAATTAACTCATCCAACGTTTTCTCCATCCTTCCTAGACTCAGAATTCACAAATTTAATAAGCTATCCTACATCTTTATCTTCCTACATCTACATCTACATCTTCAACTTGGTCACTGAGGATAAGGTTGAATAGAATATGACTCAGGACAGAGCCTGGAGCTGGGCATCAGCTCTCTACTAGAGACCTCTCTAGTAGAACATCAGTTCATTAGTCAGTCCTCTTTGGGTCTGGTGGTTCTACCAGCTGGAAATCCACTGACCAGACCATCTTGCTACAAAGATATCCTGGGAATCTTTATCAGGTGAAATTCAGATGGCCTCTGTGTACAGCATTCCCTTGATACAGCTGTCTAGAAGCCCAGTCAAAAAAAAAAAAAAAGGAAATGAGGTAAGCCTGGTTATTCTTGCCTACTTCTTCCATAGTATTTGCCAAGCCCCTTCCTCTCGTCGGAGGGCAGGTCATTTCTGGCCGTTCTATTGTCTGCACTCATGGGAAAGACAACATCACGTTCCTGCACCAGCTGTGAAATAACAAGCCGTGATGGATGAGGCCACCCAGGGCAAGGGTGACGATGACCTTTGGCAAACATTTTGGAGTCCTGAGGTTTCTTACACTTTGCTGGTGCTTGACTGGCAAATAAGGGGCCCTCTCAGACAACAGAAAGACTAATTATCCCACCTAGATAACCTCTGGGTACCAAAGGCACTGAAAAAAGCACACCTGCCCAGGGTGAACCAAGAGCTCTGAGCCAGTCTCTCCCCCTTCCACGTTTATTTGTTGAATGGGTGGAAAGTAAGCATTTCTCATTGCCTTATTCTGTTTCTAGAGAGAAAGGATACCAATCCAGAACAGTGTAGACATTAATAATAGCATTTATATATGTAAAAGGCACTGTGCTAAGTGCTTTACAAATATTGTTTCCTTTGATCCTCACACTAACCCTGGGAGGTAGGTGCTATTATTGTCCCCATTTTACAGTTGAAGAAGCTGAGGCAGACAGCACTTAAAGTGACTTGCCCAGGATCATATAACTAGTGTCTGAGGCTGGATTTGATCTCAGGTCTTCCAGACTCCAGGCCCAGCGCTCTATCCATTGTGTCACCGGTCTGCCTTGAATAGACAAATACATGGTGTTCCAGTTTTTCCCAAGCAGGGCTGGCTAAGAGATTCAAGGATCATGTGGATTCATTCCCTGACATAGCCTTTCAAGAGCATTGGAATCAAATAAGGACTTTAGGGATTGTTCAGTCTGTCGGCTACAAGCAAAAAAACTAAAACCTAGTGAGATTAATAATTTAGGATCATGAATCAACAACTGACAGCGATTTTCAAAGTTATCTAATCCAATGCCCCCATCCTACAGATGAGGAAATTGAGGCTGAAAGGCTCAGAGACTTTCCCAAGGTCTCATAGGTAGTAAGCTGAAGAGTTGAGATTCCCAGGCAGGTCCAGGGATGCCAAGTTCAGCTTTCTTTCCTGCTAAGTCACAGATTTGTCCATAAGCAGAGCTGGGATCGCAACCAAGGTTCTCTAACATTGAACTTGGTTGTCTGACATCAGATAGAATGCTCTTTTCTGAGGGACCATGGGCAGTTAAAATGTTTAGTTAAATAAAGGCCGAATTTCGGGCTTGGGGGCTGTCAGTGCCAGACCTTTTACTATCACAAAATGAATCTGAGTGTTTAGGTTTTCCTGGGCTCACACATTGTTGACCACCCCTCCCAAACCCCCAGGTCTGGTGTTTAATGCCAATGAAAAGAGTTTCCTCCCTTTGTTCTCTCCTATGCTTAAATGGCCTGGATGGAGGGCTAGAGAAAGGCCAATGGCAATCCACAGGGAGGGGGAGCTCTCATTTTTAGGCCTTTTAAAACTTATCCATTTCAATCTGATTTGAATGAAAATATTCATTTGTGGTTGAGAGGCGGGACCCAGAAATACCTATTTCATTTCATAATTGAAGCAAGACTTATAATTATAGAACAGTGGAAAATGCTCTTATGGGATTAAAGAACTTTCCCCCCCAGTTCCTTGATTATGGGCTGAGGAAACAAACCCCACTGTTATTATCTGGGCAAGGTGGCAGAGGGTTGAAGGCAGGTGTGGAGATGGCAGGAGGCCTGAGCCTCCTTCTTACTAATAACAATCATGCGCTGAGAAATCTGAAACATCACAGTGTCTGTGATCACACTTGTAGTAATTGAAGAGATTAAAGCAGAATTTAGTAAATATTTTGGTGCAGCTGCTGATAAATAAAACAAAAACAGACCCTAGAAAATTAATTTCAGAATACTATTTGAATTAAATAGAAGCTTTAATACTTAAAGGGTTCCTGATTTTTGGGAGGTGGTCTCCCCACTAAAACAGATTGCAACCCTTCCATCTAGTAGGTGGTATTTGTGGGTCCTGGTGGCCCAAACTAACCATCTCCTTGTGCTGAGAATGGCTAAATTGGTCCTCTGATAACAAGGTTGCTAGGATCCTTTGATAGCGTCTGAGATGCTTGCTTGTTCTATCTAGCTCCAGGGCCAGGGGTGGGGAACCTGTGACTTCAAGGCCACATGTGGCCCTCTAGCTCCTCAAGTGCAGCCCTTTGACTGAATCCAAACTTCAGAGACCAAATCCCTCCAAGCTCTTAAGACTCTAGTGAAAGAGAACTTGGAATACAGGGATCTAAACCATTCTGCCTTCAGTACAGATCAGTGATCATACCTTCACAGAGAATTTACAGTGAGGAAACTCCCACTGGGAATGACACTCAACTATTGCTTTTCAATTTAGAGTATTAGAGAATCATTGAGGGGTGGGGGGTGGACATTGAGAGGTAGGACAACTAGGTGGCACCACAGTACATAGAGCACTGAGCCTGGAGTCAGAAAGACTCATCTTCCTGAGTTCAAATCCCACCTCAGACACTTACTATCTGTGTGACCCTGGGCAAGTCACTTAACTGAGTTTGCCCCAGTTTCCTCACCTGTCAAATGAGCTGGAGAAAGAAATGGGAAATCACTCCAATATCTTTTCATAGAAAACCCCAAATAAGGGTCACGAAGAGTTGAAAAAATGAAAAAAAAAACCCAACACAAAAACAAATGATTGAATTGAGAGCTGAAATCACTTGCTGAGGTGTATGCAGCTTGATGATATGAGGCAAGACTTGAATTCAGGTTTTCTAGAATCCATATCCTCTCTATTCATTGTCAGGATGCTTCTCAACTATATCTAATCTAGTGCTCCAGTTTAGGTAGGATTCCAGTCTGGTGGAGAGAAGGGTTACATATAAAAAAGCATCAATCAACAATCATTTGCAAATGTAAAACACGACTTGATTCGTTCATTATTGGCACTGTGCTTAGCACACAGTAAATCCTTAATAAATGCTCATTCATTCATTCAATCTGCCACTAGTTCAGTCTCTAAACCACTGACTGTCATTCCGGGGTCTTCCTGGGGAGGCATGCCATGGAAGCAATTCATCTGAAGTTCTGGGGTTTTTAGAAGCACTGGGTGGCACAGTGCATAGAGCCGTAAACTTGGAGTCAGGATAGACCCGAGTTCAAATCTGGCCTCAGTCACTTAACTAACTGGGTGACCCTGGGCAAATCACTTAATCTGTCTTAGTTTCTCCAACTGTAACATGAGAATAACAACAGCACCTACCTTACTTAGCACAATGCTTTGCAATTATTATTTTATTTTATCCTCACAATAACCCTGAAAGGAATGTGTTAATACTATACCCATTTTCCAGATGAGGAAACTGAGGCAAAAGGAGGTTATTCCTTTATTTCCTTTCCTTTCACTCTTTTAGTGGACCAAAGAATCAATGCTTGTCAGCAGGGTGATGCAGCAGCCTAAAAACCTAATACTGTTTTGGGCAGAATTAAGAGATGGATGGCTTCCTACGAATAGAAGAATACGGAGGTGATAGTTTTGTTAATCTCCGCTTTGGTCAGACCACATCTAGAGTATCATGTTCAGTTCTGGATGCCACATTTTAGGAAAGACATAGATAAGTGCTTAGCATAGCATGCCAGCACTGTGTTAAGCAGTTTACATATATATATCACTTCATGCTATTATCCCATTTTAAAGTTGAGAAAACTGGGGTAGAGAGAGGTTAAGTGACTTACCCAGGGTCACACATCTCTTAAGTGTCTAAAGCTAGATTTGAACTCAGGTCTTCCTGACTCTAGGTCCAGCATGCATGATCAATGAGGATGAAATGAAAGACTGAAAACCTTCAGCTTGGAGAAGGCTCAGGAGAGACGACTGTGGTCTTCAAGTGTTTGAAAGGCCATTACAGAAAGAGGGATTAGATTTTTTTGCTTGGCCTCCCAGACCAAAATGGCAGTTGTAGGAAGACAAATTTAGGCTTGCTATAAGGCAAATTTCCTAAAAATTAGAGTAAAGTTAAAGTGTGATGGAAAGTAAGCTTCTTGAGAGCAGGAAATGTTTTCTTCTCTTTGTATTTACAGCATTGAGCCCTGTGCCTGGCATACAACAGGCACTTAAGAAATGCTTGTTGAATTTAATTGAAATTTAACTTTAGATCTGGGAAGAACCTCTAAGTCATTGAGTACACCCCCCCCACCAACCCCTATTTTACAGAAAAGTAAACTGAGGCCCAGAGAAGTTGTAACTTGCCTAAGGGCATCAGGTAATAAGTAGAACTACAATTTCAACCAGATAGGCCCTCTGACTCTAAATGCAGAGCCGTTGCTGTAATGGATCAAATAAAATAATCTATAGAAAGGGCTTCGTAGCCCCCAAAGCACTACTATATTAGAAAGGTCTGTCATCATTCTCTCTAAAATCAGTCCATATTTATAAAGCACCTCCTAGGTGCTAGTCACTGTACCAAGGCTGGGGGTAGGAAGAAGGCCCTGGAGCGGTTCCTATTCTCAAGTTGCTCCAGGCTGCCCTCTTCTCCCCTTGGGCAGTCCTGGAAACCATGCAGGTTGAGGCTTCAGCGCGCTCTCAATTTGTGTCTCAATGTTAGATCAATAGGTTTTCTGGGCATTGACACAACTCCACCAGACGCAGCGTCATCATGCAGGTTCTGCCTTCTGTTGCTATACATTCACATGCATATACACATTATAAAACTGCACGCATCAGATACATGCGCATGTGTACGCACACATGCGTACACATGCCAAGGTGGATACAAGCACACACTTTGTATGTGTAGACACACGTATAATGCAGTGTATATGGGCACGCATTTATATGTATGTGTATACATGCATGCGTGCATGCACATACATACACTCATATGCACATACGTGTATACACATCACGATCGCAAATTAGATGTTATACAATATATAACATTATATGCAGCATACAAACTATATATTATGCGCATATATGTATGTATAACACATGTACATATATATACACATATATACACGCACATACATATAATTTGCAATCATGACTTGGCATTGCAGTCATGACATCACAAACTAGGCCTCTTCCATAAAAGCCGATGCAACCTCACTGAACGGCCCAGCATGCAATTTCCCGGAGCTGGTGCATTTTACACAGCCGTGGAGCCCAAGGGTTTTTTGTTTTTATTGTTGTTATTTTAAAAGAGGGTGTCAATCCCCACCCCCTCCCCCAACTCAGCTCGCACCGCTGTTTTACGTTGGAAAGGCGCCCCGGGGGTGGGGAAGCGGCGAACGAGTATCCTCCTGAATACGAACCCGCACCCTACACCCGGCCCAGCCACGAGAGGGAGGGAGGGGGCGCAGCACGCATACCCCGCACCTCCAACCGCCGGCGCAGCCGCTCCCTTCCTTTGCAGGGGGAGCCCGTGCGCGCCTCCCGGGCCAACGCTCCAAACCCCGCCCGCCTGAGCAGGCAGGCAGAGCTCGGCCCAGAGAGGCCCAGGCCCCTTCACCCCCGCTCGGCGGCGAGCCTCGGGAGCGCGCGCGTGCGCCTCTTGGAACGTCTAGCTGGCGGCGGAGCCGAGCCCGAGCCAGTGCCGGAGCCGGAGCCGAAGGGGCAGGAGCTAGGTTTGGGGAGCGGCTGCGGGAGCCGCGTGAATACGGGGGGGGGCGGGTTTCCAGCGCAGTGCCAGGGGAGTCCCCGGGGTTACAAAAGCCGCAGATCGCCGTAGACTTCTAGCTTGCGAACCGCTGCCGTTCTGCCCTTAGACAGCACCCGAAAAGACCTTTGGAGTTATTTACCCTTATTATTATTTTTAAAGCATTATTATTGGTAGTGTTTTCGAATGGAGTTGATCCCGAGTCAGGGGGTGACTGTCTGTGCAACAAGATGGGCTTTGCTGTTACCTTTGTGGGGAAGAATAGTCGCTTGATTTTCCATCTCTGGTCCTTTTTGAGGTTAGGAGCCCTTAGACGGTGCGTGTAGGGAATAAGCATTAGTAAAGAACTGGGTTTTCATTTTTTTAAAAAAAATAATTATTAGATCTCTGATTATTGACCCCTTTTCCCTCTCTTGCGGAAGGGGCTTCAGGTCACCAGGCGATTTCTCCTCCACTTCTTTATTTTATTTTTTTTTTGGAAATCACTTTAAAAGGCTTGAAAAAGCACCCCCAAGCCTCCCCAACCCAACGCTGCCGAGCTGAGCAGCAGCCGGAGGCGGCGTGGAATCGAAGCGCTTTCGCTGCCCGTCTGTGTGCCCGAGCTGGGAAAATGGAGGCTGTGATTGAGAAGGAATGCAGTGCTCTGGGAGGGCTCTTCCAGACCATTATCAGCGACATGAAGGTAAGAATTGGGGAGGGGAGCTGGTGGCCAAGCGCTCCCTCCCTGCCCTGCCCACCCCCTTCGGGAGCCCTTAGCCGGAGCTGGGGAAATTGCACCCGCGCTGTTTGACACATCCCTCCTTTCATCCTTGTACGGAAGGGTCCCCACCCCCCAATCCGTCCCAGTGCCTTCCTATCCCCACCTGCACGAGCCGGGGGCTGGGTTAGTTATAGCCCTTTCCTGGGGGAAGGCTCTGCTCGTTTAAGCTGTTCCTGCTGGGCGATGGTTGTAATTGAAAAGGATGGCCCCTAACAGCCTAAGAGGGTCCACCTTCTGAGTCTAGGGACTGTTCGAATGTGACTGCCCCCGTGCCATCATCGCCCCACCTCTGGGACAAGCGCTTGCTTTCCTCAGCTCCAAGTTTTGCTATTGTCTTTGCATTCTGGCACTTGTAAAGGACCTAGTGAGCGCGCGGACTCCTGAGGGGAGGGCAAGGCAGTCAGTCACCTGCAAACCAAACCTGTATCCCGGAGGATGCTGATGATGGAAGGAGGCGGAGGGCGGAGGGGAGGATAGCAGGGTAGTGACCGGTGACACTGCCCCGGTCATTACCTAGTGTGGCAGAGTTGTGGGAGGAATGGAGGGGAAAAAAAGCTGGCCGTTTTCTCTTTCTAGGAGGCGAGCAAATTAGCTGGGTAATTAATCTGTTCCAAAGCTGCCTCTGTGCATGTTTGTGTGCTTTGGGCATTCCTGCCCTCACTTTACCCTTGGGAGTCTTACAAAAGTTCCCAGTGCACCCTTTAATAGCCTTCTCCCCAGGGTCTTCTTCCCCCTACCACGCCCCCCCTCAAAAAAAAAAAAAAGGGAAAAGAGAAAGGCGTCTCCTTTCTAGTCTGAGTGCAAGCGTATCCAACCAGCCCAGCCCCATTTTTTTTTAAAGAAAAACTAATATTCTGATGTAACCACTTTAAAGGTTACCTTGTACATGAAAAGGATTGAAGGACAGTATTTTTTTTTTCCCCCATGGAAGGGATGGCAAACCTGACCTTTTTAGAGCCCGTGGAAGAAGTAGCTTGCCAGCCATCCCTGCTCAACTCCACCAGATGAAGCCAGCTGCAAAGGGGATGCTTAAAGGCGTAGTGGGTGGGGTGGGGTGGTGTGGTTATTATTATTATTGTTATTATTGTTATTTTAAATCTATGTTTAGGGATAGTTCTTTGGCTGTGGTCCGCTTTGTTTTGCCTCAGCAGCTCTGGGTGGGTCGTGTTCAATTAAAAGTAGGTCTCCTAAAGAGAGTGGGCAGGTTTGGAAAGCTCTGTGTGTGCGTGGGTGTGTTATGCGATGCCCCTCGTTTGCTGCTGTTGTACCTACTCTAGATCGGCTTTTGTCTAATGAACAGTAAAGGTTTGGCCAGAGCTCATTTCAGTTAAATGGACTTCGGGAAGGGTCCCCCCCCACCAAACCAGGCTTAAAACACTCACACAGACACACTCCCTCCCCAGCCTTAAAACACACGCCGCCCCAGAGGGGTGCTTTTTTTCCTTTCCCTATTTATGGTATCTTTAACCATCCTCCCTCCATCTTTTTCATTATGGAAGGGAAACCTCAAATCAAATTGTTGGGAATCTGACTTTGCAGAGGACTTTGTTTTCATAAAGCATGATCTGCAGTGAGACTCTGCTTGCTAGAAATTATTTTAGTTGCAGGATCATAGATAAGAAGAGCTGGGAGGGACTTCAGAAGCCATTTAGCCTAATCCCTTTATTTTTTTAGCTTAGGAAACCTCAGGCCTAGAAGTTAAGTGACATGTCCAAGGTCACACAAGTTGTAAGTGGCAGAGCTGAGATTCCAACTCAGCCTCTGAATTCCAAATCTACTTTACTGAGCTGGTCCTTGGAAGGAGAGGGATTATAATTCCTTCCAAAAGCCACCCCTACCATCACAACCTTCTTTTGCCCTTTATAGATGTTGAACTGTTGAGTACTTTTTTTTTTAAAGATTGAGGTTGATTCATGCTGCATTCTGAAATATGTGAATGTGTGTGTATACACACATATTTATACATACATACATACATATGTATTCAACTCAAGCCACCTCACCCTGTTGCCAAACCAAATGTTTATTTGAGTCAGAGGGATTTTCTAATTACTGGGAAAGGGTTTTGAGATCCAGTGGTAGAGGCTGTGTTTTTACTTTTTGAGGGGATAGATGGATGGGTGTTTCCAGTGTCTGTAGTTTTTAGAATCCTCCGCTTCCCTGCCCAAGCCAACCCACCACAATCTGGGAGTGTTCACATCTGGAGTTTTTCCCCTGTCTTTGTTCTTTTTAATCCAGAGTCAGGGCTTGGTTCCTCCCATTCAGCCGTTCCCATCCAAAATTTCTGAGAGGGTAATCCTGTTTGAGCATTAGGTGATCTGTGCCATCCCCCCTGTTTATTCTCCTGGAGCATCCTCCAAGTTGATCATTCCTGGGGGCTAATGTCCCATTCTTTGCTCCTGCAAGGTTCCAGTTGAACATAAAGAATCCTATATTTTGTTCCCTTTCAGCTGTAGATTTACGGTTTGTGGTTACTGGGCTGTTTCCCTTTTGAATTTAGTAGTTTGAAGGGTTGTATGCTTTTTTTCTCCTCTCAGTACAGCATTTAAAAATCGAGTTACAGTAAAAGTCTGAGTGCCTTGGACTCAGCAAAATTTCATATTCTCGTTTGGAGGGGACTAGGAAGGGGAAGAAAGAGAGAATGTCTTTGATTTCCAAATGTGTTTTTGTATGAGGTCTTTGTATACAAAACCACTATTTTCTTTGAGATTCCCTTCCCCACATTCCTACTTGGATTAAAGTCTAATAAATAGAGATTTAAAAGAAAATTTCCTAATTCTTAGCCCTATAGCATAAAATGTTGAAACTATACAGGATATGGACTTATTAATGTTGCATAAAGAATGGTAGAAAAAATTGATTTTTTGGATCTGTAGCTCAGCCTGTTTAATGACCTGCTTTGTTATTTTTTTCCCTTTTCCTTTCTTTTTCTTCCTAAATGCATTTATAACACCTCTGATCCCCCCTCTGTTTAGACTTTGAAGGACAAGCATTGCACCCTTGGAAAAGCAATAAAAATGGTTTCCAATCCACCTTCATTGGGCAAGTGTGGTAACCCCCACGATTGTAGTATAAACAGATACATTTTGTTTTTTTTTAAAAGAAAAAAAATTGAGTGCTTTCGGACCTGGGAAACAAAATCATTAAGCAGTAGTGACTTCCATAATGTCATCCTTCTTTCAAAAAATGTATGGCAATGTCATTAACAGCACAGGAAGGGAGTAAGTTTCCTCTTTGGAGAATTGAAGTGAATAATTCCTAGGCTACTACTCTCCATTCATTCAAGTCTGGATAAACTCAGGGATCAGATCAAGAGAGATTCTCCCCATATTTTTGTAATGAAAAAGTTAAGTCCTTACTGATGAGAAATATATACCTTATACTTTTTTTTTGTTTGTTTCATACCCCCTCCCCCATAGATGTAGTGGAGTGCCAGACATTCAGAACATGCTTAATAAATACTGGTTTGGCATGAATGAAATGGCAGTTTTGTTTTTTTGTGCTTTCTTACCTATTATGGTCAGTGACTGCTGTATAATGATGCAAAGATATGCAAATCAGTCTCCATTCTAGGGAAGAAGAGAGGAATAAGCATGTATTTAGTATTTTCTTTATGCCAAATACTTTTTACAAATATTATCTAATTTGATTTATGCCATGTAAATTATGCCTCTGGTTCTTAAAATGGTCTTTTATGGTTGAGCTCAAAGGAGAGGAGAGGAGAGATGTTCATGGAATGCAGAGCTCAAAGATGTCTTAGTGATCATCTAGGCCAACCTTCTCATTTGACAAAGAAGGAAACTGAGGCACAGTGAGATTAAATGCTTTGTCTAAGGTAACATGTAATAAATGGAAGAATTGATATTTCACAGAATTTGACAGTTTTAAGGGACCCCATTGGCCATTTAGTCCAACCTACACACAGAAAGAAGGAATCCCCAAAATGGAATTTTTTTTGAAAATTCTATCAGGCTATATTACAATGGTAGGTTACCACATTTGCCCCACAGTGGGTTGGAAATCATCTTTATTGCCCTTCTAGGGTGTAATACTTGTCTTTCAAAGTCTAAATAGAAGAACAGATCAGAGGTGTTATAAATACATTCTCTAGGAGGAAAAAGAAGGGAAAAGCAGGCTAATCATTAGACAGGAATCTCTACTCTGAGAACATCCAGGACAAGTCTCCAGGTCTTGTTTGAAGACCTCCAAGGCGAGGGAACTCAGCTCTCCTGGAGGCAGCCTCTCCCACTTTTGACAGCTCTGATTGCTGGATTTTGCCTGACATGAAGCCTAAATTGGACTCTGCACCTTTGACTAATTGCTCCTAGTTCTGCCCTTTGGGGCCAAACAAGAAAAGTCTAATCCCTCCTCCCCAGGTGACAGCCTTTGAGGACAGCTATCTCTCCCTCCTATCTTCTCTCTCTCCCAGGCTTCTCTTCTCTCTGGTAAACATCCCATTCTGATTTGACCAAGGTCTTCTGACTCCCAATACTGCATGCTTTATAGGGCACCCCAATGTTGTCTAGGTAGACAGGCTCTTCTTGACTGAGATAGGAGGGAAGGTGGATTATGACACTCTGTGTCACATATTAGCAAGGGAAACAGTAAAGAGGAATGGTGAGTGCCTTGGAAGTCTAGACATTTGTCATGAAGGCCCTTGGCTGACTTAGGATCCTGGATTTAGAAGTCGAAGAGACTTCGGAACACAAGGTGTTAGAACATAACAGTGTTAGAGTTGAAATGGAATTTAATCCAGTCCCTTTGTTTTACAGTCAGCTAAGAGATGCAGTGGATAGGACCCTGGACCCGGAATCGGGGAGACCTGGTTTAAAATCTGGCCTGGGACATTAATTAGCTGTATGACCTTGGACAAGTCACTTAAGCTCTGTTGACCTTCATTTCCTCATTTGTAAAATGGGGATAATAATAGCACCTGCCCTATAGGGTTGTTGTGAGGATAAAATGAGATAACACTTGTAAGGTGCTTTGCAAACCTTAAAGTGCTATGTGGATGCTAGTTGTTATTTTTATTATTATTACTAGCTGTATGACCCTGGAAAAGTTATTTAACCTCTGTCTGCCTTAGTTTCCTCATCTGCAAAATGAAGTTAATAATAACACCTGCTGCACAGGGTTGTTGTGAGAATATTATCATTATTATTGTTATTGAAGAAATTTAAGTGAGAGACTGCCTGAACATACCAAACACATTTTTTTTTTTAGTAAACAGGGACAGTAAAAAAATTGTCGATGTTCAGGCAGCTGTTACATAGAAGTGGGGATAATCTTTCAGTTGAACTCTAGGTTGCTAACCTGGTTGATGTTTTTCTTCTTTCAATTATTAATTTACCTTAAAAAAAGAAAGGTACAGGTCAGGGGTGGGGAAGATTTACCAAAATCCAAGGCTTTCATCATGTCAGAAGCTGGGCCATTCCTGTCGAAATGAGAACTTTGTACAAGGTTAGGATGTTGTGTCTGGTGGTTATATAAAGTGACTAAGGTGGGGTTTGACGTGTCTTTCCTAAAAGTCTCCCCAGCACTTCTGCATTTAGAAAACGTGTCAAGTTTCGAACAGAGAGTACCTGCATTAAGCAGAATAAACTTCCTTGTTCAGTTCCTTACCAGCGGCCCCACCTCCCCAACATCCACTTCCTAAAATTCTGACCAGAGTGGGAACTAGTAAAGGACCTTCTCCGAAACTCCTGGCAGCATCCTGTGACAATTTTCTCTCATCACAGGTTGGGATGGGGGAGAATTGTCTATATTTCCTGGAGATCCCTCAAGAACCTCTTTCCTAGTACTTCCTAAAAAGAATGTGAATGGAAGAGAATAAGCATTTATGTAGTGCCTACTGTGTGTCAGGCACTGTGCTAAGCACTTTACAAATATTATCTAATTTGAACTTCACAATAACCTTTTGAGATAGGTGCTGTTATTATTTCTATCTACAGTTGAGGAAACTGAGGCAAAGAGAGGTTACATGACTTGCCTAGTTCACACAGTGTGTGAAGCTGAATTTGCAGATCTTCCTGATTCTAGACCCAGCACTCTATCCACAAATACAGTGTGATTTTTTTTCTCTTCCAATTCTTAACAATAACAACACAAATCTTTTCTTGAATTTGTCACTCAAAAAAAAAAAAAAGCAAGCAGAGGACAGACAAAACCCATGAGATTTTGTGTAAGGTTGTCCAGCCCATATAAAATAGATCAGTCACTCTGAACGACAAACTCTTGTAAATTATTGATACCATACCCCATGTTGGCATTTCACATAGCAAATGGTGGGTGTTTGACCAGACTTTTACAGCTGCCTAAGGTTTGGTCAGTGGGGGAGGAAGGTAGTGAAGGCAAAAGGCCATAAAACTAATAGCAGGGAATAGAGGGAGGGGTTTATGGTTAAAGAGCATGTGTTTTGGTAGCTTTAAAGTGGTTTAGGATTTATGTTCGTACGATCGTGCCATCTTTGGTGTGGTAAAGCCTTGGAAGGAGCAGCTATCTATCAGCACGAGTTGGTCATAGTTTCAGAAACAGATTATTAACTATTGCTAAGCTGTCAGGCAGCTCCTGTGAAGTCTTTTTGAATTATGCCCATGTGACCAAATTTTCCTTCCTCTGATCAAATAGACCTTTCATTACTACTCTTAGGCATCTCCTCAAAAACTGAGCCCAAGTACCACTTTGTATAACAAGGTTTCTTAAACTGTTTTGCTTTTAAAATTTTAATTTTCTGGTGCCTTGGCAGTCTGATGGATGGACCCTTTCTCAATTTGAATAATGCTTTTAAATGCCAAAAATAAAATACATAGGATTACAAAGGAAACCAATTTTATTGAAACAGTTATATTAAATACATATATATAAATTATTTTATAATTTTGAATTAAATTATATAATAAAAAGAGACCCTCCCCAATAAATTAATGGATTTCAGGTTGAGAACCTCCGTTCTATTAGAAGCCATTTTCTTTATCCCTTCAACTGCCAATGTCCTTCCTCTCAAACTAACTTCTATTTATTTGTATTTTTTCACTGTATGTGTTTATATATATGTCCTGGTTATCTTCCCAGTTATAATATAAGCACCTTGAGGGTAGAGATTTTGTTTTTCATTTATTAGAGTCAGCTTGATGGTACAAGTGGATAGAATGCTGAGTCTGGAGGTAGGGAGACCTGAGTTAAATTATGCTTCAGACACTTTTGCTATGTGACCCTGGGCAAATCACTGAACCTCAGTTTGCCTTCTTTTCATCATCTGTAAAATGGGATGTTAATAATAGCACCTACCTAGCAGGATTGTTGTGAGGATCAATAAATGCTTGTTTTTTTGGGGGGGGAACGGTGCAGCCAAGTGGCACAGTGGTTAGATCACTGGCTCTCAAGTCAGGAGAACCTGAGTTCAAATCTAGCTGCAGACACTTACTAGCTATGTGACCCTGGCCAAGTCACTTGACCCTGCCCCCCCCCAAAAAGCTTGTTGGTTGATTATTCATCTCATTTGTATTATATCTTTATATTTAGTAATAATAACTCATTTGGGATTACTGTAGAACTAGAGTTTAGAGGCCACTGAATTGAACCCCTTAATTTTGGCATCAGAGATTTAGATCCTTAAGCAGCCTTTGAAGCCATGTAGTCAAATCTCCTGATTTCAACATTATAGATCTAGAACAAGAAAGTACCTAAAGGGCTATTGAGGCCATTCCCTTCAGTTGACAGATGAGGAATCTGGGCCCCAAGAGAGGTTATGTGTTATGTTCACAGTCATCAAGGTAGTATCAGAGGTGGGATTTGAACCCAGGTCCTTTGACTCCAGAACCACTGTTCTGTCTTTTGGATCCTGTTGCCTCTTCTGAAGTGATTTTAGGTTTACAAGCTGCTTTCCTCATAACAAACCTGTAAGCTAGCCAGCTTGCATGCTTTACCACCCCCAATTATTTACTGTGAGGGCAAAGATTGCATCCTGTTTTTCTTTGCATCTTACCCAACTCCTAAGTAAGGTACATTAATAACAGTAGTTGGAATTTATTCATTTATTCATTTTTATTCTATTAAATTATTTATTTATGAAATAAAACAAGCATTTCCATATCATAAAATAAAAATAGATGATTGCACATGAAACTGCAAATCTATTATGTACAACTTGCTATTCTTTTAAAATATATAATAAAGTTATCATGTAAATTTATTGATTTTTCTCTTTTTTTCTTCCCTCCCCTCCAGAGATGGCTACCATTAGACACAACTGTATGTATATATAATACATATATATAAATATATGTGTATATGTATATGTATATGGAAGATGATTGAAGAGTTAAGCAGTTTAACTCAGACTAACAGACTGTAATGCTGATAAGACCATATTAAATAACTAATTGTCTGCTAATGTAGAGACAACAGTGTAAATATATTGGTTGGGCATTAAGGAAGCCAGTTGTTTGATAAGGCAGATTGGGTTTGGAATTAGAAGACCTGAGTTTGCCGTACAAGACTTCCAATTCATCCCATGTGACCTTGGACAAATCACTGAACCTCTCCATGCCTCAGTTTCCTCATCTCTGAAATGAAAAGATTGACCTAGATGAAGTCCCTTCCAGTTCTAAATCTATGCTGTCAGTTGAGCTTGAGACCATCCAGGGTTTCAACTACACATGTAGCATAAAATTTTCATATAAGCACATAGTAATTTTCTGAGGAATATCTCTGCCTTTCTTAACTCTTTGCTAAAGAGGTGTTTTTGTTAAGAAAGCTTCCCAACATTCTCTCTTTCCCAACATTCTCTAGTATTAGGACCACATTGACAGACCAGAGAAAGTGTTGGAGAATCATTCCAGACAGTAGTGATAGGTGTTGTGAGCAAAGTCATGGATACTGGGTAGGATGAAAACAAAATAGAAAGACCAATTTGGCTGGGAGTCGTGGGGGAGAAGGTTACAAAAGGTCATTTGGATCAGGATAGGGGATGACAATACTGGGACCAGGAGTTTCGACTTGTTGGGTAGTAACACAGTGGATAGAGCGCTAGGCCTGGGGTCAGGTCTTCCTGAGTTCAAATCTGGCCTCAGACACTTCCTAACTGTGTGACCCTGGGCAAGTCACTTAACCCTGTTTGCCTCATTTTCCTCATCTGTCAAATGAACTGAAGAAGGAAATTGCAAACCACTCCAGCATCTTTGCCAAGAAAATCCTAAATGGGATCATGAAGAATCCAACATGAGTGAAAACAACAGAGAATTCTGTTTAGGAGTTAAGACTTTGGGAAGGTTATTCAGGCAGCAGTGTGCAGGATAAATTGAGGTAGGAAGGATAGTCAGGTAGGAAGTTTTAACCAAAGGCTGGGATAGAAGGGATGAAGACCCAGGCTCCAGTGGTTGCAGTGGGAATAGACAGCATGGGACAGATAGTTGATCGGTTTGATAGGATAGTATTGAATGTGTGGGGAGAGAAGAATAAAGGTTCAAGCCAGTAGTGCCAGTTACAGAATTCTTAAAGGGATAGGGGTATACTTTTGAAAAACTTTGTGTGGTTTTGTGGAGGAGAGGAGAGAAGGATCAGGTGATAGTGGACCATTGGAGGTGATTCCCAGATCTGTCACCTGGTGAAAACTCCTTCTATGCCAAGGTCTGTGAAGGTCTACAAGATTGCTTCTCCCTCTCGTGGTTCTTTTCCGTGTATCTCTGGAGCTGTAGAGAGGGCAGGCAGAGGCACCGTCAGAATATAGTTTTCTCTTTACTTTGGGGAAGATTTTTTTTTTTTTTTTGAGATAAGTAGTCCAAATATTCCTGGTGAATGCATCGGTACCCGTTGTGGCGCTAACAGTCTGCTTTTCTCTCTTTTCTAATTATGTGAATTAAGTAAGTTCACATGACTGCAAAGAGTACTGGTTGTCTTTCCTTGAACTCTGTGTATTTATGCGTCCAGACCTAGAATATTTTTTTAAAAAGAGCTTTCTGTATTTTTGATGTAGAACCTTTGTGGTTGAAGTTAAGTCAGAAGGTCCATTAGAGACCTGTGTTCTTAGATGACATTGCCAAAAAAAAATTTTTTTTCCTGCATTGAAACTCGGCATCTGCGTTCTTGGGTTAGATTTTCTAAGTGCTTTTCCACCCTTTTCTCTCCGTTTTCTCTTGGTGAGTAAAAAATCAGTTGAGTGCCTTTTGAATCATGCATTCTATCTCTGAATTTGGAAAGCACTTTGAACAAGTATTAGGTAGATTAGGATCACCTTTATCAAACAGCTGGGGATTGCTGAGTTGGAACAAGATTGCATTCTTTATCCAGGTCTTTTCTTTCTGCCCCATAGGAGGACTTTAGTAATCTGGATCTCTCTCTAGTCAGAGTGGGTGGGGTGTCTGGCTATGATAGACATTTATTCTTAGTTTACCACCTACCCTCCTCTTAGACCACACTCAATTCTTTGTGTTCTGGCTAGATTCTATGAGGATAATGCTGTTTAATTACTAACCTTGCTGCCAGTGTTATCATCGCTATAACAACAATATTGTAAAGACAACTTGGACAGACTTAGTAATTCTGATCAACACAGTGACCAAAAGACACGATTCCAGAGGACTCGTGATGTGACATACTTCTCACCTCCTGAAAGAGAGCTGATGGACTCAGAGTGCAGACTGTGACATTTTTTTTGGAGACACGATCAGTTAGGGGAATTTGTTTTGCTTGGTGATAGATGTTTGTAAAAAGGGGTTTTGTGTTTCTTGCTTTCACTGTGTTGGGGTTGGGGGAGGGGAGGTAGGGGAGAGAGAATGCAGATCTTAAAATAAAATTTAAAAAAAATTGTCATTGACACAATTAAAGCAGCCCCCACCCTGAATAAGGTAGCATTATTTTTAGAACTTGTAATGTAGAAGCAGGGAAATGCAAGAGTTATGTTTTCCCAGCTGAATAAATCCTCCCTGGGCTCAGTGCAACATTTACCTGTAGCCAGGGTTTATTTGCATTTACTTTTCTCTATTTGCAAACTCTGTTACTGCCTGTTAAAAAGAAATAGATGTGATGATGTAACAGGGCATTGATAAATGTGTTTTAATGCTTACCATGGAAGAAGTGGTTGTAGGGGCAAAGGCTCTATGCTACTGAATAACCACCATTTCTCTCTCTCTGTGTCTCTCTTTCTCTCTCTCAAAAAAAATTATTTTATTTTTAATTTATGGAATAAAACAAGTATTTCTATAACATAGTATAATAAAAAAGATGACTAACATGAAACTGCAAGTCTCCTATGTACAACTTGCTATTCCTTTTAAATGTATAATTATCTGTGTCTCCTCTTTGACATTCCTGGGGCCATTACTGTAGTTCTGGACTCTTACCTGACTTAGTCTATTAAAGATAGATGGGGTCTGTATGACCAGTTTCTTTCCTGATGCACATGTCTGATCATGCTTCTCCCTTCAGTGGCTTTTCGTTGCCAAGTCCATATTCATTAGTTTGACATTCAAGGCCTTCTGTGCTCTAGTACCAACATATGTCTTAACAATATTATCTACTATGGCTCCACTTCTTATACTGATCAATATATTCCAGCCAAACTTGGCTAATTTTTATTATTTAAGTATGCTTGGCATTTCCCTCTGTAGGTTGGATTATTATGTTATTCTCTGCCTAGAAGACCCCCCCAAAGTAGCTGGTTGAGATCTCATCAGCCAAAGTCTAGGTCAAATAGTATCTTCCTTTCTACCCTCATCTCTTCTCTAAACAAGGAAGGATATTTTTCTCTTTTGAGCTCCCACTTTGGATATCTCTTTGAGTACATTTTATTCTGCTGTGTATTATAGTCATTTGAATGCATACCTTACTTCCCCATGTCATAATTCTAGAGGTGGAAAGAACCTCAGAGGTCATCTGGTCCCATCTCTTTTATAGATAAGGAAACTGAGGTCTAAGGATGGCAAATACCTTGTCCCAGGTCACACAGGTAATAAGCATCGAGGTGGAATTTGAACCCAGGTATTAGGACCTCTTTCCACTGCACCACACTATCTCAGTTATGAGCTTCTTAGCAGTAGGATTCCAATATAAGTAGAAGTAAAGATAATAATTTTAAAAGTAATATAAAAATAAATCAAATTTAAATATCTCTGAAGTTTCTAAAGGATTTTCCTTAAAACAGTTCTGTGGGGTAGATGGTGAAAGAATTAGCTGTGTCCTCACTTTACCAAAAAATTTTCCTCCCTCCTCCTCATCTTATATCACTCAGGCATCTTCTCCCACTATCTCCTTCTCCATTCCAGTCTGACTTGAAGAGGGGGCCTGTCTCACCAAGGCCAACCCTTTTCCATTGCACTCTAGATTGCTCCTCCCATATTTTTGTTTTCCAGAAGATTGCACCGTCATCTCTTCTCTCTCCCCTTTCGTATCTCCCTATCTGCTGGCTCCTTCCCTGCTGCCTACACATACCTGCATTTCTCCATCATCCTCAAAAAACCCTCAGTTGATCTTGCCATCCCCTCAAGCTATCATCCTTTATCTCATCCTCTTCTTGAGAAAGCCTCTCTAAGTGAAGTATCATCAATTCTCTCCTCTCACTTCTTTTAAACCCTCCGCAATCTGGCTTGGGACCTCATCAATCAGCTGAAACTGCTTTCTCCCACATTTCCATCTATCTCAATTGCCAAGCCTAGTAGACTTTTCTTTAACACTGTTGATTGCGTCTCCTCTTAGATAACTCCATCCTCTCTAGGCTTTCTTGACATTGTTTTTTCCTGGTTCTCTTCTCTTTTTGGCTGACCACTCCTCCCTCCATCTCTTTTGGTGGTCATTCATCTAAGTCATGCTCACTAACCAAGAGTGTTCCCCAAGGCTCTGTCCTGGGTCCTCTTTTCTTTTCTCTCTATACTATATCACTTAATGATCTCATGAGTTCCTTTGGCTTCAGTTATCACTGTATAGGTGATTCCCAGCTGTATATATCCAGCCCTACACTCTTTTCTGAGATGCAATCTCACATTACCAACTGCGTTTTTAGACATCACAAGGTCAATATGTCCAAAACAACTCATTATCTGCACCCTCCCCCCACCTTCCCCTCTTCTGAACTTTCCTGGTGCTGTTGAGGGTACCACCATCTGTCCTCCCAAGTTATCCAGACTCATTCTACATGTTCAACCTTTTGCCAAAAGGTGTGGATTTCTTCCTTCCTAACCTCTCTCCTGTATACTCTTTCCTATTCACTCCTGTTGCCCTGTGCCGAGTTCAAGCTCTGCAAGATCCCCTCTGCATCCCTATTCACTCTCTCCCAACAAGAGAGGCTGGTATACCTTAACCTCTGCTGCCTCCCTTCCTCCATCTTGACAAGTTAGAGGATTCATCAGACTAGTTTGGGGGCTGGGGATCATACTCTTCTACCAGATATGTAGGAGAATTTTGTCACTCTTCTCATTTCTCTTATGCGTAGAACTTAACATGCACACGTGCATTTTACTGTTTACCTGTTTTTGCCTTTCTCTAGCATCTTAGCACAGTGCCTGGGATACAGTAAATGCTTAATAAATGCTTAATAACTTACTTATTTTACCTATGAGAAATTAATTGGAGACTCAGAGTGATTGTGACATGTCTAGAGTTACACAGCTTGTAAATGTCGTCTGGAATCAAGTCTCTCATCTTTTAGCTCCCCAGAGTCACAGTAGGGCCTTTTATAAATAGGTGCTCAATAAATCGAGACTACTTAAAGCCATTTTTTAATTTTTTGTATTTTTCTTTGAATTACGTTATATAGTAGGTACATTTTTTGTATACTTTTTATCTCTATTTTAAATTATACTATACTTTTATATACACTTTGTATGAATATATAGTATATATTTTTATGTTTATATGAAATTATATAAATTTTCTATATACTATACTTTTATTTTAATTTATACTATATTTTATTTATACTATACCTTTGCTTCTGAGCCTCCTGCAGATAGAATGTTAGACTTGGGTTCAAGAAGGCCTTGGTTCAAATCCTGCCTCTGATATTTCCCAAGTTTGTGACCCTGAGCTCACTATCACTTGTAAAATGGGGATAATACCTATACGATCAACCTCATGGGGCTGTGAGGCTCAAGTGAAATTATGCATGTCATACAATTTTTAAACTTTCAAATAGTTACACCAGGGTCAGTAAAATGCACGTGTGCATGTTAAATTCTATGCATGAGAGAAATGAGAAGAGTGACAAAATTCTCCTACATATCTGGTAGAAGAGTATGATCCCCAGCCCCCAAACTAGTCTGATGAATCCTCTAACTTGTCAAGATGGAGGAAGGGAGGCAGCAGAGGTTAAGGTATACCAGCCTCTCTTGTTGGGAGAGAGTGAATAGGGATGCAGAGGGGATCTTGGTTGTAGGAATACCAGAAATACTCCAGGATTATTCCTTCTGCAGATCTGAGTTTTATATTCAAGCACCTGCTTGTTCTGACCAGCCTTGTTTAATGTAGCTGAGCAGAGGTCATTAAGGAAGTCTTTGAATTTATTTCAATGACTAGTCATTGTTTTAAAGTGTCTGTTTACTAAACATTGAGTTTGGGTTAGCCAAAGGGTAGAGCAGGATATGATTCCTTGTGAGAATAAGTGGAGTTGGCAACCCAGTGGGAACGATTTAATATAAAGAGAGATGGCCTTTGGGACTAGATGATCAAAGATGTTGATATTTTTAGCATCTAAGGCCCTCTACCATCTGGCTTCTGTTTACCTTTCTTGTTTTATTTGACGTTATTCCCTTTCACACACTCTCTGTTCCAGTCAATCAGGACTACTAGCTGTTCCCCAACTCTACAAACCACCTCTTTGCCCTTATGCATTTGTAGGCTATCTCTCCTGCCTGGAATGCACTCCCTCTTCATTCATCAGATCCTTATCTTCCCTGAAGGCTCAGCTGCCATCTCTTCCCAGTTCTGAATTGAAAAGTTTTCACTCTCTCACCAAACATTTCCAGAGAATGCCAGGACCTCTTCCTGGCCCTCAGTATTTCTCACCTTGTATGTTTGTCGGTACAATTGTCATATTCCTTTTAAAAAATGTAAGCTCATAGAAAGCAGGCACTATGTCATTTTTACCACTGTATCGCCAGGGTATAGCATGGTGCTATATATAGTAGGTGACTTAATAAATGGTTGTTGAATTGAATATTAAGTAATTAAAATGACTTTACTGGAGACTGAGGACCACCTCAAAATATTAAAAAAAAGCTTTAAGAATAAAAATTCTTGGGAGTGTGATCTATTTAAAAGTGGAAAGATAAGACTGATACTAGGCCTTAAATTTTTTTTTTTTTTTTTGTGAGGCAGTTGGGGTTAAGTTATTTGCCCAAGGTCACACAGCTAGTAATTGTCAAGTGTCTGAGGTCACATTTGAACTCAGATCCTCCTGCCTACGAGGCGGGAGCTTAATCCATTGCGCTACCTAGCTGCCCTTAAGCCTTAATTAAAAAAAAATTTTTTTTAAACTTTATTTTATTCTGAACTTAAGAAATAAAACAAGCATTTTCATAACATAGTAGAATAGAAAAAAAGATGATTGCATGTTAAATCACGAATCTATTATGTGCAACTTGCTATTCCTTTTAATTCTATAATAAAGTTTCATGTAACTTTTTTTTTCTTCTTCCCTAGGGCTTTTCACAGTATCTGGCACATAGTAGGCACGTAATAAATGTTGCTTGATTGATTGATTGAAATCACTAAGGATTCCAATACTGCTAAATAAAAATAAGCAGATTACTAATACCACTTTAGGAAAGACCGTTTCTGGCAAGTGTAGAGGTTACATGTTTTAGTGGATTAATAAATGCTATGAGCAGGCATTATTCAACATGCAGTCAGTCCCTGTACCAGGGGTAATGAGTACCTCGGAAGGTCATCCTATATGAAGCCCTTCCAGCAAAGGAAGAATGGAATGTCATTGTGAGTTGTGCCTCTGAGATTAAACATTGTATCCCTTAAAAGACCTAAAATGAGATAACTGTAGAAACGTGAGGGCATGCATTAGCACTTGACCAGTTTCGTAGCAAAGGGAGTTAGAACAATAGCAACCATAACTGACCACATTTAGGGTAGCTGTGTGGATGATGGGTGGATTTGTTGTTCTTTCTGGGTGGCAAAGTACATGGAGCACTTAGTTTGGAATCAGGAAGACTTAATAGCTGTGTGACCCTGGGCAAGTCACTTGACCCTGTTTACCTTAGTTTCCTCATCTGTAAAATGAGCTGGAGAAGGGCATGGCAAACCACTGCAGTACCTTTGCCAAGAAAATGCCAAATGGGGGTCACATGACTGAAAATAGCCGAACAACAAAACTTGTATTGTACCAAGCAGTGTAAGGTGGGGAATTGTAGATAAGAGAATTTTGGTTTTTGATCATAATTGATATTAATTTTGGTTCTTGATCATAATTTTGATCATTTAGTTAAAATGAAACAGCAAATGGGTCTAGAATGTGAGCTGCTTGAGAACAGGGACTGTCTTTTCCATTTCATTGTGTTCTCAGTGCCTGGCACATAGTAGGTGCTTTAAAATGCTTGTTGTCTGGGGGGAATTTAAAAGACAAAGTGAAGAATTTACAACTTCCATGGTAGTGCAAGGACAGGCACAAAAATGTGCCTGCAAATATGTGACAGGAACATATGCATGATTAACATACAAGTGTTTTTGTGTAGATGCATATATCATGGTGTAGTGGAAAGAACATTGGGTTTGGAGCAAAAGGACCTGAGTTGAGGCCTGACTACCATTCACTAGCTCTGGGACCTTGGGAGAATTGTCTAGTTTTGCTGAACCTAATTAAATGAGGCTAATACCAGCGCTACAGTCCCCATCTCCCATAGAATAGAAGCTCCTTGAGGGCAGGGATTTTCATTTTGATCTTTGAATCCTTGGTATCCAGTAATGTCGTTGGTCCATAATTGGCGTTTAATAAAAGTATGTTGAGTAATTGATGATGCTGTGAATTGGACACTGGATCTGAAGTCAGAAGACAAGTTCAAATGCAGCCTCCAACACTTATTTAGCTCTACGACCCTGGGCAAGTCACTTCATCTATGTTTGCTTCAGTTTTCTCAAATCTGTTATGGGGATAATAATAGCACCTACTTCCCCTGGTTATTGTGAAGATCAAATGAGGCAATATTTGTACAGTGCTTAATATAGTGCCTAGAATGTAGTAGATACTTAATAAATCCTTCCTTCTTTCCTTCCTTTCTTTCCCTCCCTCCTTCCCTCCCTCTCTCCTTCCTTCCTTCTCCCCTTTCCTTCCCTCTTCTTTTTCTTTCCCTCTTCCCTTCTCTTTTCCCTTCCTGCAGTGTGATCCTGAACTTAACCTCTGTTTACCTCACTTTCTTCACCTGTTAAATGGAGATAATAGTACCTACCTCCTAAGGTTGTTGTGAGCATAAAATGAGAATATATTTTTAAAGTGCTTTGCAAACCTTAAAAAGGTACAGAAATGTTAGCTTGTATATTATTGTCCCAGATGGGTTATTCTGAGGAATAAGATGAAACTACATAGATGACCTTTTTGTGTGCTGTGAGTTCTTAACAAAAATGAGCCATTGTTTTTTGCATTTAGGCCTGGTATTTGGGCAAGTGGAGGAATTGAGTAGCAGATGTGCCTGGAGCCAGGATGGCCTGATCTGAAAAATGGAAGAGGTTAATCTTGAATAGTTTTGAAGGCACATAGGGAAATGATTCAGCAGAGAAGAAACAGGAACACTGTGGAGGAGGAAATGAGCCTTTAACATTGTGATACAGCAGATACAGTGCTGATTTGGCGTCAGAGGACCTGGCTTACCACGTGCAGGACCTTGGGCCGACCTCTCTGGGCCTCAGTGTCTTCATCTGTAAAATGAAGGGGATGGACTCAGTGATCTCTGAGGCCTCTTCCGGTCTAAGTCTGTAATCCTATTATCCTTTAATCCCCGTAGAAATAAAGATTTTTATGTATGTGCAAATGTATTTGTGTTGTGGGGGGCGGAATGTTTGGTCTTCTCTCTCTAGGCATCAAGAAAGATTTCTTGTGGGGCAGCTAGGTGGTGCAGTGGGTAGAGCACCGGCCCTGAAGTCAGGAGGATCTGAGTTCAAATCCAGCCTCAGACCAAATACTTGACGCTTACTAACTGTGACCCTGGGCAAGTCACTTAACCCCAATTGCCTAAAACTAAAAAAAAAAGAAAGATTTCTTGAAAAAGATGGGCCTTGAAGAATTGCCTGGCCAATAGAGGCCTGTGATCAAGTGATTGACTCTACTGCATTTAGGCAGGTCAATAAGTAAACCAATCCTGACTAGGTGCCAGCCTCTTTTCTCAACTGTTTCCAAGGATGGAGACAGCATAATCTCCTTCTGAAAACCATTTTCCCTTTATAACCTTGACAGCTGAGAAGGCCTTTAAATTAAACATAGATAGTTCTGTTTTAATTTAAACCTCTTTGTTCTTGTATGATTTTCCTAGGACACAAAGAGTGACTAGTCATTTTCCTTCCCTTTCTTCCTTCATATATATATTTAAGATGGCAGTCAGGTTATTCCTTACTTTTCTATCCAAGCCCAGCAACTCCAGTTCCATAGCCTTTCCACATAGGTTTAAAGACTGGAGGGCTTGGTGAGAGGGTGAGGAAACCTTTCTCTCCCTCCCCACATTTTACTAGAATATTTTGGAGCTTTCCTTGTCCCTGTTACATGATTTCCTAGTATACTCATTTGTTTACCTATCCTGTCACCGTAACCCTCCACTTGTAAACTCTTTGGAGGTCGCAAGTGTCTTGTTAATGTTTGTCTCTCTAGCTCCTGGTATAAGGTACCTTTCATACAGTAGGTGCTTAATAAATGTTTATTGAATTGAATTACTTGAAAAACAATGCTTACTTTGATGGAACGTAGGGTATCATTGGGAGGGAGGGTTTAGGTACTCCCTCTAGGATTCCCATTCCCATTTCATCTTGGGTAGCCCTTGTCCATTCTCCCTGTAGATGCTGCAGGGGTCTACCCAGTGTTCTGGAGGCCTTCATTTAGATCCCTTGACATTGTCTAGATACCAGAGGAGCAGTTTATCACTTATCCATCCCTTCTGCCACATCATACCCTTCTGGCAACAGGTAGAAATTTCAAAGAGGCAAATTTAGGTTTCCTTTAGGGTGAAACTCACTAATAACTGGGTTGTCCCAAAGTAGAATGGGCTACCTTGAGAGATTCCTACAGTTCTCTCCCAATGTAGGTCTTCAAGCAAAGAGGGGATGGCCAAATGAGGCAGCCAGATGGCACAGTGAGTAATAACCTTGGACTTGGAGTCGGAAATCTGAGTTCAAATCTTGCCTCAGACAATTACTAGCTGTGACCCTGGTCAAAGTAACTTGATCTTGGTCATCCTTAGTTTCTCCTTCTGTAAAATGGGGATAGTATTATAGCACCTACCTCATAGGTTGTGAGGCTCAAATAAGATAATGTATATAACAGTGCTTTGCAAACCTTAAAGCAGTGTATAAATGTTAGCTACTGTGTTGAATGGGGGAGTTCTTGTTCAGATGGGGATTGGATTAAATAGTCACCGAGATCCTTTCCAATTCTGTGATGGTTTAATATTTTTTTAAATTATTTTTAATTTATGGAATAAAACAAGCATTTCCATAACTAGTACAATAAAAAAGATGATTGCATATGAAACTGCAAATCTAGTATGTACAACTTGCTAGTCCTTTTAAATATATAATAAAGTTATCATGTAAATTTCTTTTTTTTTCCTTTTTTTCTCCCCCCCAAGATGGCTACTATTAGACACAAATAGGTATGTATGTGTATGTGTGTGTATATGTGTATACATATACACACACATACACATACATAGGTATGTAAAATTATTCTGTACATATTTGTATTTATCAGTTCTTTTTCTGGATGCAGATAGCATCTTTCTTCATAATGGTTTAATGCTTAAGAAGACGTGGATTTCTTTGGTTAGAAGGTACCACGCAAAGTTATGATACAGTTATACATTCAGATGACTCAGAACGTCCAAGATTAAACAGTCTGTGGATTCTTAATTCTGCTTCTAATAGTCAGAAGGTATGCCATTAGTTTTTACTGTGACTGACAAGGCACCTCATAGGAGACAGAAGTATTATGATAACCCTCATAAACTTCCACCCCCAATCTTACTTTCCCAATATTTTCCTATTTTATTGTTATTTTGAGATATCCTACCCCTCATCCTCCCCCTCTCCTTCAGAGTTTATGAGCCAGTATTAAGCAAAACTAGGCAAAGGGGGTCCTAAGCTTTGGGATATAGGAAGATTGATGAAATCTGAGCATTTTAAAATATATGCACAGAGGGATTTCTTCAGAGCCCTCAGTTGTGAAATCATTTAAAAATAACTTTGTCTGCAGAATGAGATGGTTAGATACTGGGAATGGATGGCTTGGGTGATGCCAGGCAGACAGAGAGCATGGATTGGTAATAGGAATTAGGTTAAAGAAGACCTAGTGGGTTTCAAGACTTATTATATTAAAGAAAAATGTGGGGCCTTGAATGAGCAGCAAAGGTTTAATGATACATGTTAAGCAACCAGCAGTGAAGTAGGAACAATTAGAGTCCGTGGCCAGTGGTCCATGGTGGGGTGGATAGAAGAAGGGGAGTGGGGAAGAAGGATAATAGGACCATAGATGGTGAGCTGGAAGGAGACCTCAAGTCATCTAGTCCAATCTTTTAATTTTCTAGGTAAAAAAATTGAGGTCAGGAAAGGGGAAGCAATTTGCCTGAGGTTACCCAGGCAGTGAGTGGTAGAGCTAAGATTAGAATTCAGATCTCCTGACTCCTAGTCTAAGGTTCTTTCTATGATACCATGATGCTTTTTTGTCAAACTCAGGTCCTTTGATCCCATACCCAGCTTTCTTTCCACTGTATCATAAGGAGATGGTAAGGTTGAAGTGTGGGTAGCTTGAAATAATACTAAAATAAGAAAACATTAGGATAGTGAGATTGGGGATGGAAATTTGTAAGGATTATCATAATACTTTTCTCTCTTCTATGAGGTTTCTTGTCTGCAGTGGTAAAAACCAATACTGTGTGTCTTCTGACACTAAGTAGCTGAGTTTGAAGTTGAGGATTATTGTAGTTGGAAGAGGCCTTTGAGATTATTTAGTGCAACTGTGGGTTTTTTTTTTCTTTCAGACGACAATACTGAGGCCTAGAGGTCAAGTGATTTGCCCAAGGTTGCAGAACTGGGACTAGAACCCAGACCTTATTCCTGGTCCAGGGTTCTTTCTGTGATTATTAGTATGCTAGCTATTATTATTATTATTATTATTATTATGAAACCCAGATTTTCTTGACTAAAAGGCCAACTCTTTTAAACAATAAAAACTTTCAAGAATTTTTTCCTCTGTCTCTGACTTTCTCGCTCTGTCTCTTCTCTGTCTCTGTATCAGTCTGTCTCCCCCTCCCTTCTTTCTCTCTCTCTTTTTTTCTCTTTGTGTCTGTCTTCTATCCCCTTCTTTACCCCCTCCCCCAACCCCCTCATAACTCTACTTGCAAAGTTGTCTGTGGAGCTGTTTGAGAAACCCTGTCCTAGTTGATAGACCTTATGAGTTATGCAAAGGCGTAAACAAATGTAGATGATTAAATGTTCATTGAGATAGTCCCTGAGGGTTTGGTCTTTTTCTTAGTTTCCTCTAAAAAGAAAATCATATTCTTTAGTGAGGTGGTTTGGAGTGGGCATGGGAGTGACTTACATTGCTTGACAGTTGCATGGCTGACCTATTAGGGATGCAGGCTGGAAGGAGGAGGCATGGTGTAGGGTCGGGAATCAGAGGACCTGTCTGACCACCTGCCCTTCCCTGGACCTCACTTTCTCCTCATCTTTAGATGAGGGGGTTAGACTGGACTGACCTCTGAATTCTCTTCCAACTCAAAATCCGTGATTCTGTCACCTGGAATTGTAAGCCTGAGGATACTTCATTTCCTTGGAACTGAAGAGAATCATGGGTCATGCCAGGTCATGCCAGGTCAGGCCAGGAATGCTGTGCTTGATTCATGCCAGGAATTGTGGGCCCAGAAAATAAGTTTGCTAATGAAGGAATTTGCCCTAATGGTAACGGGGAGTTGTAATGGTAAAATCCAGGCCCACAACAAGTACATAGAAGATAAGAAGCCAAAAGAGAGGACTATTAGAGAGAACCTAGGAAGACATTGAGGAGAAGGAATTTAAAATTGAGTCTGGATTCGGAGAGTGGAGCATGTGCTTCAAAAAAGCTTTCACTAAAGGGGATGGGATCCCTCGAACCTGTTTTGGGACTGGAATGGGAGAAGTGAGGTATTCTGAGGCTGTTGATCCACCTTAGAAACCTGGTGTATCTGTTTCATCTAGTATCACCCAGAGGAGGGACATCTGCATATTTGGGGGAAAACTGACCAGGCTTTAAATCAGGTGGGATAATACCATGGAATCCATGCTGTAGTTTCTTTTTCTAGACTACTAACCAGCTATGATTAAAGCATCTCTCTTCTTTTTTGTGTATTGTTTCACATTGTGAATTCATTGTTGAATGGTGGATTGAGCATGAAGACTATTCATATTACAGAAAAGGACAAGACTGTAGGCTACAAAGTGCCCTGGAATCAGGAAGACCACTTACTCACTCAATCAGTCAATCAGTAAATATTTATTAAGCACCGTCTATGTGCCAAACACTGTGCTGAGCTCTAGGGATACAAAAAGAGGTAAAAGAAAGTCCCTTCGCTCAAGGAGCTTACAGTCTAATGGGGAGACAACATGCAAACAAATACATGCAAAGCAAGCTATGTACAGGATAAATAGGAGATAATTAACAGAGGGAAGAGACCCAAGTCTCAGAGACTTACTGGTTGTGTCACCCGGGGCAAGTCATGCTACAGCTCTCTGCCTCAGTTTTCTCATCTGTAAAATGGGGATAATAATAGCACCTACTTTCCAGTATTTGGAAAGCACTTTGCAGACACTTTGTCAATGTTGTTGGTTTGTCCATGAATCCTGTCTGACTCTTTATGACCCCATTTGGGGTTTTCTTGGCAAAGATACTGGAGTGTATTTCTCTGTTTCCTTCTACCGCTCATTTGACAGATGAGGAAGCTGAGACAAACAGGGTTAAGTGACTTGCCCAGGGTCATGTGGCTAGTAAGTGACTGAGGCCAGATTTGAATTCAGGGCCTCAAGTCTCCAGGGCTGGCCATCTACCGACTGCGCCAATGTTAGTTATTCATCTTTTTTTTTTTTAAAGGACTGAGTTGTTAAGAGTCACAAATTGAAGACTGTTTGAAGGTGGAAGAGACTAAAGCACATTTTGTTTACTAAATCCTCCTTTATTTGGAGGTTGCTTCCAAGGTCACTATCCCATTGATGGACAAGTCTAATTAATGGGTGATGCTGAGAGAATGAAAGGCCAGGAATGCTACTAATGATAGGTGGAATTACATCATTCCTTTTATTTCAGGATTTCAGAAGTCTTTCACAAGCTGTTTTTTTTGTGCTAAAAGATAGGGTGGGGAAACTCAGTCGCTCCGCTGATTGCAATTTTTTCCCCCAGAGTTGTATAGCAAGTCTGTGACAGGGTGGGGATAGACCCTCTAGAGACCTGATGGCGATCCTTCCCACACTCTTGTGAAAGCATCCAGTGAGTGCACAGATCGAGGGAGTAGATTAGGGTGGGGTCTCTGTGCAGAGTCGCCAGCTCTTTTGTAAGGAGAAACTTCATGTCATTCCTTGAACCCTTAAAAGTAGTTAAGTCACCTAGCGTTTATTAAGCACCTACTGTGTGCCAAGCCCTGTTAAACACCAGCGATACAGGGAAAGGCAAAAGGTAGTCCCTGATATCAAGAGCTCATGGCCTAATGATGGAGACGCTATGCAAACAACTAGATACAAGCAAGATAAATTTGGAGTGATATCAGAGGGAAAGGCATTAAGTAAGATTGAGGGCTGAGAAAGTCTGCTTGTGGAAAGGGGAAGTTTAGGTGAGATTAGAAGGAAGCCAAGCTAGGTATGAAGCAGAGATGAGGAGGAAGAGCATTCCAGGCGTGCCGGACAGCCAGTGAAAATGCTCAGAAGTGGGGTGTTGTGTTCAGGGAACAGCAAGGCAGCCAGTGTGATGATATTACCGATTATGTGGAAGCCGGGAGTAAGATGTGAGAGGGCTGGAAAGATGGTGGTGGGAGGAACAGGTTTTAAATGGCTTTGAAAGCCAAACAGATAATTTTATAGTTGATTCTGGAGGTAATGGTTGTTGTCCTTTGTTCTGGAAGAAGACCTAAATGACATCACTCTGTCGGGGTCAAGGTACAGTGTGTCCAGCTGCGGCTGACCAGACCAATACAAGCTCAGAATGCCCTACCACAGGTCAGGCACAAATAAGTCTATATGTACATTTGGAATGGAGATATCTCTAAATTCGTGCATCCCACATTTCTTTTGAGCTACCGCAATTCTGCTTTGATCATAGAGTACAGTGCCTTCCTTCTTTGATGTGGGCACGCCCTGCTGGGCGGTCCTGTGCCAGCATCTCCCATGTCTTACAATTGATTCCATAGTTCTTCAGAGAGACCATGAGAGTGTCCTTGTATCACTCCTTCTGACCTCCATGTGAGAGCTTGCCTTGTGTGAGTTCTCCGTAAAATAGTCTTTTAGGCAAATACACTGTTGGCATTCGAATAATGTGGCCAGCCCACTGGAGTTTATTGAATAAGAAGGTAATATGGTCGGACTGGTGTTTTAGGAAGATCAATCTGACAGCTGTATGGGGAATTGTATTGGAGTGGGGAGAGCCTTGAGACACCAACCATCAGGTTACTGGAATAATCAAGATGTGCGGTGATAAGGGCCTGTATCAGAGGAGAAAAGGGGGGGATATACAAGGGATGTTAAGGTGGAAACCATAGGACTTCACCACTGCCTGCACGTAGGGAGTGAGATATGGAGAAATTAAGAGTGAGGAGGACATCTAGGTTGTGAACGTGGGTGACTGGAAGAAGGATGAAAAAGGAAAGGGAAAATGTCACTGGTGGCTATTATTTTTCCTGGAAATTCTGGCAAATCTTGGTGTGGTGGTGGGAAGGGACACAACTTCCCAGGTAAAGATAATTGAGCTGGGTGGCCCAGAGGTTAGAGTACTTGGAGTCAGGGACTCCTGAATCCACATTCTCTCTCTGTGACGTTGGGCACGTTGCAGCTCTCATCCTTGGTTTGCTAATCTGTAAAATGGGAATAATGATAGCACCTACCTCCCCAGGGTGGTCGTAAGGATCAAGTAAGATAACACGTGGAAAGTGTTTTGTGAATGTTAACGTGTTATATCAATATGAGATGATGATGGTAATTATTTACTAGCAGATTCTGATATATTTGTCTAGGAGGCCCTAGATTAGGAAATTTCTAGAGCGGTGAAAGATTGCCTAATTCTGGGCAATCTCTCAGCTAAAAGCTAGGGAGTAGGAATGGAAAGAATGTTGGGTTTGTATTAGAAAGATTGGGATTCTCACTTTTCCTCAGTCACTTGCTAACCTGTGGAAGATATGTTCGTTTTTGAGTCCCCATTTCCTCTTTCATAAAAATGGGAGTAGTAATAGTTGATGGGACAATTAGGTAGCTCAGTGAATAGATGAGCACTGGGTCTGGAGTCAGGAAGATTCATCTTCCTGAATTTAAATCTGTCCTCCGTCACTTACTAACCATGTGACCCTGGGCAAGTCACTTAACCTTTTTGTCTCAGTTTCTTCATCCGAAAAATGAACTGGAGAAGGAAGTGGGAAACCACTCCAGTATCCTTGTCAAGAAAACCCCAAAATGGGACCACGGAGAATTGGACGTGACTGAAACGACTGAATAATGACAACAAAAATAATAGTTGAAAGAGAGCTGGATTTGGAGTCAGGAGCTGAATTCAGATCTTGAATACTTGCTAGCTTTGTGACCTTGGACAACTCTATTTACTTCTCTGGGTCTCAGTTTCCTCATCTGTACAATGACAGAGGAGGGGAGGTAGCTATTGATGACCTCCAAGGTATTTTCCATCCCTTATTCTAGGTTTATTTGATCCTAGTCAGGCCATGTACCTCGCAGGGCTCTTGTAAACTTTTAAGTGCTTATATAAATGAGTTATTATTAAAGTCTTTTGGGTCCTTTCCAGAGCCCTTGGCTTGAGAGGTCAGGTGTTTTTTTGAATGACTGGGGGCAGAGCTCCTGGTCTTATCTGTGTTGCAGCTTTCGGGAGCCTCCAGAACTTTTATAGGGAGTCCAGTCTCCTGTGGACCTAGGAATGTTTCAGAGCCTGACCTCAGTGCCGTGCCATGGATTGAACCTGGCAATCTGAGCGAGGAACTGAGCTGGCTCCTAGGCCTGGTCATTTGCTCTCTTACTTTCTTATTGTCCTGAGCTTCTGAGTTAGCTGTTCCTGCTGTGGTGGGAATATCACTGACCTGCAGGACCTGACAAGCCCCAGAGGATTCTGCCGCTGCCTGGGACATCATAACCCTGGCTGCTAGACCTGTGTAAGAAACACTACTGGTGAGCATCTCCTCCACCCTGCAGTTGGGTTTGAAGACAAATGGCCTACCCTTGCTCCAAAGACTAAATTTGTCCTGGAATTTTAAGCAATTCAGCAAGAGATAGGTGGTAGATAGAGCTATTATTAAGCACCTACTATGTGCCATGCACTGTGTTAAGTGTGGAGAATACAAATAGTCCTACCAGAAAGCACCTCGATTTGAATTTGGGTCCCTGAGGCCCTTTGAAAGCGGTGTTCCTTACAACACTCTTTAACCAAATTTGAAGGAAGAGGTTGTAATGCATCCTGGGGCTATGAAAGATTTCAACAGAGACCGCACTGTGAAGTCCAACAGAAAATTAAAATCTGTTTCAAAACTTTCTAGACAGACCCAAATCAAGGAAAATAAAACTCACACTGAGACCCGTAAGTCTGCCAAGCCTAGAGTTATGAGGCCAAAGGACAGGAATCTGTTTCCCCCAAGATTCACTCAACCTCTGTTTTGGCAAGTGGTGTAGAGATTGGGGGCGCCCCTGGAAGTTCACCGAAAGGAGAACATAAGTCAGTGGCATGTAGCCCGGTAGAGAGTTGGGGAACGGGCATGGAATTTTTTTGAGGTTTTACATGAAAACCACATTTAATGTTCTATCCAAATCAAGTTACCTTTTCTTTTCTTTTCTTTTTTTTTTTTATTTTGTTTTGTTTTAGGCAATTGGGGTTAAGTGACTTGCCCAGGGTCACACAGCTGGGAAGTATCAAGTGTTTGGTCTGAGGCTGGATTTGAACTCAGGTCCTCCTGACTTCAGGGCTGGTGCTCTATCCACTGCGCCACCTAGCTGCCCCTCAAGTTACCTTTTCTATTGACTGCTTTTATAGAAATTAAGAAGAGATGTCCGTAGATTGCTTAATTCATACCCTTTCCTAAATATGCAGGACTGTATCCTGATAATTGTCTAACTGGATGGCCCAGTGATACTGGGAACTATTTTTCAGATTACTGCAAGTGGATTCATTCTCTCTCTCCCCCTCCTGCATTTAGTAAACATTGAGCATCTACTCTGTACAGTGAGTTACTTGGTATTAGGGAAAAAAACCAGTTGGGTAAGACATGCCTCTGCCCTCTACAGAGCTTCAGCTAGCAAAGCATTTATTAAGCTTAGTCTTCAATTAGTAAGTACTTCTTTTTTTCTTTTGTCTTTTTTTAAACAAACATTTATTAAGCTCATTATGGTCTAGATACTATAGTAGGTACTATGGCTACAAAGACAAAAAGAAAAGAAAAGAAACACAGCTCTGCTTCTTCCCCACATGCTTATGTTCTATCAAGGGAGAAAAATATAAAGATAGGAGTTTGTACAAAATCGAGACCAAATAGATAAAAGGTAATTGTATAGGGAAGGCACTAGCAGCTGGTGGGGATGGGGTAGGGATCAAATAAAGGCCTCGTGTAGAAGGTGATGCTTGACCTCAACATGGGAGAAATCTAGGCATCCCTAAGAGGGGCGGGATGGATGAGAAGTGAGTGCATTCCAGGCATGGGAGCAGTGCTTCTGCAGGAGCACGGAAATGAGAGATAGTGTGTCATGTGTGAGGACCAACAGGAAAGGTCAGTTTAGCTGGACCACCGAATGCTCCAAGGGGCGTAATGTACCATAAGGCTGGAAAGGTAGGTTGGAGACACGTTATGAGCTTCCGGCTCCATTCCTAACTTGGTCTTTTTCACCTTGACAAACGTCTTCCAGGATCCATATCGTCACTTAGGCACGTGTTCCTTTTTTGACTTTCCCTGAAATCTCTTTACAGTGAAAAAAATAAATAAAAAATGATCTGCCCTCCCACTCATCCTTTTATCTTTCCCCTTCTGCTTGCCGCCTTCCACCCCCACTCCTCTACCTTGACAGATTTTTTTGTAGTAAACCACTTTTGGTTGGAGTAGAAACCTTTCTTCCTTCTCCCCCAAAAGGAAATTCTTATATTCTTACTTGAGCAATTGTGTTTTTATAACCCGGTAAATTATAGATTGCTAAAACCCAAGAGGGTGGGTATGACATTCTTTGATCGACTGTCAGATATCCTGAATCTCTCCCTTTTGGCAGCCTTTTTCTGACTGAGTAATATGTGTTGAGTGGGGAGAAGGTGTGCCCGCTCCCCTCTTAACATTGGAGAGTGGGCTCTCCTTTGTCTCCCACTTCATGAAGCTGATGATACTCTGGGAGACAGTTGATGGAATTGTCTTGAAGAAGTTTGATGTTTTTGTGCACATTCATTTCATTTTGGAGTATTCAGTATCAACATCTATCACCCTTAGGGATGACAGATAAATTGTCTGCCAGGGTGCACCCAACCTTGATCTGACTGCTGTTTTTGCTTTAGCCCCAGTCCGTTTACAGGGAAGCCCTTCTCAGGATTGCTTTGCTGGTTGGGTCCAGCGTGGGGCTGGACTGGAGGAACTTCTGGGTTCTAATAATTGTCTCTGGTAGATCATTTAATGCTTTTACAGTAGCTTTCCACACTGATTTAAAATGTTTTATAGAAGAATTTTAATTAACTTTGACTTTGTGTTCTTTAAGAAAACAGGGAGCTCTGAAAGCCTCTGACACTGGCAGTGTACCCTAGGCAGATCACTTAACCTTTGTTTGCCTCAGTTTCATCATCTGTAAAATGGCTACAATAATAGCAGCTGCCTCTCAGGGTTGTTGTGAGGATCAAATGAAATTATATTTGTAAAGTGCTTAGTTCAGGGCCTAGCACACAGCAAGCATTTAATAAAGGCTTGTTTCCTTCTTTCTTTTTCCTCTCCCTCCTTCCCTTCCCTCCCTCCTTTCCTTCCTTCCTTTCTCCTACCCTCCCTGTCTCTTTCCTTCCTTCTCTTTGCTTCACTTCCTCCTTCCTTCCCTTCTTCTTTTCTCATTTATCAGATCAAGGTCCCCAGTGCTTAGCCTAAGGCCTGGTACATAGTAGGTGCTTAATAAATGCTTGCCGACTGACTTATCCTAGTTCTTTCAGGAGTTTGTAGGTGTTACATTCAAGGTTCTGATGTGAATGATGGTCTTTGCTTGTCCTTCTTGTTTTCTGTGTGTGAGGTGTCCTGCATCTTTCTGGATGCTTCCTTGAGCAGCTCCTCGTAGGAATTTGGTCTTCCTTTCCCTTGAGGTTTTCCTCATCTGCAGGAAATCTTTGCTCTCAACAGTGCTGACCATCTCCCTTACTAAGATGGGGGCCCCCTTCCGTTGTATCCCTTGTCTCTTATTCTCCACAATGAAAGACATCCCGGTAGAATCTAAGACTTTTGAGGGTGGTAAAGACTGTCTCTTTTTTTTTTTTGCTTCTGAATTTTAAGCAACGGTGCCCTGCACATCAGAGGTGCCTCATAAATGTTTGTAGAATTGTTTAATTAAGGATAGAAACAGACAAGTCTGTGCTTTTGCATCTAGCTTAAAAAAAAACTGTCCTCTGAATTTTGACCCTAAAGTTAAACTCTAAGAGTGTGGTCTATAAATGAGTAACAGGCAAGGTTCTGTTTTACTCCTTCTGTCCCTAAGTTGGACAAAATGAGGAGCCTGCAAGTGTTTGTAAGACGTGGAGGCAAGATGGTACAGTGGAAAGAGAAATCAGATGACCCGGGTTCGAATTCTGCTTCTGAGGCTTCTGTCTGTCTGATTTTTGGAAGAGTTATTTAACTTTCCTATCGGCCTCATTTTCCTCTCTGTAAAATGAGGTTGGACTATGATGGCTCAGAGTTCCCTTCTAGCCTCGATTTATGATTCCAGTTTGTGTCATGGTGAGATGGGTGGGGGGTGAAACTTGTAAGCCTTCACATTTAAATCTATATTAAATAAGTCACTCTAATCCATTTAACTTTTGAGCACCCAAAACATTCCAGACTTTCAGTTTATGTTGTTGTTCAGTGATTTCAGTCATATCTGACTTTCCATGATCCCATTTGGGGTATTCTTGGCAAAGATACTGGAATGGTTTGCCATGTCCTTCTCTAGCTCATTTTATAGATGAGGAAACAGAGGCAAACAGGGTGAAGTGACTTGCCCAGAGTCGCACAACTAGTAAGTGTCTGAAGCTGCATTTGAACTCAGGTCTTCTTGACTCCAGGCCTGGCACTCTATGCACTGCACCACCTAGCTGCCCAGCCTTTCAGTTAAACATGTGTTTGTTAAGTATTAATTATTGTAAGAGAGGCTATATGATTTAGTAGATAGAAGCTGGCCTCTGACATATGTGGGCTGTGTGACTCTGACAAAGTCATTTAGCCTCTTGGGTCCCCAGGAAGCTCTGTAAGATGTTAAGTTGCAGAAAATCAGCAGTTGTAGATCTGAAGTGGTCTGAAACGAGAAAAACAAACCAAAAAAACCTCTGCAGATCTATGTCTGAGACACTGTGTTCAGTCCAGAATATGTGTGTGTGTGCGTGTGCGTGTGTGCGTTGTAATGCCCATCTGCAATTGTAGGGTCTCAAGACCAAGGACTGGAAGAGACATTAGTGCTCATCTCATTCAAGCCACTCATTTTATAAATAAAATTAAAAAAAAAGGGAGCCTGACTGTCACGGTGGGGTTTACCATCTTAGATAACATTCTGTCGCGTTGAGATATTGAATAGTAAGATTACAATATGCTTTTTTTCCTTCCCCAGAAGCTAGAGATTACATGTTTTCTGAATCCTATGTCTAACAAAAAATTAATGAGTGATGACTTTGTTTTGTTTTAGGGGAGCTATCCAGTTTGGGAAGATTTTATAAACAAAGCAGGAAAGCTACAATCCCAGCTTCGGTAAGTGGACATATGTTATTTTTCTTCCAGGCTGTCCCAGAACTGTTATTTTTATTGCATTGATTGGACACATTTAGGGCATCATTAGAAAAGTAATTTGAATGTTATGTGTACAAGTATATAGAACCTAATGGAACTTTTTCTTAAATTAACACCATATTAAGGTTTAGTATATTAAAATGTCATATTAACCTAAGAGTCTGGTTTAGTGAACAGGCACTGGACCCCAAGAATCAAGAGACTGGTGTTTTAATCATTGGCTTACCCATTAAACTTACATAAAGTCACTTAGTTTCTCCATCATACATTGAATTCTTGCTGTGTTGACTTTATAGAGTTATTATGAAGTTTATATGAAAGTTCATATGAAATTATGTAATGTAATTGTGAAAAGTATAAAGAACTATTATAGATACAAGGGAGAATTAAAGGGTAAGTGGATAGTAGTTTGTACTTGAAGATAGGAAGGACCTAGCTTAGAATCCCACTTCAGACACTTATCAGCAAATCAGTTAAATTCTCTGAGCCTCATTTGCCTTATCTGTAAATGGGGATAAGAGCATCTAATTCACAGATTTGTCCTGAGGCTCAAATGAGACCCCGTATTGTAAAGCACTTTGCCAGCTGGAAAGTGCTATATAAATGTAACTGCTATTATTATTACTTTATGGCAAGCTTTCTAGTGCCTTAATGTAAAATATTTATATAAATATATGCACACTTAACCTTTATTATCCCATTTGATGTAAAATAGAAATGCTTATTTCAAAATCTTTCATTTAAATAAATTAAAGCACTTAAAACATGACTGTTTTAAAATACTTATTTCAATAATTTTCATTCACCATATTTGGTGATTTTGTTGACTACTTTGAGTTTAGAAATATGGTTTCTTGGTGAGCCTATTAGTTAAGTATTTTGATGAATGAAAAGCCTCTATGCTGGCAGGGTTACCAGAGAGAGTGATCAGTAAGCACTCTTAGCTCAGCAATTCAGGGTGAGTGAAGGACAGGGGATGAAGAGATCATTGTTCCCTTACAGTTAAATGGAATGAGCCTGCCATCCGCCCCAAGTCTGTGAGGCCTCTAGACAACTGATTACCAACTGCTGGTCATCCATGATACTTATTATCAAAGTTCTTTATTGCTTAAAACCTGTAAACTTAAATAAATAAATGTTAAAAAACATGTGTATGTGTGTGTATATATGTGTATGTGTGTATTTATTTATCCCTCCCTTCCTTCCTTTTTCCCTCCTTCCTTTCTTTCTTCCTTTCTCCCTCCCTCCTTCCTTTTTTCCTTCCTTCCCTCCCTCCTTTTCTTTCTTTCTCTCTTTCTTCCTTTCTTTTTTCTCTCTTTCTCTCTTTCTCTGTCTCTTTCTTTCTTTCTTCCTTCCTTCCTTCCTTTCTCCTTCCTCTCTGTGTCCTTTTCCTCTGCCTTGAGCTCCATCCTTTTCTCTATCGCTGCTCCATGAACCATGGATAATTAGCTTTGCTCATGGAATTTAGAAAATATTTAGATAATTCATTATAGTTTGGTTTAGAGATTACCACTTCAGACTACACACTTGGGAATCCCCTTACTGTCAGGGAACACCAGAAGATGAGTGGGTTCTTAATATGGGTTGTATTTTCTAGTTGCCAAATCCCTCTTTAGTCCTATTCAAGACACATGGGCTTGGAAATTCTGAAACTGAACTCATCATCTCTTTTCTACAATGCCATGCCTTTTCCTAAAACCCTACACGTCCTTCCTTTAACTCCATTTCTGTTAGAGTATCTTCAACATTATTATCAGCCAGCATTTACTGAGTGCATACTTATGCTAGGTGCAGTGTTGGGGATACAAAGAAAAGCAGAAACATAGACCCTGCCCTCAAGGAACTTCCATTCTAATGGGGAAGACAACTTCTACATAAATAGGAATATTCAAGACAAATACAGGGTAGATGGAGAATAGTTTTAGAGGCAGAGGCTCTAGCAACTAGGGGGACTGAGAGAAGTCTTAAAGGAAGCCAGGGATTCTCTGAGGCAGAGATAGGGAAATGGAACACTCCAGTCATGGAGGTTAGCCATTGAAAAGGCAGGGAGACCAGAGATGGAGCACCGATATTTGTAGGCTAGTATGACTGCAATGTAGGGTGTGGAGGGAGGAGGAATCTGTAAGAAGACTGGAAAGATGGGAAGGGGTCAGGTTGCTTAGTAATTTAAATGCCGTTAATGTCCTTGTAGTCCCCTAAGTTTGAAATTTTGGTTGCCCATGTAGATCAGTGGTTAGCAAAGGCTCTGCAGTGAGTTCTGCGAAGCGTGTCTTGAATTGTAGTAGACTCAGCCTTGCATACACAAATACAAGTCTCCCAACTCTTCCAAAGGCTGCTCCAAATTGAACAATACAATACTATGTCATAGGCAGAAAAAAAAAAGTTTGCAAACTACCAGTATAGATTATTTTCTTCTTAACTGATTCTTCATTCATTGCCTCTTGCATTTATTTCTCTTTTGCTGGTACCATCATTCCTAGGCCAGATGTGTTTAGCCTCTCATTCCTGAATGACTCCAGTGGTTTTCTATTTGATTGTCCTGCTGCCAGTGTTTCTCCACTGGATCTGGATCCAGAGCCCGTTTCTAATGGTTACTACCTTTGTGACCCTAGGAAAGTCATTTAATCTACCTATGCCTCAGTTTCCTCAAATGTCAAATGAATGGCTTAGACTGGGTGGCCATTGCATTCCCTTCCAGCTGTGGCTCTGTGATCCTTCTAATCAATTTTGTACCCTTGCTGTTATGTTAATATTCCTAATAGCCATTTTCATAATTTCTCTGATTACAACCTGTAGTCATTTCCTGAATCTAGAGGCATCAGTCTAATAGTCAAGGCCCTTTGTCGTTATTCTTCATTCGTCCCTCCGTAATCTAGCTGGACACTTCCCACATGGGATTCTGTGGAATGCGGGTGCTTTGTGATATGACTAGGGGTTTGATTCATCAAGCTTTAAGTAAGGGCCTGCCGTGTGCCAGGCGAGGCATTGTGCTAGGCCCTGGGGATACAGAGACAGAAAGGAAGTAGTTCCCACCCTCAAGTAGTTTATTGGGTTGGAAGGTCTGAAAAACAGATGCGCAGATAAATATACGCAAAATATGGGTGGTGTACTTGAGGGTAGGGTTGTAGAGAGTGAGTCCTGACAACTGGGGAGATCAGGCAAGGCCTCATGTCTTGAAGAGAGTTTGGGCTTCCAGACGGAGGGTGCATTCCCAGATATGGGGCACAACTTATACAAAGACATGGAGACAGGAAATGGAATGTCATTTATGGGCAGCATCAAGTAGGTTCTTTTGGTGGGTATGTAGGTATTGTGAGGTAAGAAAATTTCAGTACTAGTGATATTTTTCCCTCTAAAATGAAATTAATTATGCATATAGTATATTTTTATGTGAAAACAGTCTTATTTTCTGCTTCAAAATCTTCTGAAATCTTCTCTCCTCCTTCATGAACCCTTTATGGTGGTGGTGGTAGTGGTAATTCATGTCCTTGGTCCAACATTTGGTCGCCCATGTAGATCAGTGGTTAGCAAAGGCTCTGCACTGAGTTTTGTCAGTCAGTGTATTTAAAACCCAAAGGTGTTCTGAGGCCAAATGTAGGTTTGAGAAATGCTGATGTAGCTGACCCTATATATCATTATTCCCCAACATAAATCATGTCAGAGAAGCCTAGAGCTTTCAAGATTTAGCTCTAAAATCCCATTTCATACATAGATGAATGAAAAAGCATTCATCAAATACTTACTGTGTGTGAAGCACTGCGCTAGGCCCTTGGAACAGAAATGCAGAAAACAATACAGTCCTTGGCTTCAAGAAGCTTCCATTCTAATAGGGAAAGACAACATATAAAGAGGAGTGGTGGCCAAAGGAGGGGTGTTTTGGTTGGGAAGTCATAGGAATGGTGGAATCATAGGGTAGTTTTTGTCCTTTCCAGGAATGTTAGGATTGACTCGATGGCATTTCCCAGAGCTAGGGGACGGGGAGCAGAAGCAGCACAGTGTGTCTGGCTTGTTTTTGTTTTTGTTTTTTTTAAGGGAGAATTCTCTTTAATTGGGAGCATAAGGCTTCAGGGCTGGAGAGATGGGAAGAGGCATGGCATGAAGAGGGCCAGAGAGCTGGTCAAGAAACTGAGTTTCAGAAAAGGGAGATGACTTACCCAAGGTCTCGTAGCTGAGAAACAGCGAGCTAGCCTGGGAGCCCAGGTTTTCCCACTCCCAGCCTAATGATATTTCTGTACCATCATGCTACATGCACTCTTACTGCTCCTGATTTACCTCCCTCTCCATTTTTCCTCATCTTCCATCTCAGTTCCATATTTAGGGTCAGTGGCTCGTAGTCCACACTTCTCCATTGACAGATAAGGAAATTGAAGCCCACAGAGCTCCAGCGACTTGCCCAGAATCACACAAGCATGAGTGGCTGAGCTAGGATTCAAATCCAGGTCTTTGTTGTTCCATTGTGTCTGAGTCTATAACACCCCCCCCCCCTTTGGGGTGGTTTCTTGGCAGAGATACTGGAGTGGTTTGCCATTTCCTTCTCCAGCTCATTTTACAGATGAGGAAACTGAGGCAAACAGGGTTCAGTGACTTGCCCAGGGTCACACAGCTAGTAAGTGTCTGAGGCAAGATGTGAACTCATGAAGATCAGTCTTCCTGATTCCAAGCCCAGTGCTCTTTCCACTGAGCCACTTAGCTGCTCCCGAAATCCAGGGCCCCTGACTTCAAATCTGGGGGCCCTTCCACAGTGTCTCTTTTGAAGCCCAGTTCAAATCCCAGCCTCTTCCCTGATACCTTTTCTGACTACCTCAGATTCTAGTGGGCTTTTATTAACACCATATAACCTATAACACAAAGAGAAACTTGATTGGATTTTTTTTTTGTACCTACCAGAAACAAGACACATTTTGTCTTCCTGACAAGTTTAAGCTTCTAGGGGTCAGAGATCATTTCTTCTTCTCCATCCCTTATTGCAGTTCTAAAGGGCACATTGGTAGCTGCTCATTAAATACTTTTTGAGCTGACTTTTTATGTTAGTAAAAGAATGAGGGTAGGATACAAGGAAAGACATGAATAATTCCTAATCTAATAGGGTGAAATTCAATCACTCCTGTGATGCCATGGGTTTGTTGCATCACAGGACCTCCTCCTTTTCTTCCACCCATAATCTCCAGGCCTTGGCTTCATAAATTTCCCCTTACTGGTTTCCTGCCCCGCCAACTTTCTGATCCTAGGCTTTCTGACCCTCCTTTTTTCTGTTGCCTTAAAATAATACATAGTCCTATTTTACATGTTTGGAAGATAGGGAGAAGGGTATGAGATTACAAAAGTCTTGCCCCATCTTTGTAGAGGTGAGGGACCATGGGTGTGGAGCCCTGCATGTGATGCCAGACTTTTTTTGATATGTTGGTGAATTTTGCTAATTTGTTTTTCCTGCTTTTTCTGGTTAGATTGCCTGAATCAAATTGATAGCCAGATGAAATGACTCTCTGCCTTTGAAGTGAAGTTTTGTTACTCTCTCTTGCCCTAGATGGCATTTGGCTCTCCTTTCCTTTCTGGAGGCCCCAAGGGGCCCAGGCCCTCAGTTTCTTTCGAGTCCAACACTGCTCAAAGTATTACTCCTTTTGAAGCCTGGGCTCTCTAGATGATATCTCTTTCCTCCTTGCCTTGGCAGAGCTCAGACGACAGACACACACCCTGGAGCCAGTAAGCAAAGGACACCTGTCTCACATCCTGTTGCTGGCTCCAGTGACCTCTCTGGGTTCAGGTTGGGTCACAGTTCACATCTCTTCCCCATCTCCCAGGGTAGGGATTCATAGGTTCTTAGATTAAGAGGTAGCAGAGATTATCTAGTACATACCCTCCCCCCGCCATTTTGCTTAGAGAGATTCAGTGACTTACCCATAGTCATGTGAGTATAAATGACAGGGCCAGGTTTTGAACCTAGGAGGAAGCTGAGGCTCAAGTTTACAAGAGAAAAATAGCTTAAGAAAAGGTAAAATTTTCTTCAGTCTTTCAAGGACCTGTGGTTCCATCCGTGTGGATTCTCCTTCCATGGGTACAGGATAGACCACAGCTCCTCCGTGGCTTACTCAGAAGGCCTTTGAGAGTTGTAGTTGTCGTGGTCAGTTTTGGGGTGATTGGCCTCTCTGAACTAAGCTAGATCAGTGCTTGGACAACAGAAAGCTGTGGAACTTACAGTTCTTAGTATTAAATCATCTCCCCACTCCCAACAAGCAAATGTAGGCAGGTTTGGAACAACACACCCCTTTTCTCAAGCTCAGGGGCTAAATGCCTGCTTTGACTCCCACAATTCTGTGCATATGTGTCATTCCATAATGCATATTTCAATAACATTTAAAAAAATTTAATTAAAAAAACTTTTTTCCATAGCATTTGAAGATTAACAGAGCATCTTCACCACGACCCGAGAGATAGGTAATATAAGTACCATTACCTTCATTTTACAGACAGGGAAACCAAGGCTCAGGTCAAGGACATATCTTTCAAGTACAGTGACTGGCTCTAGCTTCATTCTTCAATTGTACTGGTACAGGACTTTGTCTTTACCCAGAATTTTTAGTGCTGGGCGTGGGGGCTTGGATATCATCCACCTTGTTTTATAAATGGGGAAACTGACTTCCAAGGAAGTAAAGTGCCCAAGGTTACGTGGATATTTAGTGGCAGGCTTGAGACTTGAAACTTGAAACTAGGTTCCTGGCTTTGAGTCTAGGTCTCTTGCTGCTAGGCCTGAAACTAGAGGGTTTTTTGTCTCCTAAAACATTTAAAAGTTCTCAGTCCTTCAGAATGACTAGTTTTCTAACTTTTTTGGGTACTTTCTTGCCCATGGGGTGTATGGGTTATGCAGGGAGGACTAGCTCTGGTGGGAGGGCTTGCTGAGCCCTTTTCAGGGCTGCTCATCTATCTTTGGGGTCCACCTGTGACCCAGCTCTCACCTGTGCCTTCAAGAAGCTGTGGCAGGCACAGTGACCACACCCTGATAAAACCATCTTGGCAGATGGGCTAAACCAGGCTGAGGGTAACTGACAGGTCTCAAACCCATCGGTGAGTTAGGGGGATGTCTACCCCAAGCATGTGAAGACTTCCCCTGGCAGAATGGGCAGATGAGAGCAGTTTGTTCCAGAGGCCATGAAGGTGGCTGAAGCAGGTGCTGCAGATGGCTCGCTTGTAGCTTGGTTAGACATCAAAGCATCCTGGGCCATCACCAGTTGTCTTGACCTTTGTTCTGCCACTGGATTTCCGCGATACTAGAAGAGATAGTGAAGCTGGTGACTTTGTGCAACTCTGCCTCACTTAAATGCAATTCAAGAGCAAGATAGCACCCTATGATGTCATTGGACCTCTTTGAAAACAAAGGAACCAACAGCAACCACAACAATATTGCCCATGCCACTTGTGAAACTATGATTAAATTTAAATGATGGGTAAAGACTTAAATAAGAATAAATTGAGCCATTGTGCTAGAAAAAATAACAGGGATTTAAATGAGCTTTCTAATGTCCACAATTTTTGTTAACTAAATTGTTTGCATTTGAAGAGTTTCTCTTTTTTTTTTAATAATAAAAATACTTTGGGTGATTGTGTTTTTGTGTTGTGTGATATTTATTTTCTAATACCTCGCTTTGTCTTGCTTCAGCATGAAGCTTTTCCTGATCTTTCAGCAAGCTTCTCTTGTCCAGATTAAAAATATAAGGCCTCAGTTTTGAAGCATGCTTCTAATACAGCTCTTCCTTAACTTTCTTTTGGGACTGCTTGCCGTGCAGTTAGAGACTCTGCCATTCTTATGTAGGACAGTGCTTCTTCTGGAATCTACAGGCCATGTTGCTTATTTCCATCATCTTTATAGGTTATTTCTTACCTTCTGTAACTCCTCCTATTCTTTGAATTTCCTTCTTCAGATCCTCACGCTTGGTCATACAGTTTGTTACTACCTCCACATACATCCCCCTTCTCTTCACTCACACAGTCACCAGCATGGTTCATACTTTCATCATCTCTCCTTTGGACTATTGCAGTTATTGGCCTTCCTGTCTCAAGTCTCACCCCATTTCAGTCCATCTTCTGCTCTGCTGCCAAAGTAATTTCCCCAAAGTATAGATATGACCATGCCACCCTTTTCCCCCTTTGAGTAGATTCCAGTGGTCCTCCTTTCCTCTAGAATTAAATATAAACTCTGCAGAACCTGGCTTTCCATTCTAACACCTTTCTCCCCTCCAAATACTCCATGGTTCAGCCATACTGCTTTGCTTGCCTGCCTACCCATCCTCACATATGACCCTGTCTCCCAACTTTGTGCATTGGCATTGGCTTTCCCCTCTCCCTAGAATACTCTCCCTCCTTGCCACCCCCTCTTATATTCTCTGGCTTCCTTCAAGACTCAGTTCATACACCACCTTCTTCAGGAGGCCTTTTTTAGTGACCCATCCCAACCCCAGCCCCAAATTGCTAATGCCTTTCCCTCTGAGGTTATCTTCTGTCTACTCTTTATGTATCTTGTATTGATCTACTTATGTACATATTCTTTCCCCAATTAGATTGTAAGGTCTTTGAGGTCAGAAATTTTTCTTTGTATCCTCAGCACTTAGCGCAGTGCCTGGCATGTACTAAGTGTTTAATAAATGCCTGTTGATTGATCAGAAACTGATCTGCTCCCACTGTGAATTCTGGGTTCCATTTTAGAAAACAAACAAACTTGGTATTTAGAGCTCCAGACATCCTATGCAAAGCCCTTTTGACTACTATCAAGATGCTTATTTTAAGAAGCGTTTCAAAATCTTTAATTAAAAGGAACTACTACTAATCTAGACTAGTAATCTCTCCTTTTTCTCAAGTTAGATTTAAACATTTTTCCCTCTTGCTATCTTATCCTTTGTCATGTATTTGGTGATGCTGTAATTATTGCCCTCTGTTGAAAAATAGTATCATAGATTTCGTTTCCTGGCCCCCTGGAAGATGTAATGTTTTAAAAAAAAAAAACATTTTCTGGTGCATCTCCTCTAACACATGCTCATTGAGGGATAGATTATTTCCTGGCCCAGTTTTCATTCCCAGCTGCAATGACTACATTCTCTGTAAAGCAGGGATTCTTAGCCTTTTTGGTGAGCCCTTTGGCAGTCTGGTGAAGCCTCGGAACTCCTCAGAATCAAATGCACAAAATAAAAATATGTGGAAGTACAAAGGAAATCAACTCTATAGCAATGAAGTTATTAAAATGTATATTTTTAAAAAAGCAAGTTCACAGATGCCAGGTTAAGAATTCCTGCCAGAAACGTACTTCTGGGCTCAGGATCAGACACCTAGGGCTGATATCTGGCTCCCGACCTGGGCAAACCCCTTCAATTCTGGGTCCCAGTTTCTTTCTCCATAAAACAAGGAGGTTGGACTATATGATCTCTGAGGGTCCCCCCCCAGCTCTAGCATTCTAGAATTGTATGTTTGTGGTTTTCTCTGTCTCTCTCTGTCCCTGCCTCTGTCTGTCTTTGTCTCTCATTCTCTCTTTTCAGACTATCTCTCTACCCAGTTCCTCTCTATCTCTGTTCTCTCTGTCTCTCCCTTCTTTGTCTCTGTCTCTCATTCTCTCTCTGTCTCTTTCTCTCTCCCTCTCCCCCTCCCTCCCTCTCTTTGTCTCTCTTCCACCTCTCTCTGTCTCTGTCTGTTTCTCTGTGTCTGTTTCTCTATCTCTCGTTTATAGCTTTTGTAGAAATGGGGATCTTTTGAGAGACACTTGTTGTTTTAACATTTCTAACCACCAAATCACGGAATTTCAGAGTTGGTAGGGAACTCAGTGGCCATATAGTCCAACCCCTAATGAATTTCTTCTATGACACCCCCACCAGGGGTCCGTCTTAGTTTTGCTTATAGACCTCTAAAGAATGTGGGGAAGTTTGCTGCTTCTTGTAGCGCGCTATCTTTTCCATCTCAATCCTGAATTTTCTATTTTAGTAACGGAATGCTCTGGTGGAATTGGATCCCAACTACAATTGTTTATTGACTCATATTAACGAGATAGTCTGCTGGTATTGAGTCTGGTGTTAATATAATCTCGTTTTTATGAATTACATTTTATTTTTTAATAAACAGAAACCCTTCTTTTCTCCTTCATACAAATATATATAGTTAAGCTAAATCACTTCCTTCATAGAAATGTATGTCCTGTTCTTCACCCTGAGCGTCACTTCTAGGAGGTTAGATAGGGTGCTTCACAATCAGTCCACTGGAATCATGGATCGTCATTGCATTGATTAAAGTTCTTACAACTTTTGAAGTTGTTTGTCTTTACAGTGTTGTTGTATAAATTGTTTTTCTGGTTCTGTTTATTTCATTCTTCTTCATTTTATATGTCTTCAAAATTGTTCACTTTTATAATATTAATATTATACATTTTTTCTGGTTCTACTTGCTTTGTTCTGAATTAGTTCATACAAATCTTTCTATAACTCTTTAAAAACCATCTTTTTATTCATTTCTTACAGCACTCTGTACCCATTTCATTGTACCCATATAGCTATTAGATTGTAAGTTCCTTGAGGGCAGAGACCGCCTTTTGCCTCTTTATGTATCCCCAGCATGTGACACAGTGCCTGGCACGTGGTTGACCCTTAATAAATGTTTAATGATTGATTGATATGTCATGATTAATTCAGCTATTCCTCAATTCACAGGTATACTTTTAGTATCCAGTTTTTTGTTTTTTGCCATTGCAAAAACAATCCCATTTTAAAGGAGTCCTATAGTAGGTGAGATAGGCACCTCCTTGAACTTAAGCCTCTTCTTCTGTGAAATGGAGATAATAATACCAATGATCCTTACCTTACAGGGTTGTTGTATTGCATGTGAGATCATATGTGTGTGTGTGTGTATATATATGTGTGTGTGTGTATATATATATATACACACACACATATATATATGTTAGGTGCTTTGCAAACCTTAAAAAGGCTTGTATCTATCTATCTATCTTATCTATCTATCTCATCTATACAATCTCTTTTCTCTGTATGTCTCTCTTTCCCTCTACTTATCCTTCTCTCTCTGTCTCCATCCATTCTGTCTCTCTATCCATATCTCTATATCTCTCTCGATACATCTCTCTGTCTTTCCGTCTATTGACCTGACACATCTGTCATTCTGCATGACTTTTGTCTTTCTCTTTTCCTATCTTTATTCATCTATCTATCCTATCCATCCATCTCTGTGTATGTCTGTGTCTGTCTATCCATCTCTTTCTCTGTTCATCTCTCTCTCTATGTCTGTGTCTCGCTTTGTATTGATTCATCCAACCATCCATCCATCCATCCATCCATCCATCCATCTGTTCATCCATCCGTTCATCCATCTGTCTGCCCATCCATCCATCGTTGGTGCTGCAACAAGACTATTTCAGGGCTTTCTTGCAGAAATTTACACCGGTCGGACTGTGAAGGCTTTAGCCTTTTGGCCCTACTGCAGTTGCTGGAATAAGACATTCCTCACGCTTTTGTTATCTGTTTCCCTTTCAGGACGACAGTAGTAGCAGCTGCTGCCTTCTTGGATGCGTTTCAGAAAGTGGCTGACATGGCTACCAACACACGTGGTAAGCAGATGTAGGCTTAAGGCTTAGCACTGACTGAGTTCTGCACATGATTCTTCACCCTTGGGTGGTTTTACAAGAAGTTGCCGCTCAAGTTATTACCATAGGGCTCTTAACTATACTGCTTTCCTTTAAAAAAGCCCTGACTACAAGAAAAAACTTCATGGGATTGAGGGATGTCAGGAGAAGAAGCTGTGGAAATTTCCTTAATAAGAGGCATGTACTATAATCAAAAGCATGTGGAGAGAGAGGGACCAAGGAGTGAAAGTGAAAAAGCCTAAAATAGCTATCATGTAAGCCCCAATTCTTACCTTTAATGATGGGTTGAGACTGTATTGTCTCTGTCTTTGTATCCTGTGTAGCCCAGACTTTTCTGTGTCCAAGGTTCTTAATGAATGTTGGCTGAGTCTAGAAATTGATTTTTTTTTACCCTCACATGAACTTTATTTTTTTTTTCTGATAATTTTTATTAGAAACTTAATAACCTCAGCACTCTGTACTGTAGGAATTGAGTGAACCACACTCACTCCATCTTGTGACTCAATTCTGGAGCTAGTGCAGTTCCCTTTCTATTCAATTATAGTTCTAGTCTAATTTCTGTCTTGTGAGAAAACTTTATTCATTTATGGGAATTGTGAGAAAACTTTATTGCATTGTTTGAATCCAACACTGTGTGACTGGGAAGCTGGACCACCTCTGCCTGTTGCTTAGAGACCCTTAACTAAGGACCTAGGTTATGCTGACCAGAAACCTGGTCAGATCCAAAGATTGATGCAAGAAGTTTTCTCACAACTATAGATCTCATGCAACCCATTTGTCTTATTTGAAAACTGCCCCCATATTGGTCAATCACTTATTGCTTCCATATTCCTTTGATTGAATACAGATACTTGAGTGGGGGAGTGGGATACCATCAGGGAATTGCACCTCTTTTCTCTCCTTCTCCCAGCTCAGAAAGCCCCTAATCTTCCTTCCAATTGGAAATCAGATTACCGAGTTTTGTATCCTGGTTAATTGTTTTCTTTAATTAATTGGTCTTATTTGAGTAATTGATAATTAATTAATTGATTAATTGTTTTTATGCATAAAAATCTGTCTTCCCCTCTATTTGGGGTCCAGTGTAAAAGTTGAGTAAGGCTGGTCCCAATTTGTTAGGCATTTGGCATGCAATGCTCAATAAATTGATATGCTCAGAAGTTTGAACCTTTGTTTCCTCAGTCATTTCATCTTTTACCTGCCTTAAATGAGGAATACCTTAAATAAGGAATAAAATCCCAAATAAAGAGTGTATAATCTGGATGATTTACATTTCATTGAAAGTAAGGGATAGATAAAGATGTAAAAATTACATTGCCCTGACTTTTATATCTGTGTACTTAAGAAGTTCCTGCTTTTAAAAAAAAATAGTGATGGCCAATGTGCATTTTTTCCCTTCTAATCCTGCGTTCTCTGCTTTGTGTCACTTTGTGCACAGTCATCATATTTCTTTGTATTGTGCATAGCCATCATTTTTATGGGGCAGTCCTGTTCCATTATATTGATAAAACACGATTGTTTCTACCATTCCTCAGCTTCTGGGACACCTCAGTTATTTGTAGTTTTCTGTTATCAGTAAAACTGCCGTAAGTGTTTTTGCACAGGTGGATCTTTTTATACTACTAACATTTTTTGTTTTATGGGTTGCAGAGGCCAAAGAGTTTATCAACTGGTAGCCAACCTGCTAGTGATGAGCCTTTTTGTACTTAGCCAGGCTGTTCTTTGGACACCAGACATAGTTTGTTGCCAGGACTCCATGCCTTTCTAGCATGTTGGAATCTGACAAAGGTTGTCCTTTGCTGGGATAGCCTTTGGGAAACCAGGGCTATCTCTCCACCATGATGAATCATTGGAGTAGAGCAGTCTTTAACATAGAATCCTAGCAGTGAGATCCAGGCGTTAAAAAGTAGAATTGCTTGTTATCTTTAGGTTATTTTCCCAAAAAGATGGCATCAATTTCCAATTTCTCTGATAAGGGAATTGAATGTCTCTTCCCTGATACCCCCACCCTTCTTAGATTTTATGATTTTTAACTCCCTTGGAAAATTTGAGTTTTAAGGTGTCATATGCTTCAAAGTTATATTTATTTTCATTTTGTGGATTAATAGAGAATTGGAACAGTTTTTCAACTATTTATTCAGAACTTGAATTTTCTCTTTTTAAAACTGCCGTTCACATATTTTTGATGATTTTATCCATTGGGGAAATAGGTGTTATATTTATGAATTTGTTTCACTTTCTTACAAATTAGGAGTTCTTTTAATGTTTTTTGTGTCATGAACCAATGAAACCAATAGACTACTTTTCAGAATAATGTTTTTATGTACATAAAATAAAGTAAATAGGATTACCAAGGAAACCAGTTGTATTGAAATACACTTTTCAAAATATTAAAAAGCAAGATAATGGGCCCCCAGATTAAGATTTTGATAAATTCTGATTTCAGTAGATAAGCTTATTGTTAATATCCCCCCACTCTTTGTTTTCTTTTTATTGTTTTATATTTTTTGTTGCATAAAATCTTTTCATTTTTATGTAATCAAAGCTGTCTCTTTTATCCCTAATAATTTTCTGTTTTTTCAATAATAAAATCATTTTCTCTCCACAATTCAGATAGATATATAATTTGCTTTTCCTCCCATTTAAAATTATTTTTTAAAATGTTTAGATTATTGTGACAATTGGAATTCATTGCTGTATATGGTATGAGGTATGACTATAAACTTATTTTTTACTAGCACGCCCTTCTCCAGTTTCTCCACAGTTCTATTGAGTAATCATTTTCTTTCTGCCAACATTTCACAGTTTGGAATTTTGAGATTCTTAAATATCTTTTCTTAGATATGCAGTGATAATAGTTTTTTTTTTGCTGCCCTTGTGTCCAGGATGTCAGAGAGTCTTGAGAGGTATTCTGTTATTTCATCATGGGATAGGGCATCTTCTCCCTTTACTTCATTCCAGACCTTTGGGATGCTCTAATCCTCCTTGCTTCTGAGGCCTAGTAATTGCCACCTGCTATCTTTAGGTAGTAAATTGCAGTAAAAAATTTCTTACTCCTGGTCACAAAAGGGTACCGTCTTTTCAGATTGATTTGGTCAGTGTAGCTGTAGCATGGTGCTTACTTCCTCTTTCCATTAACCTGCAGATATAGCAGTCTCGGAAAGTTATATGGGATAGTACAATCCCATTAATAGCAATACCATACCTTTTTTTAAAGCTTTACAATTTTACAAAGTGCTTTCACATGCCTGATTTCTTTTTGGTCCTCATAAAGACCTAGTGAGGTTGTTCGGGCAGGTGTTAGCTCCATTTTATGTATGAGGAGATGGAAACTTAGAGAGGCTATGAGATACCTAAAGTCACACAGCCAGTAAGTGGTAGAACCAGAGCTAGCATTAGTCCATTGAGTCCTCATATGAGGATGAAAATTAATTTTACACAAGGCTGCATTTACTTAAGCATATTGCTTCATCCCAGTTAAATTTGCTTTCTCTTTGTGTGTGGGTTCAGCTGTGTTTTGAACTCAACACGTCACTTTTCTGATTGTTTTTGGGGCTTATGTGCATTCACATCCTGTCCTTCCTATGGTTGGTGATAGCATTTGGAGTATACAAAAATCAAAGGTCATACCACTGTCGAGTAAGGAATTGCAGAAATACAGAACAGAATTTTTGTGAATCTCAGGAGAGGTGGCCAGCTGATTGGGTGTTGTCTTAAAAGGCGGCTTTGAGGTCTTTCAGAAGAGTAGCTGGTTTGGAGGCTGCTTTGTTCACGTGGAGAACTTTAGGGCCCCAGAATGCTGGTTCATTGAAGGGGGAGAAGAGGAAACTCAAGATGAGGGAGATAGGAAAGTAATTAGGGTTGGTGGTAGATGTTGAAACTGGAATGGACAATATAGAATGGTGGGGAGAAAGCAAGTGTCCTGAGAGGGGTCTCTTTGACAGAAGAATTTTTAAATGCTACACCATTGTACATATCTGCCTACATTTTGAAATACTTTGAAATACTTTTATTACAGTTAATTGTCAATGAAATATGGCCTACCTGACTGAGAAAATAATTTTTACTGAATTATGGATATATATCTTGGTGAACCCCTATATTGCCTCCACTGATAGGAATTGCAACTCATCTTAACTTTTGAAGTCTTACAGTGTTGACTGAGGCTCATAATAGTTGTAACTGGTCTAGCGTCATACATATAGTAAGAGTCACAGGTAAAAATTGAACCCCGGGTCTTCTTGATTCCAAGTCCAGCACTCTCCCCTGCTGCCTTTTCCTTAAAATTGTTTGCTTATAATACCATGTGATATTGGTCATGATAAAGTAGGCTTTGGACTGTGCATGGGTCCCGATGGCCAATATTCTCATGTCTTCTCCAGACTTTGTAAATTCTTAATGGAGAAGTGAGTTGCTCCACTCATGGAGAGATTATGTGACTGAAGTTGTCAGAATCTGCACCCCAGTATCTTCAGGAACTTAGGTTTTATGGTAAGCAGCATGTTATGTTAAGACTGGAGATGGAACTGCCTCTTTTTATTTAGCAGTAGCCCTTCTTGGGTACTGTTTGTGTCAGCATTGACTTTGAAAAACAAGATACTGTGTTTATTATTATTATTATTATTATTATTATTATTATTATTATTATCATCATCATGTGGATATGGAATTACTTCTGTAAAAAAAAATTCAGTATCTCAAGGATGTTTGGGAACATGAGATCATGATTTTCTAGAAGTCAAATATTTATCAAGGGATTTAAATATTAAGATAAGAGCAGAATGGATTCCAAACAGGCTAGAATTGCTTTTTAAAAGTGGTATTTTAATAGAAAATTTTGGGACAGTAAAGCACATGTTTTTATTAGTCTCATGTAAGGCACCTTATCTCTCTCTTTCCTTCTCCAATTTTACAACTTTCTGTTTGTGGCTTAAATTAGGTGGTTTCCATTTCAAGAAATTTTGGTGTAAATATATTTATTTCAGTCTTTGAAACCTGAGCTTTCGTTTAATTTATTTATAAATAATTTATTCATTTAAAAGTTTTAATTTTAAAGGTTTGAAGAACACATGCATGTGTATACATATATGTATACATACATATGTGTGTGTGTGTATATATATATGAAATTCTCATTCTAGACAGCTATACTATACTATTGACTCTGCTTGAACTTGTGAGTCTTTCAAAACTTCCAAGTGTCTTTGGCATGAATGACTAAGTCAGATTCCCCCGAGACTTAAGAATTCCTGTTGTTGGTTTTTAAACTTAACATGCTACTAAACAGGAGGTACTCTCATAGCAGTCCTTCTGTTCATCTCTAATTATACCACCCCCTCTCCCCCATTGGCTGTGCCAGGTGTCTCTCTTCAGGCCCCCGACTCTATCCTTAACCTTCCTGTCTCATCAGATGGCTTTCACCTACTAAAAGGTTGAGGCCATCCATCATGAGTTTGTCTCTTATCCTGCACGCTTCAAAACCTCCCTCTGTTTATATCCTCACCTGTCATTTGCTTTAGATCATGAGATGATGAGATGGCCCTTCTTTGTTATTGCTAAGCCACCTCGCCATCTTGTGACCGAAAGCTGGCCCTTTGGTAGATTGTCTTCCCTCTCCTCTCCCTTCGCTGCTGAGCTCCTAGAAAAGTGATCCATCCCTATTGCCTTCATGACCTCATCATCCACTCTCCTTAGCTGACTGCGGTCTTACTCTTCACTTGGCTGAAAATACTTTCACAAAGCTCACTGAAGCCCTCACGATTGCCCATCTAATGTTCTTTTCTAAGTCCTCGTCTTTAAACTTTCTGTGGCATTTGATACTGTTGACCATTCTTGCCTTCTAAATACTATTGATTTCTGTAGAACTCCTGTCTTGTAGATTTCTTCCTACCTGTCTGAGCACTCTTTCTGGGTCTTCATTGATGCACTACCTTCTTTCACTCCCAGGAAGGCTCTTTGTTTCATCTTCTCTTTTCCCTTCCTCTCTTTATTCTTTCCTTTGGCAGTCTCTTCTCTTCCCATGGCTCCATTATTACCTCCATGTAGATGACTCCCAAATCTATATCAGTCTCTAGCACCTCTCCCTCAACTTCTCTTTCCCATCCCCCTCCTCCTCTCTCTCCTCCACTCCTCTCCGCTTTATCTTCCCTGCCTTTCAGTTGAACCCAGGTATGTCCACTGTTGTGCAGTGCTCCCCTGCCTTTTGTAAGGCTGTTCCCTGTGCCTGGAATGCACCTCTCTTTCATGTGTGCCTGTAGAAAATGTTTTCTCTTCTAAGGTTCAACCCAGGGGCCTCCATTCCTATGAAACCTTCCCTGCTCTATCCACCTGAACATGTGCTGTTCTTCCTGAAGTTTTCCTAGAACACTCTATCTGAATCTCTTATCTACTGTGTTATATTTTCTCCTGTATTGTACTTACCAATATGCACCCCCCCCCTTACCCTCAGGCATCTTAAGGCCCTGGCACAATCTGTCTTGTTCCTCCCTTTCCAGCTTTTTTTCCTGGTACATCCCTTAATGCACACCGTGTTCCAGGCAGACTGAATTATGGGCTGTTGCCCATTTTCATCTGTTTCCCTCTTAAGAGCTAGTACCTAGAACTGAACACAATACTCCAAATTCTGTCCATTGAACACAGTATAAAGGGACTGTAGCTTCCTCCATACTAGATACTTTATTGATGCTCCCTAAAACATTAGATTTTTTTTTCAGCAGCTCCGACTCACTATTGACTCATAATAAGCTTTATTAAGAGGTTTACCAAAAACCTAGTTTCTTTAATGGAAGTTGCTAAGTCAGATTCTGCTCCCCACTTCTTAGTTCTATACTTGGGAATTTCACTGTAGGTTCTAAAGATACTTGCATCTCCTACCCCTCAAATGAGAACTCTTATGAAAAATGAATTCAAGAATTAAACAATTTAGCCTAGAGCTAGCAATTATGCTTCAAAGAATGAGTGTTAGCAAAGAGGACATTAATTGAATGCTAAGAAGATATCTATTTTGAGAGGATGGCCATATATATATATATGTGTGTGTGTGTGTGTATTTAATTAGATAATGTTCTAGACCTGTTTTTCAATTAAAATACATGATTCTTGATTAATGATGATACTGGAACAGGGAAGGCAAAAAGAAGTTAATGTTCCTAATGAATAATTTGATCAGCAAACATTCTAGTGTAGTACCATATGCCAGGTATGGGGCAGCTAGGTGGTGCAATGAATAGAGCTCTGGGCCCGCAGTCAGGGAGACTCATCTTCCTGTGTTCAAATCTGGCCTTAGACACTTACTTAACTGTGTGACCCTGGGCAAGTCACTTAACCCTGTTTGCCTCAGTTTCCTCATCTGAACTGAGGAAGGAAATGGCAAGCCACTCCAGTATCTTTGCCAAGAAAACCCCAAATGGGGACGCAACTGAAACAACTGACCAACAATAAAAATATGCCAGGCACTGTACTAGGCCTGGGGATGATAAAGATAAAAATGAAAGTCTTTATTCTCAAGAAATTTAACATTTTCCTCTCTGGAGTAGATTGGGGTAGACATATATACACAGATAAAGAAATCTAAAATATATCCAAGGTAATTGGGGAATACTAACAGTGAGGGTAATTGGGCAAGATACTGACACATTTCACTTTACTTAAAACCTTTTAAAAACAACTTTCTAATGGATTCATCTTATAATATTGTGTCTTAACAGTTCTCTCCGTGTGTCTCATCCTCTCCTAGGCGGTGACCTTTAATGAGGAGGAGTGTGTTTTAACCCAACTTTGTATCTTCCTCGGAACCTAGGGCAACACAGGAGACCTTCAGTAAATGTTGGCCAAACGGATTATTTCTCTGACCCCCTGGTGAAAGGCTAATGAGTAGTAAATTACTGAGAAGAAGGTAGAAGTGGAAAGGGAGGGACTCAGGGGGTTGAATAATCAGCCAACTGGATAATCCTCAAATAAGTGAGAGTTGATTGCATAAAAGTTATGCTGACAAATATGTGGCTGAGTAAGAGTCCTTTGTTTGTGTTTATTAGTTACTAGGCAAACCCTTAAAAATGACCTCTGTTCCTTTTAGGAACAGCTTTTAGCAAGCTGAGGCTTGTATGATTCCTTTTCTTCATTCATCAAGTGTATATTAAGTGCCTGCCATTTTCTCTTGCGTCCGTCAAGTGTTCATGGGGGGGGGGGGGCGGGGAGAGGGGAGGGATACCAAAGGAGGAACCATGGTCTTGTTTCCTCTTAAGAGCTTACATTTGAGTCATTTAAAATATAAAAACAGATAAGAAACAATGAGAGAAGAAAAGCCAGTTATAGATAATCACCTCCAGGCTACACCCTACTAGGAGGTGACTTGTTGAGTTGTGAAGGAAATGATACGGGTTCTTGATTACTTGGAGGGCTATCAGGTTGAAAAGGAATTAGACTCTTTTGCTTGTCCTCAGAGAGCAGAATTTGGAGCAATAGGGGGTAGAAGTATAAGGGAGAAAAACTGTAAGAAGATTGATTTAAATTCCATGGAAGGAAAAATGACTTTGCAATTAGAGCTAGATTGGCCATTTCCAAACCATACCACAAGCACTTCCTCCATCTTTCTTATGTTATTTATTCATTCGCCTTCCCCTAGAACTTTGGACTTTGTCCTTGGGATGCTGGGTTCTGATAGGCGAATTTTCACCAGTCTTGCTCGGAACCAGTCCTCGACATAGTTTTTTGGCGATTTCCAAACCCATGTTACTGTCCTGTCCTTCACCATTCCTTTCTACCTCCCCTTTATGTGGATTCTTTCCCCATAAAAATGTAAGATTCTTGAGGGCAGGGACCACTTTGCATGCTTGTATTTGTACCCACAATGCCTGGCACATAATAAAGTATTAATAAATGCTTCATCTCTCAAAGAAGGTTGAGCTGCCGCCCAGGGCTGGATGATTGTTTGTTAAATGTGGTAGAGGGGATTCCTGATTTGGCATGGATTGGACTATGTGGCCACTGAAATGCTTTCGACTCTGAGCCCTGTGGTTTTGGATATTGACTGGGGAGAAGAGGTTAGGACCCAGGTTTGTGGAACCTGTGGCCTTGAGGCCACAGGTGGCCTTCTAGGTCCTTGGGTGTGGCCTTTTGACTGAGTCAAGTTTTACAGAGCAAATCCTTTTATTAAGGGGATTTGGTCTGTGAAGTTTGGTTTCAGTCAAAGGGCTGCACTTGAGGACCTAGCGGGAGGGCCACATGTGGCCTCAGGGCCACAGGCTCCCCACCTCTGGTTTAGGCCATTCCAAGCCAGGAAAATGTCATGGAGACAAGAATGCATGCAAGAAGATATAAGGAGGCCAGCCTTACTAGGGTATGAAGGAGTTAGTTGTTGATAAGTAGTATTGGAAAATGAAATTGTGTTGTTCAAGGAGAACCATATAATGGAAGGCTTTAAATAGAACATATGCTGAGGGGCATAGATTTGATCAGCTTAGTGATGGAGAGGTTTGCCTGGCTCTTGACTCTTGAGCGTGTGTTTTGCAGAGATTATCCCAGGGGCCATGTAGAGGCTGAATTAGAGGGATTCTAGAAGCAGGGAAAACAGTCAGAAAAGGCCGTTGTAGTAATCAAGGCATGAACTACTGGCTGGAGAAAGGCTGAATAACAGCTTGTATTTCTGGAACACATTTTAATGTGCTTCCCTCACAACAACTTTGTGAGCTGATGTATAAATGTTACAGCAATGTGCAGACATGGAGAAACTGAGGCTTTGGAAGTTTGAAGTCACTTGTCCAATGTTACACAGCCGTCAAACGTCCGTTAGGACTATAGGCCAGGCCTCCTGACAACAGATGCCTTGCTCTTTCCACCTCAAGAGTAGTCAGTTGGCATTTATTGAGCACCTACTGTGGGCCAAGCAGTGTGCTAAGCACTAGGGTTACGAGGAAAGGCAAGAATATGATCACTGCCGGCAAGGAGCTCATAGTCTAATGGAGAACATCTGAGAGGCATTGTAGAGGATGAACCATCAGGACCTGATAACATCTGTTGACACTTATTTCCTTTGCTGTCTCATAGCAACAACAATAGACATTTAGATGGTACTTTAAGATTCACAAAGTATTTTATATACATCCTATTGCCTAGCCTGACATATAATCCATTATGGCTCCCATCTACCTTTCTGGTCTTATTTCATATCCCTTGCTGTCATGCGTGTTCTAGTCTAGTCACACTTGCCTTCTGGCTGTTTCCCTGTAATGACAGTTCATCTCCTACCTCCATGGCTTTGCCCATGGGGAGGGAATGTACTGCCTCCTCCTATCTGCCATGCAGAATCCTAGTCTTCCTTCAAAACCAAGCCCAGATTGCATACCCTATGTGAGACTTTTCCAGATTTCCTCCTCTCCATTCATTTGCACTCTTCCCCTCTTACTACATGTCTTACTGCATGCTTGGTGCAACAGGGATAGTGATCAGAGGAAGCAGAGCACAGGTGCCTCCCACTGTATCGAGCCACAATTAGGAGTTCTCCTCACTGCCCCCACTAGATTTGTTTTTATTTGCTTGTATCGTAGAGTTTCCCCACAGTAGAAGGTAAGCTCTGTGCAAGGCAAAGACCATTTGGTTTTTGCTTTGTATCATCAGTGCCTAGAACAGTGTCTTGCGCACAGTAGGTTATCATAAATGTTGAATTTTATTTAGTTTAAAAATCCCAGTTGACCTTAAAACAACCCAGCAAGCTAAGTTCCATGACTATTATTATTTCCATTTTACAGATGGAGAAATTGAGGCTCAGAGAAATTCAGTGACTTTCCTGTGGTCACAGACAACTAGTAAATGTAAGAGGGCACATTTAAACTCAGCTTCCTCCTGACTCTTAAGTTCTGCATTCCACATTTTGTAGGGTACTATTACATGGGGTACCATTGACAATGATGGAGAATTAAAAAACATTGCTAGTATAACTAACTTTTTAAAGATAATGTAATATTTATAGGTCATGATTTTTAAAAAATAAAATTGTATATAGAAATTAAACTCATCCATGTTATTTTCCAGACATAATTTCAAATTATCTTCCAGTTTTTCACGTGTATGTACATATGCATTTTTATGCATTTATAACCATGAGACATATGATATTTTATTTGCAACATTCTCTACCCTAGAAGGGAGTTTTCAGGCTAACTTGGAAAGAATACTGGTCTCAGGATCGGAAAACTTGGGTTCAACTCCTGCTCTGTCTGTTAAATAATTCTGTGACCCTGAGCAAGTCACTTAATTCTTTGAACCTCAGTTCTTCGCTCTGTAAAGTGAAGATAATAGTATTTGTGCCATAGAGTTGTCTTAAGGAAAGCTTTTTGTGAACTTTAAACTATTATCAATAAAACTATAATTAACTATTTTATTAATAATTAATATCATTAATTAACAAGCTATTAACTTTTATATATGTATTAAAATCTTAATAGGTGCTTCAGAAAATAGTATTGTGAAGTTGGCAGTGATAAGCTGGCAAGGAAAACTCTGAACATACCTATCAAAACTAGTAATAGCTCATAAGATTTTGGCAAATCCTTGAATATTGGGCTAAGCAATGAGGGATGATATTTTCTCATTGAAATTGGGAGTGAAGGTAGTTTGAAAAGCACAAGCTTATACTGACAACTCATTTTTGAAATCATACTTTTCTTCTGTGTCCATGGGAAGTACTCTTTAGTCAACTGTGGTATAGAGCTAAGTGGAGAGTTGGGATTTGGAGACTTGGGTTCCAGGCCTGGCTGTATCACTTACTGACTCCATAACCTAGCTAGAGTAGATCCCTTAACATCTCCGGGCTCTTGTTTTCTTGCTTCCAAAATAATGAGGCCTCTAAGAGCCCTCCTGGCTCTAAAGTTCTCCATTGTATGAATGGAGTCTTCATTGAGAAAGTACACAAAAAGGTTATCTCTGGAATGCCTCTTAAAATGGACCTGGATTGACTTCGAAGTTTTGGATGACCTAGAAGCCTTCTGGCATTTAATTTTCAGGGTTTTGATCTCCTCCTCTTGTTTTTGGTTCATGTGGATTCTGATCCCGAAGCTTAACAAAGAATGAACTTTGTATGCTGTTGGCAGATCCATTTTGAAAAAGTTTATTACTGTATTTGGAAAGGGAAAAAAAGGTAGTAAAATATAAGGGCATTTGGAGTGCATGTATTCAAGCAGATAATTGGTTGTGAAGCAGCGACTGCCATTATTTTTCTCCTAATTAGGTCATTTGTGACTAACCTAAAAACAAGTGTGTTGTTGAGCCGTCCTGGAAAAATCTGGCAGAGGTTCCAGACGGGATTGCTTTGCCTGACCAAGAATTTGGACCTGAAACTTTTATCTCAAACCTCAAGCAGTTTTTCTCTTAATGACATAGCATTTTACCCCAGTCAATATGGCTCCAAGCCATGGGATCCTTTGCTGAAGCTTTTTCTCCTTGGTAAGAAGGGAAACTTCTAGCTTTTACCTGTAGTGGCTGCTGCTGGGTGGGCACTTTTGAGCATGGTAACAGTGTTGGCAGCATAAGAGTTTAGCTGGTTTGCTCAACAGGTGAATTAGGATTCAGTAATGATTGTTCTCAGCCCTGTTAAAGACCGCTTTGCCTCCCTTTTTATTATTCTTTCTCTCTTAAAAAAAAAAATAGATCGGGTCTCCATATTTCCCCAATCTCAGAGGAGCAGGAGCTACTCATGGCCTGATCGATCCAGGTTCTTTGACCAGCTCGGTTTCTGACTTGGGTCATTTCATCCTTTTTTAGGCAGCATGGCGGTCCCTCAGAGCTTAATGAACTTTATATAGATACCCTCCACTGCAGCTCAGAATTCCTGAACTCAAGAAGATCCACCAACCTCATCCTCCTCAGTGCTTCGTAGGTAGAATTATAGGTGGCCAGGTGCTGTGGTAGACAGAGCACTGGGCCTGGAGTCTGGAAGACCTGAGTTCAAATCTGTCCCCAGATATTTACACAAATAGGGTTAAGTGACTTGCAAAGGGTCACACAACTAGAAGGGCTCTTGAGGCCAGAGTTGAACTCAAGAGTCACTTAACTGCTCCATTTCTTATTTTTTAGGGAATCACAAATAGACATTTTGGTAACAGATTTCATTATTTTGCTTTTTGCCACTATTGACTACTGTTTATGCTTTAAAGTTTTTAAGATTGCACTAAGACTTTTGGAACACCTTATATTTGTAATCATTTTAAGCCTTTGTGAGCATTGTGGTTAATCCAGTATATATGCCTTTATTAGAAGAAGATAATTGATCCCAGACTGAGAAGTATACCTTTTCCTGCCTTATCATCTTTTTAAAAAAGGCAAACATAAGTCAACAAGCATTAATTAAGTGCCTTCCGTGTGCCTGGTACTGTGCTAGGCAGGGATACGTAGGGAAAAAAAAAGACATGTTCTCTGCCTTCAAGGAACTTATGTTTTATAAGGAGGGTCACATCTCTCTCTTTATATAAATCCATTATGGAGGTTAAGTTCTTAGTGTAAAGGAGGTGAATGGAGGTAACCATCCCCAATATGTTAGGGTAGTGGTATATGAACTCTCTTTCTCTCTGTAAATCCCAAGTATTGTAGTGAATGGAGACAACAAAGAAAGTGCACCTGTATTGGTTGCATTTCATTTATTAAAAGGAAAAACTGCATTTTTAGTCATTTTAGAAATTTACCTTTTGTTTAGTAGACTGTTTTTGACAATGAAATGTTATGTGATTTTTAAAATACCATTTCAGGACACTCTAGTTCACAAATGAAGCATTGATCTGGCTTCCTCCACATCCCTCTCTGTCATGTCTCAATGCCTCAAATGGCACGAAACCCCCTCATTCTAATTCCTTCATTCTCCTTTATATGTGTTGAAATTGTTGGTGCCTAGCAACGTTTCTGTTGTAACTTCCAACAGGAGAACTCTTTCCATCCATCTCTAACTAGTTTGATAGTAACAGTTATCAATGATAAACTATTTCCATTGTGGTTAACCAACATATCTGCCTGTGTGGTGGTTCTTTTAACCAGGTCATTCTGAAAGCATATACGGAAGGGAGAAGTCATTGTGTTAATTTGAGAAAAATAAATTTGAACTGTACTTGGAAAGCCAGGATTTTGTGTGTGTGTGTGTGTGTGTGTGTGTGTCTGTGTGTCTGTGTCTGTGTCTGTGTCTGTACTGAATGGAATGGGAATACTGTTAAATGTTTTAGAACCCCACACTGGAGACAGGGTTTTAAGATTATATACTCAAAGTAAAGTGTACCTACCATTGGAATGTACTTTTAAAATTTCATTAAAATAATAGTTAATAATAGCTAGCATTTATATATCACTTTAACGTTGCAAAGCGCTTTGCAAATATCCTCTCATTTAATCTTCTTAGCAACCCTGAGACATACCTGTGATTGTTATCCCGATTTTCCCTGGTGAGGGAACTGAGGCAAAAAAGAAGTTAAGTGACTTGCCCAAGATCACAGCTCATCAGCATCTGGGGGAGGCTTTGAATGTGGATCTTCTTGACTCCAGATTCTTTGTTTTGCAGAAACACTGGGCTATCTAGTTCTCTGAACAAAGCAGGAAGTACCTAAATAACCAAAGAAATAATTAATTCTTAGATATGTTATTTAGCGGGGGCGTTTCCCCTTTCTGCTCTAATGCATTTCTCCCAGATGATAAAAGCTCTTTGCCCTGAGAGCTGCAAAAAGTTGCTGCTTACTTGATCATCACCCGAGGAAAGGAGTCTGGGAGTGTGGGGAGTGAAGAGTGTACGTGTATGGTGTTTTGTTTAGGAATGACCAAATCTGTGGTTCTTTATATTCCACCAAGTAGTCTACATAGTGAAACGATTCACACGGCATCTGTACGCTTACAGCTCAAAAAGGATATTGTGCTTTTTTTTGTTTCAAAGAAGGTTTTTCCCTTCCCCATCTTGCTCCCCAATAGATAATGTTAGCTTTGATTTTTGTTTCTTAGATGTTGAATATTTGTGCTTAGTAACCCCTTCACTTGAAATAACTGTAGCGTTTGGTTAAACATTTTTTTAATACCTTTCATCTAAGTAGGAGATCAAAACTAAAATCACTTCACCTAAATAATATAGATTAAATTAATAATTAAAGTAATTCCCTTTTCTGAGCAGGTGTTTTCATGCTGAGTGTCACTTCAGGTTGAGCCACTGACTTAGTTTGGCTTGGTGGTGTTGGGACAAAAATAATCTGTTTGGAATGCAGATGTAAATTGGAGCCACTTGAAGTTGTCAGACTTGTATTTTTCTAGGACACATGTCTGTTCACCCTTTCCTCTGTTTGGTTGAAAAGCCCAAAGTCATAAGAATACATGAAAATTTTTAAAAATCGTTTGAACTTCATAGTTTTCACCTAACAGGACAAATTGTTCCTTTCTCAACAAGAGACAGGAAGCTAACCTGCAGTATAATATAATGAGTGCGGCACATATTTACAAGTCCTCTACTACATAAGAAGTTAGACTTTGCCATTAAAGGTCCTTTCAGGTCTATATCTATGATCCTGTGTGCAAAGGATTGCGTAGTGGGAAATACAGAATCTAGATAAGGCACGGTCCTAGCAAAGACATTACAGTCTAGCAAGGACATAAAATATAAACACAGATAGTTAATAATGCTCAGAGTGTGTGTGTGTGTGTGTGTGTGTGTGTGTGTGTGTGTATTAGGGGGTAAAAGAAGTCCGAGTTTGTGATTTTATCAGGGTATGGAACTCCCTGTGTGAAAACTCCCTTTTCCCAGTGCAGATCATCAGGTTGCTATAATTTAGAGTCAGAGAATTGCCTACTCTCAGTACACTCAGAGGTGAAGTGACTTGTTCTTGGCTAGGTATGAATTCACCAGAGTGAGGAGGAGGAGGCATGGAGGCAGATGGACCAGCCTGAACAAAGGTGTGAAGCCCCAGTTTCTCTAGGAGAGATAGAGAATTGTCCAGATTGTCTTGGAGCAGAGGAGCAGCGTGTGTGTGTGTGTGTGTGTGTGTGTGTGTGTGTGTGTGTTTGTATGTGTGGTGGTAAGAGTAATATGAAATCAGATTGAAAATGTAGGATTGCTCCCTCATTCGTGTGGGCCTTGAATGCCTGACAGGGGTTTTAAACTTTTCCTTGGAATTCCTTTAGTAGGCAGTAATTGGAACTTAAAAGGCAGATAAAATAGGAAGTGATTATTCCGATTACAAAAGAGCTTACCTTAGTCTCCCTTTGTATGGGTGACTTTCCCCAGTGTGTTTAAAATAACTGATTTACCCAAGTGTGATTTGCACTCATCCCTTTAGAAACCCCCAAAGTCTATTCCTTTTGAAGAAGCATGGATTTTGTTTTTTTAAAGCAAAGCTAATAACCTCCATTTAATTCAAGTTCCTCCTTGTTCCATGCGGAACCATGTTTTCTTTTGAAGTGATGGTGACCACTCTGAGGTTTGGGGGTGGGAGGGAGGATGGTGGTTTATTTGATTTAAAAGCAGACAAATGTCTGAATAATTTTTGCTTTGAAAAATTGCTTTATCACTTTTTTTTCCTGAGGTATTTTCTCCTTTCTCTTTGCTCCTAATATACAAACATGTTTGATTCTTAAGTAGCTCTCTAGGGAAAAATCTTCCCCCTCCCTCCCAGAAACAATATTAATTTGTTGAAATGTGTGTATTTATCCAAAAGAAAGGAACTCAAATTCTGTTGCCAATATGCAATGCAACTGAATTTTAGGGATCTACTTGAGGGTTTTTTTTTGATCCCCAAATGCTTAAAATTGCTATGTAACTCTTTATTTCCAGCAGCAGATATGGAAATCTGCTCTATTCCCTGCTGTGTGCCAGGGCCTAGGGACCTGGGTTACCATGGAAACTAATATCCAGAAGCTGGATGGGACTTTCTTTTAGAACTGCATCTGAACGTATTTCACAGTTCGATGCAGCCCTGTTGTGTGTGTGTGTGTGTGTGTGTGTGTGTGTGTGTGTGCGCATGCCTCTTTTTGGAGGAGGGGAAGGGGGGCACAGACTCATCAATAGAAAGATTGGACTCTGTTACTTGTGCTGAAGTAGATTTAGGGACCTTTAAAGTATACATGCTGTAGGACTGTATGTGTCCTTTGAAGTACATGTGTCAGAAATGGAGCAGCCCAGAGGCTGCTACCAAGACAGAAGGTGAAAAGAGAGAGAATGTGGTGAAACCAGGAGGTGGTGAAAATGAGGACGCAGTAAGGGCTTTTGTCTCTGCTGATATGTAGCTCCTTATTCTAACATGCTTAGAGGGTTGTCTCATAGGCATAATAAGCAAGACACAGGCATTTAACCTGTTATGACATTTGCTTAGTCCAGTTGGTTTGCCAAAGCGCAGAAATTATGGACAGGAGTATACAAATGGATGCCTGTTGCTTGAGTGTTTGTTTTTATAATGAGTTTACATAAAACACATATTTGGTGCACATGATGCTGAAAACAGCAGCAAATTGTGGATTGGGGGAACTCACAGGGACGTTTTGGATTATTCAGACACATTCCTTTTTTTTCCTGGTAAGGAAACAGGTTGAACGAGAGGGAAAATAGCCTGTTCGGTTCACATAGTTCAGGTTCACCTAGAATTAATGGTTGAACTGAGGTAGCCCAGATTTCTTCTCTGTCTAGTACCTTTTCCTTGCTGTCGAGAGTATACTTTGTCAACAGCCCCTAACACGTCTTGCATTAAGTCACATTGAGGCATAATCCATAAAATTCACACAACATATGACAACTTGTATGTGTTTCTCCACCTCTTCTCTCAAAACCCATTTAGAGTGCTCAGTTTTCAACCACGGACTTTTAAGGGCACGGCTACCATCTTTGTCCATTCTGAACATATGATGTGACTAAGGTTTTGACAAGTAGAATTCTTGGCCCGGAGCCTGGCACATAGTAAATGCTTAACAAATGTTTATTGGCTGGCTTATCAAATGTTTTTATCATTCATTCATCTATCAGAGGTAAATGCTAGATAATGTTTGTGCCAATCAATTAGTAAAAAGGAATGTGTATGTGAAAGCACTTTGAAGATAGACACACACGTAACATGGTATTGTTATTCTTGATGGTTACACTCCCATGGTTGTGTTTACAGTTTGTCTACATGGGAGAGGGAAGGAAGGAAGGAAGGAAGAAAGGAGGCTGGAGAAGGAAATGGCAGACCACTCCATTATCTTTGCCAAGAGAGCACCAAATGGGGTCATGGAGAGTCAGACACAACTGAACAACAACAATGACAACAACATCACAACTATTCTACATTCTGTTTAATTAAACAAACATTAAGTACCTACTGTTTGCAAGGTCCTGTGCTAGACACTAACCATTTTATAATGGCTCCATCTTGATTCCTCTGAAATACAAGTACTATCCTTCCAGTTTCTAGCTAAAATCTCTTGTTTGCTGAAAAAATTATTTCCCTCTAAGTAAATTTCACTGAAAAAAATGTTTTGATACTTATTTGGAGGTTAGCTTCTGGTTTGCATTTTTTATGGAAATGCCTCACTGAAATCAGAGGAATGATCTTGGCTCGTGTTAATTTATCATTTTCCATAGCCAGTATCAACCTGCTCAGTCTGAAGTTTTCTCTTCTGTTTGGGTTATATCTTATATGCATATTCAGGGATGTAGAACATATATTTTTCCAAATGTAGGTAGTGAAACAAAAATATGAGTTTTCCTGGAACACTCAGGTTTTAGCCATCAAGAGAAACTCTTCTCTCTGTCAGAAATTACATGTTTTACCCTAATTTATTCCTTGAAATGCCTTAGATTCAAACAGACCCTCCCTCATTCTTGGAATGCAATTCCCTACTTCTTTTCAGAATCCTTATCTTTTGTTCAATTCACATGGCACAATCTCCATAGAGTTTTCCCTGTTCCTCCTCCTTCCCACTCCCATTAGTTCTTTTATCTTTCCTCAGATATTTCTTGAGTATTTTTGGTCTCTCTTTTTGCCCTTTTCAATCCAGAACACTGAATTATACTTACCAGTGTTCGTGCTGTAGCACCCTAGTAGAATGGGAGGTCCTTCAAGGCAGGGATTGTATTAGTTTGGTCCCCAGTGTATAGAGCACTGCACCTTGTCTGTAAGCTCCTTGAGGGCAGGGACTGCTCTTTGTCTCTTTTTGTATCCCCAGTACTTAGCACAGTGCCTGGCACATGGGTGCTTAATAAATTTTTATTGAATTGAATCAAATTGAAATTGTATGTTGTAGATGGTTTAATAAATGTTAGTTGCCTTGAATCAGGTTGGCTTAATTATACCCTTCAAATTCCTTTTCTTCCCATGAAGCTCTCGTGTATTTTATTCTTCCTTGATCAAATGCAGCATGATTTCTGAAATGGTGCCCTAGGGCAGGTTGAATGTGCTCATAATCAAGCCTTTCGATCTTCTTTTGGGGTTTGACAAATGTTATTTAACGTTTATTAATTGTTTATAAAGTGACAAGCCCAAACATTTTCTCACACAAAGAACTGGGTTTTATCTTATCTTATTTTTCAGCAAAGACTTAATTAGTGATTATAAGGTATTGAATTATAATTAGAGGCCAAGTGAAGTGGGTAGAGCTGACCTTGAAAACTAGGAAAATTTGTGCTTAAGTCTTGACCCTGGGCAAGTCATGTGTCTTCCCATTGCTCTAGACCCAAGATCCTCAAAATGTGCTCTGAAGACCATTATGGGTGCCTGGGACCCTTTCAGGGGGTCTGTAAGATCAGAAATGTTTGCATAATAATATTAAACATTATTTGCCTGTTAAGATATTGTTGCCTTTTCCAATGACATGTCTGTATGAGGCTGGATTTTCTCCATATACTTCAACCAGAACAACACACTGCAACAGCTCAACTGCTGAATAAGACATGAGAATCCAGCCGACAGGTTTGCAAAAATATATAAAATAAGGGCAGCTAGGTGGCACAGTGGATAGAGCACTGGCCCTGGAGTCAAGAGGACCTGAGTTCAAATCTGGCCTTAGACATACAACACTTACTAGCTGTGTGACCCTGGGCAAGTCACTTAACCCTAGTTGCCTCGCCAAAAAAAATATCTATATCTATATCTATATCTATCTATATCTATATCTATATCTATATCTATATATATACACACATACACACACACACATAAAATAGTACTACTCTTCTCACTAATTTTTTTGTTTAGGAAAATATAGTTATTTTTCATAAAAATGTCATTTATGTTAACATGTAATAGACTTGTTATTGATTTTTTAAATGAATTAATAAATATTTTAAAATTTTTATCAGTTTTAAATTTCTAATACTAATTCTAATTATTTGTAATACCTGATTTCTAATGTGGTAAATGTTGATAGCTCTATCACACCCTTAGTTATATCTATCACTATGTTCAGTTTTCATTGTGAGCATTTACACCTTAGAAACTGGCATCTGCTACAAATCAGGGTTTGATTTATTGTTTTGTTTTGTTGTATTTATTGTATTGTTTTGCTGATCGTGTAGACTTAAGAAAGTGATAGAGGAAATTTTTAAAATGTACATTAAACTTAAAAGTATGTCATGTGCACTTTTTGGAGAACTGGTTGTTAAACACTTCCCATCATACTGCTGGATGTAACCCACAGGAACCATCTAACAATGCACAATTATTAAGTACCTACTGTGTGCCAGGTGAGATAGCCTTGGAGTCAGGAATACCCAAGTTCAAATGCTACTTTTGATTCTGCTGTGATCACAGACAAATCACTTAAGCCCCAGGCTGCTGTCTGACCTGAGTTATGATTGTGGAATGAGTTTCCTCACCAGGAGTTCTCCACTGCAGTGGCAGGTCCTGACCAAAAAACCCAAAAACCTTGGTTTGTTTTTGCTTCTTCTATTCATCATAACCCGTGAGGCATCTGTCATAGAAATATACTATGAACAGGATTAATTTTCTTCTGTTTTGTTTCACTATCATCATATGTCGAGTTTTGTTAAATAATGATATTTGGAGAATTCAGTTTCTGAAGATAACTTTCCTCCTTCCCATGTTCGGGGATCAAACCTGACATTCTGTCAGCTGACTTTGTGCTACTTACTGTAGGTTAGCTTCCTGAATGACTTAATTCATCCTCCTCCCGCTGCATTGTGTATTCTTGGCTGCCAGAGGATATTGGCCTTGATATGGAAGGGATGATTCAGTTTACTTTCCCTCAGAAAGGATGCATTGTTCATCTCTCTGTCATTATTGTTCTGTTTTTTGGGATTTGTGGAGAAGTTCAGGTCTTCAGTTTGGCACAGTCTAGTCAAGAGACTCAATTGTGTTGCCCTGCTTTCCAGGCTATCTGCAGGGCTAATGTGATTTGGAATTCTGAGACAAGTATTCAGTTGGGAATGTAATTTATGCTTTTGTTAGCTAGGGAGTGATGTGTCAACTTTTGAGAGAGAGAGAGAGAGAGAGAGAGAGAGAGACACACACACACACACACACACACACACACACACACACAGACACAGATGTTTCCTCAAGCAAGGAAGAACACTTTTCCCTTTTGTCATTTCTGTGAATGCTTGAGCATCTCCCCTTTTAAAACTGAGTGCCTTCCTGTGTAGGGAACTTTTCCTTGATGCAAATGGAAGTACAGTAACATTAAACATTAACACATCAGGCTTAAATTGCATGGAAATAAAATGAGGCCAGTCAGTTCAACTTACTGTTGATTCACTGCTTTAGAAAGCATTAACAAAGAAAAGCTAGACAACAGGAGACCAAAGATGGGAGCTAGTAAAGATGTCTCAGGGCTGGGGTGTGAAAGTCTTTTCTGGGTCTCTTCAAAAAAAAAAAGGATCATTTAAATAGCTCTTTAAGGTTTTCAGAGTTGTTTGAATGTATTGCCTCATTTGATTCTCACAATAACTTTATGAGGTAGGTGCTATTATCATCCCCATTTTACAGATGGGGATACAGTTTTCATCCCCATTTTGTAGATGGGGGAGGCTTAGATTAAGTGACTTTCCTAGGGTCATACAGCTAATAAGGATCAAGATTGCCTTCCTGATTTAAGGTCCAGCATTCTGCCCACAGTATCACCTAGCTGCCTTGAAGGAAGGAAGGAAGAAAGGAAGGACGGAAGGAAGGAAGGAAACGTTCTTTAAGTGTCTGCTATGTGCCAGGCACTGTGCTAATTGCTTCACAAATATCTCACAACAACCCTGGGAGGTAGGTGCTATTATCACCCCCATTTTACATATGGGGAAACAGAGGCTTAGATTAAGTCACTTGCCCAGTGTCACATGTTTCAGGCCAGTTTTGAACTTAGGTCTTCCTGATTCAAGGACTAGTACTTTATGGTGTGCCAGTTGATGAGGTCAAGCACCACTTTTTTTTTTTTAGGGAGGTGTTTGAGGACATGATTCTAACTTAGAGGTTGAGGAGTACTTGTCTTTTGTCCTTGCCCAAATTCAACTCACCGTATTGCTTAATATATACTTTTTCCCAACCCATTCTAGAAGAAAATGAAGAAAAATATTTTCTTTTATAATTTCCCTTTCCTTTTGTTCTCTCCTTCCTCCCTCCTTTTGTTTTGAAATAGCAAGTGCTCTTGCTCGTTGATTCTGGGAGTCAGGGAGAATTAATCAGCATTCACCCTTGGACTTTACGTAGCTACATTTCTCCCTCTGTCCTTAGTCTGAACCAAAGCTGTTTATGCTCCAAATGTGAAGGAGATTCTACACACAAGCCTTATCTTTCAATCCAAACATAAGCTCTTTAAGCGAAGGAACTCTTACCACTCACATCTTTGTACCCTCCACCACCTAGTACAGTGCCTAGCACATAGTAGGCGCTTAATAAATGCTTGCTGATTGATTTGTTCATTTGAACTACTACCCCTTTTTCCCAGGTGATGCTGAGCAATGAAAGTTGATTTTCAATGTGAATACCTGGGTTCAGTCACTCTGAATGGATTTGATCTGCTACTTATTATTACCTGTGTAATCGTGGCCAAGTCAATTCTGTTCCCTGGAGCTCTGTAAAATGAAGGGGGTGAATGATCTCAAAGCCACGTCCAACTGCAGATCCTCAGATATTCCTTAAAAACACAGGGCAGCCTTGTTTAAAGCTCTGTGTGTGTGTGTGTGTGTGTGTGTGTGTGTGTGTTTTCTCCATGCAATGAGGTATTGATGAAGGTGGAAATGTTAAGCTTCTAATTCCACTTAATTGTGTGTGTACAAGCTATGAAGTACAACCTTGTGTGAGCCACAATGTATTGGAGAGTGAGATAACTCAGAGATGAATACAGATGTTAAATGTGGTGGGGGATCTAGTTGCTTTCTAAAAATATCCCCCTTTCAAATGAACATGCATGAAAAGATCCCCCTCAGTGTCTCCTTTTAGAATAAAAATACCAAGGGATAGGTGGTAAATTATACAAATAAATATGAAAAAAAATTTTTGGTGGGGGGGGTAGGCTGAGAAGGCACTCATATAGCAATAGAGAAAGTGGTCTTGGATCCAGGTGACTATGGACTGAGTGCCCATGTAAGGTATAGTTAGCATAACATTCTGATACAGAAGTTGTGGGCCTCAAAGTCACTGGTTGTACATAAAGGAATTCTTTAGGTCTCAAGAGCCTCCATTGGAATATCATTGAATTAGAGGGTGGCAGTATTTCTCCAATGGGTCTCTCTATGCTTCTGTGAATCTGCATTAACTGGATTTAGGGTTGTACATGTTTTTCTTTGCTTACGCTATTGATAATTTCCCATTTAAAATCCCCTGTGATAGACAAAAACCTATACAAGTGTCCTGTGACGATCTTTCCATGTGACATTATTTGCCTCCTTCTCCCAGTTCATTCTGTCCTAGTGGATTAGCTCCCAAGGGCATTCTCCTGCCTTATAATAGGCTGACTTTTCAGGAGACAACTGGGCTGTTAATAGCTCCACGAGATTAAAAGTCTAGTAAAAACAAACCCAAACTATTTAAGTTGTCTATTTTGCTCCCTCCATGCCCAATGCCTTTATTTTTTTGATGTCGTGCTCACATTCCGGCTTAACACTTGTCTTGAAACAGAGCTGTCACGTCATCTATCAGTTCTGAGACTCTACATTCCTATATTTAAAACCAGAGGATTGGAGCCCAAAAGAGTGATCTGAAGTATCTCTTAGATGTTTAGGATTTGGTGATCTGGCCTGTAGATACTTTGATAGAATAGGTTTGTTGTGTTTTGTTGTTTTTTTTTTAAACTCCAGATTAATAGATCTCCATTATTTCACTTTCACCCTCATCTTCTTCCCAGTGGAGTAAGAAGATCTGAATTCAGATCCTAATTTAGGCACCTACTAGTGCTATGACCAAGAGCACATCACTCTCAGAGCTTCAGTTTCCTCATCTGCAAAATGGGGATGATAATACCTATATAAAGTACTCCTCTGATTCCAGGACTAGTGTAAGGAAAGTGTGTCACAAACCTTACAGCATTATGTAAATGCGAGTTACAAGTCCCTCAGTAAAAACACAGAAGTAAGTGAATCCAATTAGCCAATTTGGATAACTTCGGAGATTGACAGGAAAAAAAAATATCCAAGGACTTCCAAGAAGTGCAGTGTTTACTAAATTAGAAAAAAAATTTGTTAGCGGTTGAGTAATAGCTCTCTTTATTGAAGTCCTGAAATCAGCTGGCTTAGTGAGTCACTCCCTCTTTGGAAGTTTGCTGTGGTGTGTTGGGTTGCAGCCCCAGTTAAATCCTACGCAGAATGTTGTGTGAATTCGCCTCCTGCCAGAGCCTAGGAGGCATTCCAAACTGTCTGTCCAGGGCCTTATGGCAAATGTATGAGGTATCGTTTTCCAGGAATGCCAAGCGCTACTCTAGTTAAATTGGTAAAGTGCTTTGCAAACCCTTCCATGCTGTAAAATGTCAGGAATTTTTAAGTTTTCAGCTTATAATCAGTTGATCAGTCAACATTTGTTAAGCACCTGCTGTGTGCCAGGCACCGTACTAAACACTGGGGTTGCAAAAAGAGGCAAAAGACAGTCCCTTTCCTCAAGGAGCTCATAATCTAACAGCACACACACACACCCACACCCACACACACACAGAGGATGGAGGTGTCAGTCTAGAGAGAACAGGTTTCTGTAGTAGTCCTAATTACATTTCTGAAGGACTTTTCTCTCTAAAATGAGAAAATCCATTATTTCAGATTTGGAGTGAATCGTGTGTCATGGTTTGTGATGCTTTTCATTGCTTATTCACATGATCAGACTGCCTTTAGAAATCAGAATTGACAATCCTTTTCTCAGCATTTTCTTCTCTATCCAAATAGCCAGCCCAGTTGTGCATCCTTTTATTTTTGAAGTCTTTTTATGGTTCAGTGGTATCTGTCATCAGTCATCCTACACATGGCCCAACTGGCATTTCCCCTCATGATAGGCTACCTCCAATAAACACATATCCCCCTCCAAAGTTCCTCACTGCCACATGGTCCCAGTGAACAATTGGGACATTCTTTTCATTGCAGGCTATGTGGCTAGTAAGTTTCACTTTACATGTTTGCTGTGGTCTGAAAATGGTCTAAGTTTTCTGCTAGGGACCATTTTGGCTGTATGAATGCAAAAGGGGAAAGGAGAGGCATCAGCTGGTTTGTTGTTATTGTTGTTCAGCTGTTCTAGTTGGGTCCGCCTCTTTGTGACCCCATTTGGAATTTTTTTTTTTTGCAGAGATACTAGAGTAGTTGACCATTTCCTTTTCCAGTTCATTTGCCAGATGAAGAAAGTGAGGCAAGCAGGGTTAAGTGACTTGCCCAGGGTCACACAGCTAATAAGTGTCTGAGGTCACGTTTGAACTCAGGTCTACCTGACTCCAAGCCTGGAGTCCATCTACTGCTCCATCTGTTCCATCTACTGCACCACCTAGCTGCCCTCACTAGCTGGTTAAAAATACATAAAACATTGGCCCATCACTGTGTTTGGAGGCTTTCCTTGTCTTTCAGTGTCCAAAGGCATTTCAGAGCCAATGGATGGGTGTGTTTTGCAGTTTTTTGTCTGCTACAACCAGTCACTCCTCCATGACCAAAAGAGCTTGACGGAAACATAGGATTTCCTGCATCCTTTTTTTTTTTTTTTGGTAGGCCGAATACAAAGATGAGTCTGATCTCTAAGCAGAATTATCATATCACCTTTTCAGAGTAAGCAGGCGCTAGGCAATATTCAGTGGCTCAAGCCAGCATTCAGCTGACAGGTAGACTCTGTTCTCAGTGATTTGCTTTAAAAAGTCATACTGTTTATCTGTGGAAACAAAAACCGAATAAGATTTAAGTAGCACTTTACTATTAAAAAATGCTTTCTTTCTTTGAAGAGCTGGGGGACTATGGGTGTGAAATATTGCATGTACCAGGGGTGAGGACCTTGCAGCCTGGAGGCTGCATGTGGCCCTCTAGGTCCTCAGGTGCAGCCCTTTGATTGAACTTGAAGTTAGGATTTGGTCAGAGGGCTGCACGTGAGGACCTAGAAGGCCACATGCAGCCTTGAGGCTGCAGGTTCCCCACCCCTGTACTGTCAGAAATGGTTCCCTTTGAGCTTATTCATTGTTATAAAGCAGGGCTGTCGGGGTTGGGTAGGACAGAAGAAAGAACATTTTTAGAAATGACATAAAAGCAAAAGGTAAGGATAAGAATGAGATCTGAGATTCCATTAGTATAGGGAACTTGTGGAGGAGGAGACTCCTTTACAGATGCAGGTTGACCTTCTCTACAACTTAGAATCACAGTGGCATTGATTTAAGCTAGAAGGAAACTTAAAGGGTTACTAGTCCAAACCCCCCATTTTACAGATGAGGAAACTGAGGCTGAAGGGCTTGGGAGCACTGTCATATAACCAAGGTCCAGGGGTACCTAGATAGTAAGTGTCAGAGATGGGATTTGAACCCGTCTTCCTGATTCCCCAAGTCTACTACTCTGTCCCTCTCTTCCTCTTCTTGGAGAGTTTCCTAGGAAAACTCACTAAATACAAAGTAAAATGGTTTTATAGCGAGGGGTCCCTAAACCATGACTGGCCTTTTCTCGATTAAAAGAAAAAAAGCAAAAAAAAAAAAAAAAAAAAAAAAAGCTTTACTGATGTCCTATTGCTAATGTTTCTAGATAGTAGTGTGTGATTTTTTTTTTTTTTTGACACCTTCCTTCTACTTGACACAGGGACCAGCAAATAGAGGAAGACGGTTGAGAGGGGAGAATGGTGATAGTATTGAAGCTGTAACTGGGTGGGACAACTGGAGCTTTGTCCCAGGACCTGAAATTTAGAGGGCTCTGAAAGCATTTCTTGCTTTTCAGCAGCTTAGAAATAGCTTAGCATCTAATTAGCAAGAATAATTAGTTAAAATAAGAAGCTCCCAAGGGACTAGCTATAATGAACTCCTTACCACCTCTGTCCTAATAGTCTTCCCAATAGCTGCCTGACCTTGGATCCCTTCCTTTACTGAGGACTTACTTTAGGACTGTTGTGAGGCAGGACAATCCTTAGTTACGACTCTGGTATTAAGAGTTAATTTGTTTTACCTTACCTTTTGGTGAAAAATGGCCTGTTTTTTTTTAACTAAGAAGAAATCTTTTCATTTTTCTCCTTTTTTGATGATTATTTTTTCCTTAATTAAGAGCCAAAAAGAAAAAGAAATGAGAGAAGAAAAATTGTAACAACTGTTACAAACTGTGATGATAAGATGTCTAACAAGAGAGTTATATTGTGAATCAGTCTTTCCTACCTGTTAAATTTTGAATAGCCCAATTTTTTCCCAGCACCACGAAGTGGGGTGTCATACTTTGACTGCTCATTTGATTGACTTACATATTATATACCAACAAAGAGAATGTATAAAATAAACCAATTTGAAGTTACAGTGTTCTTATAGTCATTTTCTATTTATTTTGTGCCTGAAAGGTACCAGCTCTATCTTTCATGTTAACACTATTTGACAATGCTTCCTAAGGTGAGAATAAACTTTTATTTTTAATGAGATCACAATGTATGGATTTCTTTTGTGACTGTAGGGGGAGAATTCAAAATAACTTCGCATTTCATTACAGAAATATTTCTTTTGTTATTTACATTTCTTAAAAGTCAGAACCTTAGGTTATATCTTTTCATTGGTTGTACTTATTAGCTGTTTGACTTCATGTAAGTCATTCATCTCTCTATACTTCAGGTTGCTCGTTTATAAAATGGGGATGAGTCATAGAGCTAAAGAATTATAAAATTTCATAGTTGGAAGGTACTTCTGAAGGACCATTTGGTGTCACCTGTACTTGACCACAAATCAGTTCTACCACATCACCCCCAAAGAGTTGTTTTCTAATCTCTATTGGGAAATTTTCAATGAGAGGAAACCCACTGTGACAGCCCATTTTCTTTTGGGATAGCCTTTGACTGTTGGGAAATTTTCCCATGTATTGAGCTGAAATCCACTTCTTTGCATCCCACTGTTCTTAGTTCTTCCCTCTGGGGTTGAGCAGAACCAGTTTGATCCCTTTTCTCCATGAAAGGTCTTCCAGTATTTGAAAACAACTGTGGTTTCCCCTTGGTCTTCTGACAGGGTTGTTTTCAGTAAAGTGCCCTGTAAACCTTAACATGCTATGTTAACATGAGTGTCTAAGTACATATATGTTAACCTCCAGTTTTATGCAGATTATATATTCAGTGGTATTCAAGCTATTGTATTTTTAGTGATGATGATAATAATGATAACTGTCATTTATATACTGCTTTAAAATTTGCAGAGCATGTTGTAAATATTATCTCATTTGATCCTGGTAACAGCCTGGAGAGATAAGTACTATTATTATCCCCATTTTACAGATGAGGAAACTAAGGCAAACAAAGAGATTAAGTGCCTTGCTTGGGAGTCAACAGCAGATAGTAAGTGTGTTAGGCTGATTTTGAATTCAGGTCTTTTTCCACTCCAGGTCCTTCATAGTATCTACTACACCTTTTTCCTGTTAGCTCCTGATATCGTTGATTCACACCTGAGAGTTGTTTGCAGTTTTTTTCCCCCCCTAGTGAATGCATGAATGAATTCCCATTTTTAAGGAGCTTTTTTTTAGGTGTGAAAAATGTTCAAAGAGTAACTATTCTGGGAAATGGGAGAGTAAGTGCAAATGTAAATGAAACATAGTCCCTGGTCCCAGTCCCTGGATTAACTTAAAGGGATATGAGACTTGTACAGAAATAAATGCAGTGCAGATTAGAATACAGTAAGGTATTACCTGGAGGAAGGAACCACTGGTTCAGAAACAGAAAAACCTGGGGTTGAAATCTTTGCTTTGCTACTCACCAGCTCTGTGACCTGGATGCAGGGTTGCTAAGAGGCAGCAGCGTAGGAGGGCTTTTCTTAGGTTCATTCAGCTCAAAATGTTAATGTTTCAGATTCACAACGTTCCAAACGGGAGAGGCACAAGGACAATTTTGAAATGGGGTCTCCTTATCTTCCTGGAGTAATAGGGATTGATGCTCTCCATCTGGGCCGCTTTAGAACAAACAAGGATGAAGTCACACTGCTTAAATTAGCACAGTGTGGAATTGCTGAGAACAGACTTCTTTCTCCTGTTTCCCCCTGGGTCCCTTCCTGCAGGATTTAGGAATCTTGGCAATACATTCAGAATGCCTAAAAGAACATCTGGGCCATGAATGTATTTGGGTGCAGCTTTACTTAAGATCTCTCTCTCTCTCTCTCTCTCTCTGTGTCTCTGTGTCTCTCTCTCTGTCTCTCTGTCTCTCTCTCTCTGTCTCTCTCTCTCTCCCTCCCTCTCCCTCTCCCCCTCTCCCCCTCCCTCCCTCCCTCCCTCTCTCTCTCTCCCCTTCACCCTCCAACTCTCCTTCCCCTCTCCCTCCCTCTCTCCTCCATCTCCCTCCCTCTCCACCCCCCTCCCATGTATCTTTCTCTTTGTCTCTGTCTCTAACAACAGTTTCCTCAAAGAAGGACAATCACACATAAAGTGTGCGGTGTCTCCCACTGAGCCTATTTTACTTTTATGGGACTTCTCCCTCCTTGGCAACTGCTGCATTATTATCACACACTTCAGTAGCATTTAGGAAAAAAAGAAAGACTGACAGAACATGTCACTGCAGTGCATGTGAGAGGTTTGCAGATTGAGGGAACGTTGGCCTACTGCCTTCCAGCTATGGTTGGTGTCAGTTTACATTTATGATGAAAAAGAGGTGAGAATCCATAGAGTGTTATGCATTAGGTTTTCAAGGTCTAATAGGAAAGGAAAAGGATGTAAAAGATGGGACTTGGTTAATATCCACCTGGGCATTGAGTGTTAAATCTGCTTTCTTCTTTCTTCCCTCTCTCCTTTCACATTCTTAAAAGAAGTCTAAAGGGGTAATAACTTGTTAATAGCCTGCGTGCCATTTGTGCTCTGGCTAGACCTAATTATGTCACTCTATTACATAGGCTAAAGAAAGTGCAACCAGTTAATTGGTGTTGGTTAAGATAATCATAAAATGCACTTTTTTTAATCCTTGGATCCCCAGAGATGTGGTTCTCCTTTAGAATTGTGACTGGCAGGTTTCCCCTTAAGCCATGTAAGACAGTCCTTAACAGTACATGGCTAGATCTTATGTTTGCATTCTCTTCCCCCCTTCCCCTCTACCCTGGTGATTTTAGGCATTCAGGGGAATGAAAGATCTCTCTTTTAGAAGATAAAGACCTCTGTTATAATCATGATAGGAGTTCATAGAATAAGATGAATCAGGTTTAGAATAGTTACAAAAGGCTTCATGGAAGATGTGACAATTGAGCTGGCCCTTTTGGGGAGAATTTGGATAGGGCAGTACATTCCAGACAAGGGGCACAATGTGAGGAAAGGTCTTAGAATCATGGCATTTTTAGAGCAGTGAAGTAATTTGAGTAATCACCTAGCCTGGCCCTTTCATATGAGGAAACTGAGGCACAGAATATGAAGGTTAGAATGCATGTAGCCTGTCTAGGAGCCAGTCAGAAGTCTAATTATGGTGCCTGACTCGAGTTGGAAGAGTAGATGTCTTGGAGGGCAGTAAGAAGATTGGATATGTAAGTTGGGTCAGACTACTAAGGGTAGAAAAAGCAGTTAGAAGAGTTTTCATTTACCTCTCCAAGAAATGCAGTGCCACTGAAGTGTTTGAGCTATGGCTTAAAGAGAACATGGTTTTAAAGCATGGTTTCTTAATTAACCTTTTGTGTCATGGACCACTTTGGCTGTCTGATGAAGCCTATGGAGTCTTCAAAATAATGGGTTTAAATGCATAAAATACAATGCTTGGGATTACAAAAGAAACCAGTTCTGTTGAAATACAGTGATGAAAATACAAAAACAAAAAACAAACAAACAAACAAAACAACCCAAGTTCATGGACCCTAGATTAAGAACCCAGTGATTTAAAGAGTGAAGGTATAGGATGGATTGTAATGGAAAGATGCTGAAATTCAGGAAGACCATCATAGCAAGAGGTGATGAAGGCCTGGACTAGGGCGTTGGCAGTGAGGAATTTCAGCCTCCAGGAGAGTGTTTACTTGGATCCTGGCTTTGCACCACTGGAACAGAGATATCCCTAAGATAGTACTTAAACCTTAATTGAAAACAAGAATTTTTAATGTCACGGGTAATGACTTTTTCCCTCAGCCCCCTCACACAGTACTTTATTTGCAGATTTCTAATGCTCTTCTGTTATGATATTGTTTATTATGGTTATAGATGTGGCTCATCCTCCTACTAGACTATAAGATTAATGAGGGTAGGGATCGAGTCTCATCTAAGCTTTGCATCTCCTCTAATGCTTTGTGCACGTTAGGTACTTAATAAATGTTTAATGAGAAATTGGAACAAATATATGATACCGGGAGGCTTTCCTTAATAGAATATGAATGATTTTCAAAAGAACCACAAACTCCAAATTACCACACGAAACATGCTCCAAAACGCTAGTGTTAAGAAAAACACAAATTAAAAAATTTTTTTTATTTTATACAGTGCAGATTGGTAAAGGTACTAAGAAATGGGAACCAGTCAGTGTTGGAGGGTCTGTGGAATGATAAGCATACTGATGAAATTTGGATTTGTTTGGAATTATATAAGAAAAATGGCCAAACCCTCCGTGCCTTTTAAGCCAGTGATTCCCCCAAGGAAGTCAGAGACAGAAAGAAACATCAAACTATCAAGGTATTCATAGGAGGATTTCATAGTGAAAGACTGACTAGGAGGAGAGAATATTATATACATTGTCAGACACAGTCTTTGTATCATAGGTGTTTCTTTGTCACACGGTTGTGTGTGTGTTTGTGCTGGGGTGGGTGGGGACAGGATGGGAAATGATGGTGATAGAAAGGCAAAAGAGATCAATGAAATTACACAAACTATTTGAATGAGCCCTGCATTTGTAAATGGTGGCTCTGTTTTTTCTTTCCAGATCATGTTTCATTCTATTTGTATTTTTCATATCCCAAGTCACAACGATTAATGCAATTTTAAAGAGGTAATTTGAAGTCCACAGAGGGGAATAGCACAGAAATTGACTTCCTCCATCCTTGGCCTCTGGAGGATTCTGTTTTCACCAATTTAGAGCCTGGATGAGTTGCTTACTGGGTAATTAAGAATCTTCGAATTGCTCTTGACTGTGTCCTTCTCCCTCGTTTCCCCCTTCCCACAGTATAGCTGTCTGTAAGTAATGTTCTCTGCCCTTGTGTATTCGCTTCCAGCTAGGCATGTAGATGCATACATACATGCTTTATAATTGGCAACTTCCCCTCGGTCTTAGGAACCAGCAAGTTAAAGTACTTTATGTTAAAGTACTTGGGAGTGCAGTTGGTTATTGTTGGGAGTATGGGTTTGCAAACTGGCCCTCCTTTCAACCAGTAAACTAAGGGAGGAAAGGGATCTCACCTTGTCCTTGCTCTTGAGAGGGCGAAGGAGGGCTCCACTGTTCAATCTGTCCATTTCCTTCTGCCAGCACTGAAGCTAAAAAAAAAATCTAATTACAAATTAACTTTACTCAGTCAGATGGAGTCATCAGTGTTCAGTTTATGCTTTACCAAAGGTGAACACTTTGCCTCATCTCCAGAGTAAGTATAGATTTAGAGTGATGTTTAACATCAGTTAAAGACTGATTAAGTACCTTGTCATTATGACTCCTTCCTGATGGCGTAATAATCAATATGATTGGTGGTGATAGTTCATATTTCTTAATTCTTATAAAGCATTTACCTCGCAATAACCCTGAGTGGTAAATATCATTCCTATTTTGTTGGTGAGCAAACTGAGTCTCAGGCTTGTTAAGTGACCTGCCCGTAGTCACATAGCTAGTATCAGAGCCAGGACACCTGATTCCAAATCCCATGCTCTTTCCAATTCTGTCTGCCAGAGATTTAATTCTTAGAATGTTAGCATATGTTCATATATTTAACTGTCTCAGTATGTTAGCATTAGAGACAATGTGGGGTAGTGGGTAGATAGAATGCTAGATTGATAATTGGAAGATGCTACTGGGGGAGTTGTATGATCATGTCACTTTAACCTCTTAGCTTCAGTTTTCCCATATGTAAAATGGGTATAATTTTGCCTTATCTGTAGTATTTATTTTATCTGACCAAGTTGTAGGGAGTCAATGAGATAATAATATGTATATGAAGAGTTTCCCAAACTTTAAAGTTCGGCACCAGGGTTATTGACTTTTTTGTGTCATAGACCCCTTTAGCATTCTGATGAGGCCGACGGACCACTCATCTGAATGATATGTTGTTGCCAAAATTCACAGTAGAAGGAAATACTTTCAGGTAGAAGTTTGTGAAAATAAAAATGTACTTTCTCTCCCCCTCCCCCCCAATTTGAGTTCGAGAACCTTCTGAAATCAGTCCATGAGTCTCTTGGAGGTCTATGGGCACCAGGTTATGAACTCCTCTATATATGTGTCTGTTGTTATTATTAATGCTAGCTCACACGAATATAGCACTTTCTGGTTTATATATATTACCTGATTTGATCTTCACAACAGCCCAGTTCAGTAGGTGCTATTAATATCCTCATCTACAGATAAGGACATTTAGGCCCAGAGAGAAGCAGTGACTCTTCCAGGGTCACACAGCTAGTAAGAATCAGAATCTTGAAGAATCAGAATCTAGCACTCTAACTACTGAACCATATCAAAAGTTGCTGTGATGGAACATTAATATCAGAAATTACTCATCTTCACCTTTTAGATAATAATGATTAAGAGCATAAAATTCAGCTTAATAGATGACTGCATACTGAAAAGGTGCTTTGGTCATCTCTGTTGGGTGGCAAACTTTAGGAATAAAACTGTTCACTTGATTAACATCATTTGTCAGAGCTTCTTACTGTGGTTGAAATAGCTAGTAACACCTACACAGTTTCTCAGGCTGTGCCTTCTACTAATTGTTTGTTTAATTAGAAAATGAGTAAGTATCTGCAGAGAAAATACAGTTTAAAAAAATGTTGGGTTGAAACCTTCTCTAATTGTACCATGTTATTGTGATCTTCTAAATATTGGAAGGCACATTTGGTGGCGTGTTTTTATTTTGTTTCTATTTGTTTAAAGAGAGATTCGTTTCTTGCTCTCTATTTCAAGTGAGGCAAAGCAGAAAGCCAATGGCAGTAAACACGTTTTGCAATGAGACTTTACTAGCCAGATTCAATCAGGATGTTTGTCTAACTAGCAGAGTTGGTGTTCGTTCAGCAAATATCCATTGAGTCCTGGAAATGGGGGAGCTGTGGGAGCTGTGGGATGCAAGATTTGTATGATATAGGCTTGTATGCCAGGCAGTGTTTCTTTCAGGTCATAAGTATAGTGCGCTATGTGTTCTCAGAGACTGAGAATTGCTAAACCTGTAGGAGTCTGCTTTAAAATTTCTAATGCCAGGGAATAAAAGTAGATGGGAACCTTTTTAAGGTGGCTAAGAGTAGAGTTTGGAGCTCATGAGATTTTCAGGTCATTTAAAAAATGCTTACTTGAATTGACTGACCAAAGAGACAAGATTTCACATGATCTGAGAGCCTGAAAGCCCCTCAGAAGTCATCTGTTACAACCCTTTCTTGGAAAGAGATCCCCATTACACTGGATCACCCACCCCTCTGCTCTGTTGTCCCCCTTCTCCCACTGGTGAGTTCCTTCTAAGAGGTCTCCATTTTGGGGACAGACCTAGGCTGGCTATACTTCTGACTTGGGATATTGCCACCGTGCTCCAGTACAAGTACTTTCTTCTGCCTCTCCCTGTTCGCTTCAGCCCCTTTTCTTTGTGGTCTTTATTTTTAGAATGTAAGCTCCTCGAGGGCAGAGACAGTTTTTGTTTTTGCTTGTCTTTGTATCCCTCTCACTTAGTACAGACAGTGTCTGGCCCCTGTTGTCGTTGAGTTGTTTCAGTCATGACCCCATTTGAGGTTTTCTTGGCAAAGCTACCAGAGTGGTTTACCATTTCCTTTTCCAGCTCATTTTACAGATAAAGAAACTGAGACAAACAGGGTTAAATGACTTGCCCAGGGTCATACAGCTAGTAAGTATCTGAGACTGGATTTGAACTTAGGTCTTCCTGACTCCAGGCTTGGTGCTCTATCCACTGTGCCACCTTGTTTATCGTGAGCCATAAATGCTTGTTGCTTGCCTGCTATTACAACATTCCTGACAAGTGCTCATTCATCTTCTGAAGACCTCTAGTAATGGAGTACCATGAATTCCCAAGTCAATCCATTCTAGTCAGACAGCTCCGACTGTTTGGAAACTTTCCATCATATTCTATTCCAGTTCAGTTGCTTTTTGTTACTGTTGTTCCATGATGACACTCAAAAGAGCTGACTTACTTTAATTCAATCTGTTTCTTTGTGAGTTTGGGCTTTCTATGTGTCAGGTTGCTATTTTGAAACAAAATGGATGCTGACAAGTTTCCAACCTGGTTTATCTCATGCCTCTATATATGGAATATAGGCTGTGATATTCAGAAGCAATCATGGCGCAAGGGAGAGAGAGGAAAATAGATCAAAATTCAGAAGTATAGTGATTTGCAATACGCAAAGAAGGGCTTTGATTGGGGTGGGCTTTGACTAGTCTTACCTTATTGGTAGTCAGATGTGCTAATATACTTGTGGGTCCACTTTTCAGTACTGTGGGCTCGGCTTGTCTGCAGAATCATTTCTTGTGAAGATATTTGTGGGTTCAAAGCCAAAAGTAAACATGACTGATAACATGCTGCCCATGGAACTGTGTATTATATACCTGAAAGGAAACAGAGGAAAATATCAAAAGCATTTTACTCCCCTGGGTTCTGTATATTTTATACCCTAGCCTACTCAGAAGTCATATATATTATACTTGTGGCAGGTCTGCACTTTGATGATCAGTATAAACTCCAAGCCTTTCTTTTCCATAACCCTCCACCTTGTTCCCACCCCATCGAGTACCCTATAAGGTGAACAGGAGAGAATCTGTTTCTTCCTTAAGTGTCAGTGGGTGTGTGTGTGTGTGTGTGTGTGTGTGTGTGTGTGTGTGTTTGTAAACTGTTGACACACAAATTCCATCTCAGGCAGTCAGTGGAGTACAATGCCTGTCACTTAGGGAAAATGCTTAATAAATGCTTGTTGGCTGATTGACTCTTGCCTGAGTAGTAGATTATAGTTGCTTTTTAAATAGTTTGTAGTATAACTTGGTCTGATTGAAAAACGTTTGTTGAGCCCTTAACAATGTTCAAGGTCTTATTCAAGACACACTGGGCAGAGATTAATCCTCTGCTCCCAAGAAATTAATAACTAATAAACATTTATGAAGTACCTACTATGTGCCAGGCATTGTCCTAGTTGCTGGGAATACAGAGACAAAAATGAGGCAGTCACTTATATTCACATACAGATAACTCTAATATGAGGCAGAATATGTGTCAGGAGAGAGAAAGTCCTATGGAACTTAAGAGAAGGAAAACTCACATCTGATTGGGGGAGAGGTAAGGGAAGGGGAAAGAGCACATCATATAATAATTCATGGTTAACTGCAACCCTCAGAACAAAGTAAAATTAAAACAGCTACAATCCGATCTTTTTTAAACAAATTGTTAGCTCTCCCAAATAGGAAAAGAATAAAGGAACAGACATTGAGCACCCATTGCTATTTCCAGTGCAAACTTAGCTGATTTTACATTGCTTTATGCAGTCACCAAAAGGAAGAGGCCAAAGGGACCTAGAAACTTCTCCAGCCAGCCCATGCTTTTCTTGAGGTAGCCAAAGGCAATATTGATTTAGATATAAATTAATTTATAGAATCTTATGAGGAGACTAGTGAAAGATGATGAGCAGTAATACCTCATGAAACACATCATAAAAAAAGTAATGGAAGGAGCAAAGGACTTTGGAGAAAGCTTTGCATGAGACTGTCAAAATTAAATTATCCCATGGCCATTTAAGTAAAATTGGAAATAATGTAGGAGATATCTGTGGGACTTTAAAATGAGGTGGGCCCCTCATGTTGAAAAATCTTGATATCCCATTAATTTGTACTTTCTTTGGGTAAAAGCATCTGCTAAGCAGATATAAACTTCAGCTTACCCTCTGGGAATTATCATGATTTATGAATTAACGAGTTAATGAATTTTACACATATCTGGCTGATTAGATGGACAGCTGTTTGAAGAAGCCTACTTCCGTTTTCAGGTTTCAATTTAGTGCAAGATAACTTCAAAACAAAGTTACATTTTTTTTATCCCCTTCACTCGAGAAGACTCACATCATCTGATAAGTATTCTGTTATTATATGCAAAATAATGTCATGTTAGCATGGTGTTCTCTATATAGGGAAAGTTCTTTTTAGAGGGAATCTCAAATACAGGAGAAAAGTATTTTATTCATATGTGATTAAATTAAAATTAATTTCCATTAAACTCTGTAATTTTTCTAGTGGGAATTTGCAAACCATAGATTCTTAACAAGAACCAGCTTTACAACCTTAGCTGTACTCTATACCTTTATTTTGAATTTACCTGGGTTATGTAAATGGATTTTCATGAATTGAAATCCATGCATTCAGAATAAACAGGGAATGGTGTTGTCCAACCAGCAATACCTGAAGAGGACAAAGAAAGAAAAATTAATTTAGCAAGAATACAGCATTGAAGTGGTAGGACAACACTGGGGAGGGAAGTCTATAATGAAGAGCTGTAGGCTTAGTTTTTAGGATAAGTAAGCCAAGCTGCCTTTTACATACAGAGAATCATTAGTGTGGGAAGAGAATTTGGTGTTTGTTGTTCAATCTCCCTGTTTTCAGATGAGCAAATTAAGGCCTGAATGGTGTGAAGTGGTTTGCCTAAGGCTGGCTGTTCCTTTTTACGACTGTGATACAGGTCTCTGGACATTCGATCTAGTCCTTATTTCGTCTCAGAGAAGAATCATCGTTACTGATGGTTTCATTGCTGAATATAGGGTTTCTCCATCCTTCTAAAAGTTCCATAAAATATGATAGTAACATCATTTTTAAAAACAAGGGGATTGGGTGAGGTGGTAATACCTGTAATAGCAGGTGCCAAGAAGGTGTATCTCTTGAGCTCGGGAGTTCTGAGCTGCATTAGATTATGCAGGTTTTATGCCCATGTTAAGTTCAGTATCCATGTGCTGAGACTTCTGCAATGAAGGCCGTCAATTTGCCTGAGGAGGGCAAGGTGGCCTCTGTTAGAAACAGGTCAGGTCAGAGGATCTGTAAGTAGTGGAAACTGTTCCATGCATAACCTCTGCACTTCTCGCCAGGGTGGGATTAAGAGACCCAATCTTTAAAAAACAAAAAAATTCCAAAAAACTAGGGAACAAAGTAAATAGCTCAGTTTTAAACTCTGGTCTCTAATTTTGTTGTGGCCCTAAACTCTCTGATTTACACATTCACGATGAGTGGTTAGGCATTTTAAAAACATACACATAACAATGGTTAGGGTCAAATTGCGATGTTTGGGCACTACAAAATTAGAGACCCCGGAGGAAGTCACTTTGGAAAAAAGTAGCTGTTCTGCTTTCAGTAGTGAGGTGTTTATCTAAAAGATATTCTGTACCGAAAGATGAGCCAAGCCAGTAACAAAGGTAAATTTAATTAGGGTTGGAAACCTTTTTTGTCCTTATGATAACACAGTTTAATGGGGGTATATGCAAACGACAGTGTACATTTGTTGTTCAGTTGTTTTTCAGTCATGTCTGACTCTGACCCCATTTGAGGTTTTCTTGGCAAAGACACTGCAGTGGTTTCTCATTTTCTTCTCTAGCTCATGTTACGGTTGAAGAAACTGAGGCAAACACAGTTAAGTGACTTGCTCAGAGTCACATAGCTAAGTGAGTGTCTGAGTCCAGATTTGAACTTAGGAAGACCTGATTCCAGGCTCAGCACTCTATCCACTGCGCCACCTAGCAGCCCAAACTCTGTATATAACAAGATAAGATACATATTGAGTAGAAGGAAGGTAACTCAAGTGGGATGGGGGTGGCTGGGGGAGGGAGGGGAACCAGGAAAAGTGTCCTGCAGAAGGAGGGATTGGAACCAACACTTGAAAGAAGCCAGGAGGCACAGGTGAGGCATTTCAGCCACAGAGGACAGTCAGTGAAAAATATGGGGGAATGGGCAGATTGGAGTGTGTGAGTCAGAGTGAGTAAATGTGTAATTACCACCTCACGTTGAGAGCTTTCCTCGGGGTGGTTGAAATAGGCAATCCGCTGTGCACAAGGTCCCCCTCCTCCAACTGTCCCAAACCTTTTTATTCAGGTGATACCAAGTTTGAATGACTCAAAACTCAAGGGAGTCTTGAAAGGGAAAAACTAGAACTATAGGTTTGAAGGGACCTTCCAGTGCTGCTTCAGACACCTAATAGCTATGTGACCCAGGGCAAGTCACTTAATCTCTGTCTGCCCCATTTTCCTCATCTGTAAAATGTGGATAAGGACAGCACCTACCTCCCAGAGTTGTGAGGATCAAATGAGGTAATATTTGTAAATGTTTTGTAAATCTTAAATCATTATGTAAATGCTAGTTGCTGTCTTCATCGTCATCATCATTATTAACTGGACATATTTGGGTAGTTGCTGTTCCACAGTAAGACTGCATCTTTACCGCCCCATAGTTACCTGAAAAATAATACAAGATCCTACTGTGCTTGTTTGTGGACTATAAAAGAACCATTTGATTTAATAGAGTGAAACTGCCTTTGAAGTTGTCTACCAACAAAGTGTCTTCTATCTGCCCGTTAAAATTATTTGATTTTTTTAAAAAGACATAGTGGCCAAGATAACTTTGCTTGACCCTCTGATTATAGCGCTCAGGTGGGGCATCAAACAGGGAGATGAGCACAAAGGTGTTTGACACTGTCGTGTAGGCTATTTGGCATAGAATCCAAATTTTGCTAAGGGATCCCTTATAGATAGTGAGGTCCTCCAAATGCTTCTATTTTTACATGGCATTATACTGGTTGTATCAAGTCTTGAAACATTTCAGAGCCCAATGGAAGTACTGTAGTAGCCACCCACAAGCATTTGGCCTAACCATTCACATAGGAAAAACCAAATGGATAAAAAAATGTTTATTGTGCAGTTTTGTAGCATTTGTAACATGCCATCAGATGGACAACTTCTGGTGCTCATACCTCAGTAAATATGAGCCCCAACTCTAACACACTCCCCTGCCTATGATGAGGAAGTGTAAGTATGTAAGTATGTATATGTGTATGTAGATATGTATGTGTGTGCATGCATTCATATATCTATATCTATATATTTTTTTTTGCCTTTTCTTTGGTAAGCAAGATAGATTGTGTGCGTATTTGTGTGTGGAGGGGGTGTGAGGGGGAGATGTATACATATATGTATTCTATGTATGTATATATGCTATATATACACATATTTATACATCTATCTATTCATCTGTAGATATGGATGTATATATACCACATAGATACCATATGTACATATTCATCTATCTAGCTATATACACACACATGTACATAATCTATATCTACCATGCTTAACAGGGGAAGGGGAATGTGTGTATTATACACACATGCTTGCACGTACTTATGTCTGTCTCTCTATATATAAACATTTATATATCAACTGTTTTATCTGTCTGTCTGTCTCTCTTACCTACCTACCCACACATTCTCCTTTCCCTGATGAGCAGGATGGAAATAAAGACCTATGCCTACATATATACATACACACACATATAGTAGAGATGGTGGTATCTATACCGTATCTCTACAGAGATATAGATCTATATTTTCCACTAAGGGTAGGGGAATGTGAAAGAATTAAGGTATCCCTTTTTTCTAAGGCAAAAATGTGGCAGCTTTTCATTTGGCGTTGCATGCTTGAGACCTCATTATAGAAACCTTTCTGAACCAGGGACACCTTAGGTGACTTTGTCTAAGTCAGTTCCCTTCTCTGGGCTGATTCTGTTTCGTCGGTGTTGACGGTTGGATTAAATGGTCTCTAAAAATTCTTGTTCTGCCTTTTACTCTCACTAGTCTCTGCTGCTTTGGGCTTTCTCAGTCAACAAGGTTAGTGAGTGGCCTAGCTGCAAACTTGTAATAGAATGTATAAACACCCAAGTGCTCATTTCAGGCCGGAGTCCAGAAAGCCTTCTCTCTTCTGAGAAATCCTTGTAAGCCTAAAAATGGAATCTAAATTTATCCTTCTAGTTTCTGTGCCAAAAACCAGCACCACAGCTGTTGGCATAACAGTGTGGAATGGGGGGTGGACAGAGGTAGCTGTTGCTGTTTGTCTGTGGAAGGCCCCAGTCATTGGGTAGAAGGATTTGGCCGCAGTTCTGCCCTGCCTTAGTTCCTGGAGAAGAAGTCAGGCAAGTGGTCAGAAATGGCCCACAGCTATTTTATCTGAGCACCCTGGCAAATGAGGTGGTGCATCCCTTTCAGTTTATTTATAGGAGCTGAAAGAAGAGTGCAGTAGGAAAAGTGGCCCATGTTCTTTGTGGTCATTATACAAAGTAATTCAGATATTAAAAAAAAATTATTGATAACTTTCATTTTTATATCACCATCATTTCTTAATACGTCACTCCTTCTCTCCCCCTTCCCAGAGAGCCTCCCCTCAAAGGATGAAAAATAAAGGGAAAAAAAAACCGTTTAGCAAAACCAGTCAGTACATCAGCCATGTCCAACAGTATATGTTGTGCTTGCTACCCATAGTCCCTTTGCCAAAGACAGAGAGATGCATTCTCCTTTCTCTTATTTGAGGCCATAATTCATTATAATTACAGAGCATTGTTTTGATTTCTGTGGTGGTTCTTTTCATTTGCATTGTTGTGGTTATTGTGTATGTTTTTTTCATGGTTCTGGCTTTCTTTTTTTAAACTTTGCATCAGGTCATAGGAGTTTTCCTGTCCCTTAGTGTATTTATATTTGTTTTTTGTTAAGGTACAGAAATATTCCATTACATTCATGTACCCTGATTTGTTAAACCACTCCCAAATCAATGGGCATCTGCTTTGCTTCCAGTTCTTTACTTTCTTCTTTCTTTTTTGTTTTGTTATTTTTCTTTTTATTTATTTATTTATTTATTTTTTTGGCTAGGCAGTGGGGTTAAGTGACTTGCCCAGGGTCACATAGCTAGTAAGTGTGTCTGACACTGGATTTGAACTCAGGTCCTCCTGAATCAAGGGCCGGTGCTCTATCCACTGTGCCACCTAGCTGCCCTTCCTTTCTTTTTTATGTTAGAAAAAAAATCATAGGTTAGAAAAGACATTTCTATTTTATGTTAGAGTATATGCTACCAATGGGATCTCTGAATGAGAGAATAGGAACATGAAATGCTGTTTCAGGGCTCATAGGATTTAGAGTTGACAGAAGGAGATTAGAAATCAGTGCATTTTACACAGATGAGAAAACTGAGACCCAGAGAAGGGGAATGATAAGTGAGGTTTGAACCCAGGCCTCTAGCCCTAGGGCCAGTGTTATTTCTCCTTCGCTTGATAAGCTCTGTAGCCAATCAAACAGCTCTTGCTATCATACCCTTGTGGTAGCCTTCTTTTAAGGGTCAGAATGTGGTCTTCTGAATTCCATTTGTGCTATTCTTTACCTCTTCATTTCTATGGCATATCTTGTCCCTCTACATTGATAATGCTTTCATGGCTGAGAGCATTCCTTGACACTCAGTGGAGAACACTTGTGCTGGTCAATTGGGTATATGAGTGTGTTTGTGAGTGTGTTGGGGTGATGTCTGACTTGCATGAAGAAGAGTCTCAGCTGAAGTCGTGGGTCCCGGTGTGGGGGGATGACGGGTTGACATCGTTCCTGCCTTTGGAGTTTGGGGCGAGTCTTGAAAATCTTAGGGGAATAGGCTAAAGCCCTGCACGTGCTTCATGGTCCAGCACACAAAGGGGAGGATGAAACCTCCCCTTCACTCCTACCCCTTCCCCAAGCTGGGAAGTACTTTGTTAACTACCCAACCCTTATATAAAGGTGAGCTACTAGTTGCCTCACTTCTTATTTATCCCACTCTTGGCACCACATGCGTACAGGTCAGATGCTTACAAGCTGGTGCCTTTGTACAATTTTTCTCAGCCTCAGTTTTCTCATCTGTGAAAAATTAATACCGTACAGGGGTGTGAGATTTAAATAAAATATGATAATGTGGGATGTCCCAAAAGTCTAAGTACAGGCTTTAAGCTATTAAAATTTCAGTAGTTGAATTATTAAAGCTGTGTTAGATCATTTGAGCTTTAATGCTGAAATCTGCACTAAAACTTTTGAGTAAAACTTTTGACCTTGTAAATCTTAAAGTGCTACATAAGTGTCAATTATCCTTATCTTTTTTTTCTTCATGCTTCGTTCACTCTCTCAGCTCTGCCCCTTGCTTAGAATCCCTAGGTTGCTCCAGAGCTCAGCTTGAGTGTTATATCCTGTATGAGGTCTCTCCTGAACCTCTTAGCTATCAGGAACACCCTCTCTGCTGACACCCCCTTCCCCCAAACTGCAGATTTATTTTATCTGTATTGGTATTTACATATGTAGGTGTGTGTTGTTTCTTCAGATAGACTGTAAGCTCTTCGAGGGCAGGGGCTGATTTGTTTCTGTCTTTGAGGGCAGGGGCTGATTTGTTTCTGTCTTTGTATCCCCAGAACCTAATGTAGTGCCCCACACATAGTAGGTGCTTAATAAATAAATGCTTATTGATTGACATGTCACATATAGAGAATTTAATTCAATTGAATATTTATAAAATGCTTACTATGGGCCAGGAACTGTGGTAGGTTCTGGGGATACAAAGACAGAAACAAATCAATTCCTGCCCTTCAAGAGCTTATGTTCTACTTGGGGATACAGTATGTGAACAAGTAAGTAGCTACAGGGTAGTAGAAATTACAGAGTAATTTCAGGAAAGAAAGAATACTTAATAACTGGTAATCAGGAAAGGCCTAGTAAAGAAGCTGTGCTTGGGAGGAAGGTGGACCTTCTGCAAGGAGCAGGTGAGAAAGTGGGGCATTCTAAACATGGAGAGCCACTTGTGCAAAGGCCTTGAGCTGTTGGGAGTTGCCCCCTCCCCCACTCTTGAACAAATGTTGCTTGAATACTAAAATCATTTTGGGGAAGGGAGCATGGGGGAAAAATGCAGCTGAATTGGAGGGGATCTGAGGGATCACCTTATCCAACATTCACTTACAAGTCATGGCATCACCTTTCCGATGTCATGGTCAACTTCAAAAACAAAGGACAAACAACAGCAACCACCTTTGTATAGATGGGAAAATTGAGGCCAGAAAAGGAATCAGGAGGTCTGGGACAGGTAGAAGTCCCTGCAACAGTGTGAGGATTAAAATAGCTTCTCCCTGCCCCCCAGCCCCCAAACCCTCAAAACACACACACAGACACACACACAGACACACACACACACACACACACACACACACACACACACACACACACA